>NC_141070.1:47852916-48452916 GCF_041138505.1 Cibotium barometz
AGGTGGGGCTAATTCAAAATAACCACTCCTCCTACAAGCCAGCCTGAGGAGGAGCCAAATCTCACATCTTCCAATGCAATCTATACAAGATTAACCACAACCCTACCTCCCTCCATGTGGGCAAAGAAGGTGGGCCTAATTCAAAATAACCACTCCTCCTGCAAGCCAGCCTGAGGAGGAGCCAAATCTCACATCTTCCAATGCAATTTTGAATTTCACATCTTTCTCATGAAATCTCACATCTCACATGAAATCTTTGTATACATGCTTACATACCTATAGATACACACACTTATATATATTATGTATGTATGTATATCTATAGGTATGTAAGCATGTATATATAAATAGATTTATATGTATGTCGACGCACACACATGTATGTTCATGCACACACACACACACACAACACACAGACACCGGCACATGATACGTGCACACACACTCGCATGCATGGACACACGTGCAACATATAGAGATATGCACACTTGCACACATAATCAAGCTTACACATACACACACAAACATATATATTATGTGCATGTGTAAGAGAGAGAATATACATACACACACACTTATATATATTATGTGCATGTGTAAGAGAGAGAATATACATACACACTTATATATATTATGTATGTATGTGTATCTATAGGTATGTAAGCATATATATATATAAATAGATTTATATGTATATCGACGCACACACATGTATGTTCATGCTGCATACACACACACATAACACACAGACACACACACATAACACACAGACACAAGCACATGATACGTGCACACATGCATACAAACTCACATACACACACTCGCACACATAGACACATATGCAACATATAGAGATATGCACACTTGCACACATACTCAAGCTTGCACATACACACATGTGTATACATACACACAAGCACATAAATACACTCACATACACAAGTACATGTGCACACACATGGACATGCACACACTCACACACACACACATATGCACCTGCACGTGCACACATATAGATGTACACATGAGTATATTCACATGCTCACACACACGTACATGCAGACACACATGTGTATACATACACACAAGCACATAAATACACTCACATACACAAGTACATGTGCACACACATGGACATGCACACACTCACACACACACACATATGCACCTGCACGTGCACATATATAGATGTACACATGAGTATATTCACATGCTCACACACACGTACATGTAGACACTCGCTATGGATACATGCAGACACTCAAGCTTGCACGTACACACATGTGTATACATACACACAAGCACATAAATACACTCACATACACAAGTACATGTGCACACACATGGACATGCACACACTCACACACACACACATATGCACCTGCACGTGCACACATATAGATGTACACATGAGTATATTCACATGCTCACACACACGTACATGCAGACACTCGCTATGGATACACATATATAAAAACATACACACCATGTACACACACACACACAACAAATACACATTAACACATACACACAATCAAGACACTCGCTATGGATACACATATATAAAAACATACACACCATGTACACACACACACAACAAATACACATTAACACATACACACAATCAAGACACTTGCACAACACATGCATGCATGAAGACATTACACAATCATACATACGTGTGTATGTGCATACACAATCACATACGTATGCAAAGGAGAAGACAAAAGACATTGTATATAAGATACACTTATTTAAGAGTGAACACACCTCATCATGCATCCCCACGTGTTAAAATTTAATATTAATTAAAAATATATGTGTATATGTGTTTATTTATTTTATAAATGCACATGTATATATATGTATACGTCTCTGAATTGGCTATCACTATGACATATGCTTCATACTTTAGTGAGCGTGCTATTCTTGCTCTAATAAATAGTCAAGTGGATATTGTGAATAAGACAGCTTTGGATGAAATGCCTGGTGAGCCAAAGCAATATTTCAGTGCAGATTCAATTCTTGAAAATGATGAAAATTCATTCCTATATTCCACAGAATTTTTGAACACAATCGACCTTCGGGGCGGATATCCACCTCACTGCTTGGTTTTAAAGTTAGAAGCTCCTGTTATTTTGCTTCGTAACTTGGATCCAAGACGTGGACTCTGTAATGGTACACGGATGATATGTAAGGCCTTTCACTCTAAAGTTTTGGAGACTGAAATCATCACTGGTACTAAAGTTGGTGAAAGAGTATTTCTTCCACGGATTACCTTTATATGCAGCGAGGCCCAACTCTTTCCCATTTTGGTTATTGATGTTGTGGACTGTTCTGGCTCTAAGATAGGGATTTCTTGACTTTTTGTTTGAGTATCCAAACCCAACGTCAGAAGACCAAAACAACTCCGACAAGTAAATGGAAAAAACTGTATTATTTCATTGAAATTATACAAGATTTTCAAGTGAAGAAACAATGTTTCAAAAGAACAAAATTGCCCATAGGCTTTATTGTCCAGCAGCAACATCAACCAAAAAACATCCTATTTGAAAAGTTGAGCTCTGTTACCTGCATCCATACACAAGCAACATCAAAAATGTTAGTCCCTGTGCGTATTACAGGTGTCGTAAAGCCCAACCACGTATTATAGATATCCAACAAATAGGATTTTTTAAAGTTAACATTTGAATCATTATGAAATTTATCCAGAATATCATTGTCAGATATTCTACAAAGTTTGTAAGCCCATCAGTTATTCATGAATATTCTAACATTTATAATATTTTAATATTAACCAAAGCCTTAATCTGGCCACAAGCAGTCTAAATTTAGTTCTGCACTTAGACAAGATTGGTGCAGATCCCTGAAAAATTACAGTTCCGGTTTTTACCTACCAGATACATTCATTACAGATTATATACCATAAGCAATTTAAAACTTTTTACCATCCACTCAGAGTATGTCAAACCAGTATGCAACTCTAATACTATTGAAACATATAAACTCGAATGCTGTCCAGATGAATTACGTAATTTTTTCATAGGCTTAACAGATTCATTAAATGTTTCATTCTACATGTTAATTTACAGATTATATTATAGCATACTAGAATACCCCTGTATATTGAAAACAGGTAGATGACTACATAGTAGCAGTCATGTACAAGTTGTACCAACATTATCAGAAATCCAACCAAATCAGATCAAAAGCACGACAATGCCAGAGTATGCCCAGACTATAGAACATTCTCTACAAAATAGGTAAGCAATATACCAAAAAACCATGAATGACAAATCTAGCAAAAGGGATGGATTACAACTGGCAGAGCACCAGACAAAATGGAGCATCCATTGTATCTCAATCCATATATGGAGTACATGCATCAAAGCAAGTGCCCACCTACCACAAAATCATGCCTGCAGGAACCATATCATACCATACCAGTAACGGCATCACTATACTCATGTTAATTCCCATCATATAGTATAACTTATAAACCTGTATATTGACAACAGATAAGTGACTACCAGTTAGCAGCCTAGCCCATAGTGTACGAAAAATATCGAGGATTCTTTCCACAGTAGAACATCAGCACTACAATACCAGCCCATGTACAGAGCTCATAATGTCACCAATCACAACAGGATAGCAATTAGCCATATCCCAAAAAGGCATGTATGAAAAATCCGCAGAAGGATGGATTAGAACTAATAGAGCAGAGCAATAGCAAGTAAGGGTTAATGCATCCATTGTACCCCAATCTGGAATACATGTTATAAAGCATGTGACCACACAAAAGGCAACTAACCTGCAGGAACCATATCATATCAGGCCAGTAGCTGCAGCAATATATACATATCATTGAAAAGTACAAGGCAGCCCAAACATCCTGCCCAACATGCCATTAAGCAAGAGAGAACAGATAAGCAGAGCAAAACCAAGAACACCCAAAATGCCCCTTTAACCTATATCCAGGATTGTAAAGTGATAACCAGGTTTTAATCTGTTCATTATATATAGAGAAGGTACCAGAGTAACCCAGGTTTTAGAGAAATAATCTGCACATACCTAGGTTCAAGAAGTGTATGTATTAACACCTATCTATTTCAGAATGTGTCTTATGCCATTAGTGTTTCCATACAAACCCAATGTCCACCTCAACACAATCAGTCGAGATAGATTTATGGCCTGAGAGACCACCAAATCCTGCACAGTGAAAACCAATGTATTGATTACCAAACATGGTATCAGGCAGCCCTCAACACCTCCTCATAATAACGCAACATCATCAGACAGGAAATACTCTCCACCTGACAAAGTGCCAGAGGACACAAAAGAAGCCATCATCCAAGTGCAAAATACAAGTCAAATAGCAGTACCACAAAAGCAATTACCCATTACTACGCGTGCATTCAACGCATACCCACGAGCAGGACAAAAATCGTGGGGCAAATTCCTGCAGACACCCAATATAAATAAATAGCCTATATGCATCCAGTTCCTGCAATAGTCCATTTAATATGGACTGCTCAATGTGGTTAGACAACTATAATATGTTAGCAATACGACAAAACAGAGCATCAGGCAATCCCTGAACATCTAACAAACAACTCACTATGAGATCTGCCAAAAACAATGAGGAAATAGCATGGCACACATGCCACTATTCCACAGAAAGGTAGACCACCTATACATCTATCCCTATGGAATCAAGGCATCAGCCATCCTGTATAAGCTAGCAAACATGTATGAAGCCATCAAAGGGAGAATGAATTGCAAAATCTTCAAGGCCATTCAGCTAGCAGCAAACAGACGTAAACTGAACAAGTGCATTTGTTAAAAATATGCACCTGATTAACCGAAGGAGGCGCACCCCCGGATGTAGCCAGAGACAAAGCCATATC
Source organism: Cibotium barometz (assembly GCF_041138505.1). NCBI lineage: Eukaryota > Viridiplantae > Streptophyta > Polypodiopsida > Cyatheales > Cibotiaceae > Cibotium > Cibotium barometz. Next base: position 47,857,824 of record NC_141070.1, read on the forward strand.
TACTGTAACAAGCATAAAGAACTAAGTGAGTGGATAGACCACTCACCTTGAGTTATATAGGAAGCCATGCACCATCTATGTAGAGCTCCCGCCATTTGCAGCAGAAGATCCAGGGCCCCAGTCGTTGCAGGCGAATATCCGAGTATTCATGGAAGTAAAGAGGCGGACGGCTACCAAACCCACCAATGCCCACCATATATAGCATAACCTATTAAATGGTTATCAATACACCAAGGCTAAATCTAGCCCAAAAACACCAAGGATGCAGTACCAAGGGTCCAGTCATGTGCCAATCTAAATTAGTTAAAAAGATCTTTGTAGCAAGATAAATTAGTTAAGGATCCAGTCATATGCCCCACAATTAGAATGAGGTTATTAACTCGTTTTTTTTAAAAGAAAGCAAAGAAATCTTGTAATATAGAATAAGAGTGCCAGCCTAGCAACCAAATAGTTCTAATGCAAGAGAAATGTGTGTGTGTGTGTGTGTGTGTGTGAGAGAGAGAGAGAGAGAGAGAGAGAGAGAGAGAGAGAGAGAGAGAGAGAGAGAGAGAGAGAGAGAGAGCAACCAAATAGTTCTAATGCAAGAGATGTGTGTGTGTGTGTGTGTGTGTGTGTGTGTGTGAGAGAGAGAGAGAGAGAGAGAGAGAGAGAGAGAGAGATGGGGACTGTGTGTGTGTGAGTGATAGAGAGAGAGAGAGAGAGAGAGAGAGAGAGAGAGAGAGAGAGAGAGAGAGAGATGGCTATAGAGAGAGAGAGAGAGAGAGAGAGAGAGAGAGAGAGAGATGGGGACTGTGTGTGTGTGAGTGATAGAGAGAGAGAGAGAGAGAGAGAGAGAGAGAGAGAGAGAGAGAGAGAGAGAGAGAGAGATGGCTATAGAGAGAGAACCAGTTCTTTTTCTGGAACCTTGGTCGCCACAGCAACGCGTGGGTCCAATACTAGTATTATATAAAGGAGGAGTTTCTCGAAATTGCCATGTGGCAACAAGAATTTGGAGGTTTAGGAAGTAATTTAGAGGTTTGAGGAGGGGTAGACTCCTATTACTCTAAGAATTTGAAAAATATCAAGTTGGGAATTATGTTCATGCAAAGCACAGGTCAACCCACTAGTTCATATATAAAACACTCGTGTATATAGAAGGTCCGAGCTTACCACATGCTACATAGCTTGATTCTCTCATGAATTTTGCATGTGGGGGATATGAATCTTGCACGAAAGAAGTGAAATAGGTGAATTAAATAGTTTGCATGGAAGTAGTAAAATACTTGAATTAAAATATTAATAGGAAAATACTAAATAAAATAAGGAAAAAATCACTACAGAAAGGAAAAAGAGAATGCAAAATGAGGTTTATGGAAGCTAAGTATGCACCACAGGACATGGGGAGATAAGGCACACTACATACTTAGCTACCCAATCTACTATGAGGAGATACAAGGGACATTCCATTACATCTTCCACGAGGGTTTGGTCCACTTGCACTTTAATAATCAGCATGTACTTATTGTAGCTTACATGTCATATGGATGGATTGTTGAAAATCCAACATGAGACTTCCTAGAGGGCCATTATAGAATTTTCTTTGATTGGCATGCATCCTTATCAAAGCCTACCACCCACACTCGCTCAGATGTCATAGGGATGCATTATTGAGATAGCGTACTGAGTGGCAGACCCAACAGATGTCACAGGGATGTAGTCATAGGGATGCATTACTAAGATAACATACTAAGAGGTAGGATCCTTCCCAGAGGTAGGATCCTTCCCAGAGGGCCATTACATATTTTTCTTCGGTCGTCATGCATTCACACCAAAGCCTAACATTCACCCTAGAAGTCCAATCCTCTACCCTAGAGGGGTTCTTAGTGATAAGAGATCGATCTATTTTGTGGGCGAGTATTCTTACTCTATTTTGTGGGCTAATATTCTCGATCTATTTTGTGGGCGAGTATTCTTACTCTATTTTGTGGGCTAATATACTCGACTTAAAGTATCATAACCCTCTATCGGATAGATGTGGATCCAAGAGTTTCTTCGATGCCATGAGATATGCTTCTATCACTACGGCAAAATACTCTCTTCAGATTTGTATTAGCTTAAGGAGGGCATCGTTTATTAGTTGTTCATGGCTAGTGCCACCCAGGTCACATCCTAACATCACATTTGTATACTCTAGTCATTTTTCCTTTTCTTTCAATTATTTTTTTCATGGCTCGGTATATCCATGATATCATTGTATCACTTATGGTCTTATAGACCATCTTTGGGTCTTTTGTACTCTCTCTCTCTCTCTCTCTCTCTCTCTCTCTCTCTCTCTGCAAGTATGTGATGATGTAATTGATGCAAAAGTGGTATAAATGAAGCAATGGAAGTGTCTTAGGCATAACACATAACTCCAAGGAGTGTTTTTTACAAAAATAATAAATGATCAATCACCCAAGATGGATGCACATTGCAAATGATATCCACTGCAAAGGTAAGAAAGGTGATGCAAGGTAAATGACAATGGTCAAAGATGGCTTCATAACATTCCTAACCAAATTCAATGGAGTAATTTTGACTTAGATCGTTGATGTGATGGAAAGTTTTTAGCATTACAGCAATCAGATAATACTCTATACCATTAAAGTCCAGGAGCAAATGACTTAAATAGAACATCAATAGAGTATGGCTTTTAGAAGGACTAGGTATAAATTGCCTCTGTCTTATGCTCTTTTTAGTATCTAAGGCATTAAAATAAGCATGTTTTGAACACATGGAATCTAATTGGATATTGGAACTAGTAACTCATCAAGTGACTATTCTAGATGCTATGTTTGAAGAGGCAAAGTTGTTTCATGTGACTATTTCTAAAAATTCAAAAATATTATTGGTGCTTAAGATTGGTGATTGATACTGATAGTGTTCCCAATAATAGGTTATTACAAACTAAATAGGTAATCAATTTCATAGCAACATAAGTAGATTAAGGGTTAGGAGAGAGGAAGTCGATGAGAAATAGGACCATGATTTCTTTGGATGACAAAGATAGGGGAGTGTAAGGTAGTTTTAGGACTAATTGCCCACATCAACCTTAGTAGGATGATAAATAGGGGAGTATAAAGTAGTTGTAGGGTTAATTGCCCACATCAACCTTCATAGGGTGATTGTACCACAATGGCCTACAAAGACCATCAACTTATGGAGCTTGCCTTAGGAAAGACATTGTTAATGGCCAAAATATTGCATGAGCATGGCTAAAAGACTGCATTACCAACATTGAAAGTGCATGTAATATATCCTTTTGTTGTGGTGCTTAGCTTTGCCAAGAAAGCCATTATCCACTCGTTGTGATGAAAGGGTCTTATATCTCTAGCACAAGGTCACCAAGATGCATAAGTCTAAAAACTCAATAAGGAGAAGCTTAAATGCTTAAAATTTACCTTACTATATGTGATCAAAGCCGTAATATATTTGAGGAAGATGTAGAGCAACAACCAAAGGCAATGCTATGCAATCATCAAAAGAGAGTAGTCACCCTTCAAAAAAAGGTCAAAAGAGAGTAGTCACCCTTCAAAAGAAGGTCACAATTCAAGCTAATTGAATCTTGTAATCCATACACAAAAAAACAAAGGGAAGCCCATGGCATAGAAGATTAGAGCCTTAGCATTGAAGGTTAGAGTGGGAGGAGTGCATGGTTAAAGCCCTAGCATTGAATATGAGAGTGCATTCTTCACGCTCATATTAACAAAATTAGGCCTTATAATGCAGTGGCAAAAACCATCACAATAATTATATCAAATTTAAAGGTTAGATGTATCAAGCTCTATAGAGCCACACTATTATCACTTATGACACAGGTGAGAAATCATCTAGTAAAATAAAAATCTTAAGGAAACTACCTTGTGGATTTTAGAGGAGCTTAGTTTGATGGTAAAATGTTTTAGTTCTCTGCAAGGGTGAGCCATCATCAAGGAATTCAAAAGCCAAAACTATTAGCCCAAACATTAAGATGAGAATCAAAAGGATACATATGCACTTAGCTCTCAACTTGGCTCTCGTAAACCTTTGTGATTTTCCTTTTGATGGTGTAACTATTCAATGGTACATGCTTTATACAAGATCCCATAGGTCGTATTTGGCCGCCGCAAACATTGATCAACATCTCTCTCTCTCTCTCTCTCTCTTTCTCTCTCTCTTCACACACACACATTTCAAAGGCCTATATACATATACAATGTAGTAAAGTCACAATTGTTGGAAGTCCTCTCTCTCTCTCTCTCTCTCTCTCTCTCTCTCTCTCTCTCTCTCTCTCTCTCTCTCTCTCTTCACACACACACATTTCAAAGGCCTATATACATATACAATGTAGTAAAGTCACAATTGTTGGAACACCTGTATTTCCTCCTTAAGAAGTATCTTAATGTTAAAGTCATTGAGATCTAATGAAAATATATGATCTTTTTATAAGATGTAAATCCCTAAAGTTATCTCCTTAAGAAGTATCTTAATGTTAAAGTCATTGAGATCTAATGAAAATATATGATCTTTTTATAAGATGTAAATCCCTAAAGTTATCTCCTTGATGTTCGTTTATGCCCCTCCAAGCAAACTACATCGGTGTCAAAGAGAGGACATTTGATGTTCCACATAAAATCTTGGCATGTCATACATCCTTAAACAATAAGCCCTCACACACAAACACACACACACACACATTTCAAAGGCCTGTATACACATACAATGTAGTAAAGTCACAATTGTTGGAACACTTATATTTCCTCCTTAAGAACTATTTTGAAGTTAAACTCATTGAGATCTAATGAAAGCATATGATCTTGTTGTAAGAAGTAAATCCCAAAAGTTATCTCCTTGATGTTTTTTTGTGCCCCTCAAAGCAAAATACATTGGTGTCAAAGAGAGGCCATTTGATGTTCCACATAAAATCTTGGCATATCGTATACCCTTAAACAATAAGCCCCCTTGATTCGATATGAGATATAATCTTTAAGGAATACTAAAACAACATTGTCAATGCCTTAAGGGAACTCATAGGAAAAATCCTACAAGACTTAAGACCTTTTTTTTTTAAGAATATAAACTCTCTTAACTTTGATACGTGAAAAGACAAAGACAAAGTTGCCTACAAAAAGCTCAAAGAAAAGCTTTTTTTGTTGGGGTCATCAAGGTGTTGGCTCTAAAGCAAAAATTGTCAAATGTAGAAACAAGCAACTAAGTGGTCTATTGACAAGGCATTATCACGTACTCCACTAGCCATTTTACCATATCCCACAGACCCATCCTCTTGCTATATAAAGTGTTATCAAATATGGTCTTATGGAACCAAGGAGTAGTAAAGATTACACATATGGTCTTCCCAACCATGAGGCCACAATAAACTTCCTTGTCCATGTTTTGTTCATTAAAACATGTTTTTATTATAAAGAACTAGCCTTCTCTAGGTTCATTGATTGGGAGGCCAAGAGGGCTTTCACATAGTTTCCATGTGGGTCAACTAACCTCTAGCTACTACAAACGAGTCAAGTTAAAAATTAAGAATAGGTCAATATCTTTATGCTAATAGAATTCATCTTTTTCTTTATGTTGGGCAATGCATCTTTTTCTTTATGTTGTGCAATGCATCTTAGATGTTAATAAAATAGTCAAATGTTTAAAGTAAGATATTATCAAGGTTGATAGAGCTAAACAATATTCTAATTTTTTACTACATGTTCACGAGGTAGTTTAATACTTTGAAGAAGTTGGTAATGGTTAGGGTATTAAAAAACTTGATATATTATTGAGTGATCATAGTAAAAAAGGAGGAGAGTCCCCACAATATACTAGCAGAGGAATCTTTTAATTTTAAAACCATTTAGGTTTAAGAAAAGGTTTAGTGTGAGCTTTTAACTCAAAGCTTAAATTTAAAACCACTTAGGTTCTAGAAAAGCTTTAGAGTTTAAATTTATCTCCATGCTTAAATTTAAGCATGGATCAAGAAAAGAAGTAAGGTTGAGAACTAGAGACACAAATAACTTCATAGAATGACCTTTGGCAAAGATCTTGTAATGAGTCAACAATCCAAAAATCTTGAAATGTGATTTTTTTAAACATATTTACTTTATAAAACATGTTGAAAGGTTCTTCCTCTATCTTGGCATGCATTTGTAAGGGGGCATAAAGTGAACATTTCTTAAAGGACATGATGTAGCAATATATTCAACCTAAGAAATGGGACTCTAAATGGTTATGTGCCTTGTAGGGTTGGTCCCTAGGTACCATCAGGGATTTCATTAACGTCTTCACAATTTCGTGATCACGTTAACAAAACCTATTGTTAACATATTAAAACTTGTGATCACAATGTATATTCACACGACCTGAGAAATGACCTGCCGGAACCCACTATTCCAGTAATACCTCCGGGCTTCTACCATTCCCGGCGGGCTCGCCGGGGTATGATGTTTTCCCGGCGGGCCCGCCGGGAAAAGATAAAACCCGGCGGGCCCTCCGGGAAAAACAAAAAACACCGGCGGGGTATTATTCTGTATATAAAGACTGCCCGACACCCGTCGTACAACTTTTGGGAAGATAGTCCTTGTTTTGGGGGCATGATATCTCTCCTCAAAGTACTTGTAGAGCTCTCGAGTTACTAGAAGTGTCCTCTTGGGAAGAACGTCCTTATTTTAGGGGCTGTCGTCTTTCCTTGTAGGCACTCCTAAGGCTATTGGGCCACTCGTCCTTAGTTCTTTGAACTGGGGGCAGGGTGTGGTTCGTAGCTAATACTTGCGGAGATTTAGGGACAAATTTGGAGTCATTCAGCTTTGCATTTGAGCCACGTACGCAATCTACCTCATTCTGCTTTATGAATGGTTTGATGGAGCCAAGAGTCCTGCTTAGGGGCTTGTATTGGTTCTTGATACTTGATATAGTTTAGAGTAGACAAGGGTCTATTGTCCTATACTAGAGTATTGGGCAAGCATAGATCTTTGATTTTTTTTTGTGAATGTTAGAGAAGGTCTATTGTCCTATACTAGAGTATTGGGCAAGCATAGATCTTTGATTGTGTAAAGTATCCTTAATTGGGTACAAAAGGCATCCTTCATTGGGGGTGCAATGTGCATTATAGTTTCGAAGTAGTTTTGTAGTAAGACCTTGCAAGATAGTTTGAAATAGTTTTGTGTTATGTGATGATCTTTTGTATTTGTCAAGATAGTTTCGAAATACTTTGTCTGCAGATGTATGTTTTGTTATACGTGAGTGATTTGTTGTTTTTTCATTTGTGTATTCATTGTTATATGCTTGGTTGAATAGGTTATTTGTTGAGATGGAGGACAATGTTGGATCCAGTGGTACCTCCAATAGAGTCCAAATTTCAAATAGCAGGAAAAAAAAGGCACCTGGGATAGAGTGGCAATATGCAATTAACGTTGGTGATCGATTCATAGATTGGGAGTGTAAGCTATGCCATGCAGTAAAATCAGGTGGGGCGCCTCGACTAAGAGAACACTTTTTAGGCGGACCGAAAAAAAAGTCATGTACCCACCCCTCTGCACCTATAGTGGCCAAACGCATAAGAGAAGAAATTCAAAAGAAAGATTCAAGAAAACATGACACTCCTACCGTTAATGTATCAAGGCAACAAGAACACTGTTGTTCTAATCATCAAACTCCCGCTACATCGCCTACTTGTACCCCGAACGGCAATATGCAGCCAGAAAGTAATCTACCCAGTGCATCTTCTTGCAAGCAAAACTTTGACGTAGGAAATATACCCATGCGTCAAACTTCATTGCAAGAAAGCCTACGTCAAGGTCGACTCGATGATGCACAACTCGTCCTTGCTGAAGCGATTTACTTTTCTGGGAGTGCTATGATGATGGTGGACAGTGAGCATTGGAAGAGAGCATGGAAGAAAATTGGTGAGTTTGGACCAGGGTTTTCACCGCCTACGTACCATGCTATGCGAAATGATCTATTAGAAAAATGTTATGCGCAGGTAAAAGAACGTGTACAAAGAATAATTCTTAGCAATATAGAGCTTTCTGGATGTAGTATAGTAAGTGATGGATGGTCTAATGTGCAAAGAAAACCATTAATTAATGTAATGGTTATTTCACCTAGAGGTGAGACTTTCATCCGTGCCGTGGATTCAGCTGGTTCAATCAAAACTGGGGCTTACATTGCTCAAGTCATTAGCTCTGTGATAGAGGAAGTGGGTGCCAAAAATGTAGTCCAAGTCGTCATGGACAATGCAAAAAATTGTAAAAATGCATCCAGAATCCTACAGAAACAATATCCACATATTTTTCCGGTAGGCTGTAATACTCATAGTTTGAATCTTGTATTAAAAGATTGGTATAAATCTGATGATACCAAATGGTTTGCCTCAATCGTCGACACTGCTCGCCAGCTTGTGAAATTCATGCTCAAGAGACAGAGAGTTTTGGATATGTTTCGACCTCGCATGTCAGTTATGTTAAAGCTTCCAGCGGAGACTAGGTTTTGCACTCACTTTTACACTTTTGAGTCTCTTCTTAGAAATAAAGATGCAGTTTGTGAAACATTTACATGCATGGCATTTCATGACTGGGAGAACACTCAACTTGAAAAAGTGAAAGAGAAAATCAAAGTCTTGAAGGCAGCGCTTACGAGAAGAAGTTGGTGGAACAGTGTGATGGATGCATACCATGTAATGATGCCTGTTATGTATGCTGTACGAAGCCTTGATCAAAGAGCGCCTAATCTCGGAAAAGCATGGATGCAATGGTGGACTGTCCAGCGGAGTTTGGAGTGTCCTGAGAAATTAGAGCATTCAGTGGTGGAAAAGCAATGGCGTGTACCATTCTCTAGTAGACAAAGAAAAGTTCTGTTGAAGTACTTTCATGCTAGATGGATTGGAGCGCATTCACCACTGCACAGTGCTGCCTACATGTTAGATCCTGAATATTGGAATATGGATTTGATGTCCAACGTTGAGGTGGTGCAAGATTTTTATAAAGTGGTAAACACTTTCTATAATAATGATGATGATCGTGTACAGTGCATAAAGGAGATGACCTCATTTCGGTTGAAAGAGGGTTTATTTTCCAACTCTCTTGTTCAACAAATGGCTAAAGAGCAACCTGCATGGAAGTGGTGGATGATGAATGGTGGTGAGCATTATGCTTTATTGCGCAACCTTGCGATGAAGGTTCTAAGTCAGTGCTCTTCAAACTCAGGCTCAGAAAGAAACTGGAGCATGTATAAATATATTCATAGTACTATTCGCAATCGACTTCTTGCAGATCGAGCAGATAAACTTGTTTACATGTACTGCAATGAAAAGATCTTGCGAGACATCGAAAGCGAAGAGTATGAAGAAGATATGCCCAGATGGATGTACAATTGTGAAGATGTAGTAGACGAGAACTTTGATGTTGGACGTACGTTGTGCACCACCCTTGAGATAGAAGACAATTTAGACATTGAATTAGATGAGCTTAATATAGCAGACGAGAGAGTAAACGGTGAAAGAATTTTGGAGCAAGATACTGACATAGAGGAAGAAGTCACTTCATTAATTTAATAAAAAGTACTTGTACAAATGATCATATGTGGAGAAATTATCAATACAAAAGTAGAATTTGTTTTTCTCAGCTCTCATCTTGAAATAAATTGCGAATTGCACTAGGAGTTGCATCTAAAGGTCCTGGTGGTTTATATTCGCTAGCCATGCCGAACACTGTATAAATACCTTGATTTATTGGGACACTGCACAATGCACATGTGGAAGTATTTTGCATTTGCCTCACTAAACATATTAAGTGGTAGTAGTGTCCACAGGGTAGTATATACTGGCCGCTCCACCCATCGAATACTTTGTAACATACAGGACATTGGGGGGTGGAGGAACTTGTAGCCTCAGCAGAAACTCCCACAAGATCAGGATGTATCAAAAAATGAGAGATGTGGTTTCCTTGGCGCACAGGAGCAATACGTGAAGAGATGCTCTGCACGTCTTGGCTGATCTTTGTTAGCTGCTCTTGAATTCCTCTATTGGCCGGGGGAGGAGTTGACGCTTGAGTTAATCGGTCAGCTTCTTTCTCCTTCTCTGCTAGCTGTGCCCCTAAGCTTTCTTTGACCTGGTTTAACTCCAGTCCGGCACCCTCCACCACGAGGGCAAGTTCTTCTCTTGTGAATGTAACTGTCTCTTCACGTATGTCGTGGGTGTTGACAGTGGCCTCTCTGGAGGCGAAGTCCACTGGAGTTTCCAGTATAAAGTGAGCATATAGCATTTTAGCAAAATACAGTGGAGCGTCGGCGTTATGGAGAGGACGGCCGTACACCTCCAAGAAAATGCGCTCGGCATTAGTTTTGATATCATCGTGAGTGCAACGAGAAATCTTCCATCTTCCCTTCTTTATCTCACCATCTGGACATGGCCATATTGCCTTTATCATCTCTGTGGTTACTCGTTTGTTTATGTCTTTCCATTGGGCATATGTTGGATTTGTCCATTTCGATAATCTGCACGCTGTTCTTGTAGCTTCGCGGGCTGTCAGGCCGTGTGCAAGGGCCTTCATTCTCTCGTATGCCTTCTTGGCTAACTCCTGATGCTCGTTCGCTTGCGCCTGCTCCATATCTGCATGAATGTAAACGACTTTAGGATTTTAATAAACTGTAAAGATCAACGTAAGATAAATTGACCATTGCTCTCGAAATCTTGAAGTCAAACACAACAAGAGAAGATATGTATTGCAAAGACTCGATGAGAAATATCCACTTGACTCCAAAAACACTTCAAACAATGCTCGCACATCAAATTTTGAAGAGAAAACATAAACTTAAACACCAGAAGAGGAGAGAGATATTGCAAAGACTCAATGAAGAGAGAAACAAAATTTTGAAACATTGGACACATCAAATTTTGAAGAGAAACAAAATTTTGAAACATTGGACACATCAATTTCTCAAATTCCTGAAACTTCATCTCTTGATACTGTATCATTACAAAGTCAGGGTGAATGCCACCGATAGCTCTACAAGAGGACGTTGTGCCCTCGTAGGGTCAGTATTTAGTGACCTAAAAAATTCAACTACTTGCAAAATTGATTTTCGCTCATCGCGATTAGGCAAAAACATCCAATTTTTGACTCTATGAATAATAGTATCCATGGTAACTTTGTCATGGGAACTATTATCCATCCACAACTCTTGCACTTTCTTCCAAAAGTCATATAAAGTTTGTAATAAATATCCCAAGGCAAAAACATCAGATGCAGGAGTGTATGCATCTGCCAAAAATGGATCATAAAGCTCTGGGGCTATCCACGGCCGTTTATTTCGCTCTCTGTCTGCGTGGGAGACTGCCTGTGCCACCTTCTCGGGGTTCTTGTCTGCTTCATAAACAAAATTGAGAGACACCCGTTTTTTGGGCGCTCTCAGCAGCAATCCCCAATCGATAATACCTATGCGTGGCTTTAGCTCTTTTGTATAATCCAACACTACATTAAAAGGATGTAGGTCGGTATGTACAATACCTGCCATATGCGCTGCCGCTACACCTTCCACTAGGGCATGCATAATATGTGGCATGTTTATTACTACCTCTTTTATTTTTGAAAGTTCTAGATGACCTAAAGGGATATTATCAGGCGGTGGTTGTCTCCATCCTCGATCCAAACGAAAAATGGCTCTGGTGAACTCACTGAATCTGAAGGGAACTTTCAGTAGAGTATCACCAAGAGCGCCGCCATTAAAGTACGGGAAAATTGTGATCCAAGGAGCCTCTTTTGTAAAGGCAATGCATCGGACAATCGATGGATGTAGCACTTGCATACCCTGCTCTGCCTGGAAGCTCTCGAACTTCGCGCCGCCTTCTCCTTTGTAGTGCTTTCCGCAAAAAGTGATGTGCTCCGGTAAAAATGATATGCCTTTAATTGCATACTCTTTTACAGTTCCAAACACACCGGAGCCTATTGTTCGTCCTTCGTGAAGAGCTTCGTGCGGGATGCCAATAAGATGTGTGCACATAGAATTGTAGATGGTACGATTAATGACACCTGTACCACTTGCATCTGCCTGACTGGACGTTGCAGCGACATCCTGGGCAATTCGCACTCTCTTGGGGAGAGACTCTGCATCCAACGCCTTCGTGCGCTTGCTCTTGGCCCTTTGCTCGCTCCACACAACGTCCCATAACTGTAGACGTTGCATGTTGGCTTCAGGCGGGGCAGCATCTCGAAGATCACTGCACGCTACTCGCATGCTCCCCAAAATGGTTCGTGTTATGTGCTGATGGTTGAAATCTGCTATCCTCTGTCTATCTAGCAGCTGAGCGTTGCCTCCGCTTCGAAGCCGACGCTGTGCATTTTCCCATATTTGGTCTATGAGATCTCGCATGAGTATCTCAGACTCGTTGATCTTCTTGACGACATCGTCAGTACATTGTGATACTGTGATGACCGCTTCAACGCGAATTGCTCGCAGAACAATTTTGCGCTCTTCGGGAGAAAGCATGTTGATCGTCTTCGTAAATCTAGCAAATAACACTAAATATAAAAAAACAAAATATCAAACATTACTGAAATAAACATCAAGCAGACGTGAGAGAACAGCAACAATCCTTTAATGAACTCAATATCATCCAATACATCATCAAACGTGAGAAAACAGCAATAAGTGTACCATTACTTATCAATGATCAAACAAAAACAAAATATACCAAACATTACTGAACTCAACATCATGCAATACATTATCGAACGTGAGACAACCGCAACAAGCGCATTATTACTTACGAATGAGAGAGAGAGAGAGAGGGGGAGGAAGAGAGAGAGGTGTGACAGATAGAGAGAGGAAACATTAAATAATATTTTTTATAGTTTTGTGAGTTCCTAAAGAGAGAAAAATAATGTTTTGTAATCCTAAAGCACTCCTCATCTACATACCTATCGTGATAGAGAGAGATGTGAAGTGTATCATGAGAGAGAGAGAGAAAGAGTTGTGAAGTGTATCATTGCGAGAGAGAGAGAGAATCATGAAGTGTATCATGAGAGAGAGAGAGAAAGAGTTGTGAAGTGTATCATTGCGAGAGAGAGAGAGAATCATGAAGTGTATCATGAGAGAGAGAGAGAGAGAGAGAGAGAGGAGAGGAAGAGAGAGTTGTGACAGATAGAGAGAAGCAACATTAAATCACATTTTTAATGTTTTTGGGAGTTCCTAAAGAGAAAAATAATGTATTGTTTTAATTTTTAAGTAAATAGAGGGAGAAAAAAGAAATTATTAAGAATTATGTATATTTTAAGAGAGAAAAAAAATCATTATCTACACATCTATCGTGTTGTGAAGTGAATCATGAGAGAGAAAGAGAAAGAGTTGTGAAGTGTATCATGAGAGAGAGGGGGGTAAGAAGAGAGAGATTCATATTTTTCGAGTTACGAATCACGATATTATAAAATAAAACGGTTAGACAATATGATGTAAACTTTGATCCATGAAATACTAATGCCGCATTAGCAACCAAGTATCGCATGGATCAAACACCATAAAAACAATACAAGTCAAATCAAACAAATTAACGACATTTATTCGACCGCGTTAACGATCATATGCCGAAATACGCAAGCAAATTTACGACACTTTTTCGACCGCGTTAACGATCAAATGCCGCAATATGCAAAAAACATTTCATGCACTAGCGGACGACACCAACTTGCCGTGTTAACGACAAAATGCCGCCCGATTCTATGGGAATACCAATAGGATACGAACATACACTGGCCGCGTTACCGACCATATGTCCGCATTTGACAAAGGGAAGGGAAGGGAAGGTGACATCGCCATAACGATACTATGCTTGCCGCGTTACCGACTAGTACCGCTACAGCGTGCCATACTTACCATAGGACACAAACTAGCCGCGTTACCGACTAAGTGCCCCAGGGTAAGCACCATTCCGAAGAATGGCCTTACACACACACACCAGTCGTGTGGCGGGCCACCCAAATCCTGCCGCGCATTGCGACAATGGGCGGCTGCCCGCACGAACTCACTCACACATACATCCCTCGTGTGGCGGACCACCCACATCTTGCCGCGCATTGCGACAGTGGGCAGCTGCCCGCACGAACACACCCACATACACAAACACACACACACACACACACACACAAGTTTTTATTACCTGTGTATGCTGTCAGCAATGAAATCCCAAAGGGCCCCCCGGGCCCACATATATAGAAAAATGTACCCCGCCGGGATATGTGACGACCCCGCCGGGACCCGCCGGGATTTGCTATATCCCGGCGGGCCCGCCGGGCTAAAGCAAAAGCCCGGCGGGATTTTTCCCGGTTACCAGGTCGCTTGCCACCGGCTTTTTTGTGAACATGTTAACATGTGAACATGTTAATAACATGTTCACACATGTTATTAACAAGAAAATTTTTGTGATCACGTGAATATAAAATCCCTGGGTACCATTTCCATCTCATTCTATATTAAAACATAGAGTGAAAATGCATAGAATGATCACAAGTGTGACAATTTTGCAACTCCTTTAATAATTTCCCATAATGGGGAAAAAGTGCCCTAATCTTAGCAAAGGTTTCTCTATGGCAACTTGGTCAAGTATTTTAATATACAAGTTAGGCCCCTTTCATTACAACTCCTTGGACCCTATTTTGATCTTTAGCTTGTTGCATTATTTTAAACACTTTTGCAACAAGCTACAATTGATCCATGCACCCACATTTTACATGAATAGATCTTGATTTTTCATAGATGTATAAGGTTTCATTGTAGTTTAGTTGTTGGTGGATGTATAAGGTTTCATTGTAGTTTAGTTGTTGGTGGATTTTATGCATAATATATAATTTGAAATCATCAAGATTGACTAATTGTAGAAGCTATAAAAAAACATAAAGGAGAATTGGCGTGGAAGAATTAAGATTATAAGCTCTCGCATTTAGCCAATGCATTAGAAAAAATGGCAAGAAACAATGATGATTTTGTGAACCTTTTTTTTTGTAGAAAGGAACATTGAATATATTACATTTTCTTTGATTGTTTGCATAAGGCAAGGCCTATGAAATTTTCCATGTTATCATTAAGTTGATGTAAGTCCATCTTACACAAGAAAACTTTAAAGAAAACCAAGGTCACAAGACTATATCACACTATGGGTTTGGGAATATCAAGGTTCTCGACAGAGTAGTAACATTATGGAGGTGGTGTGGGAGAAGGATATCTAATCCTTCTCCTACATCCCTTCTTTATGTTTGGGATAAGGATGTAGTAGAAGGATATAATATCCTTCTTTATGTTTGGGTATACAAACCTAGAAGGTACCCAGAAGTGACAAAGAGATTGTGATGTCTCTATGAATGTTTTATGTAAGGCTATTTAGGATCTAGTGTGCTATTTTGATGTATGTTTAATAGTCCCATCCCAAATGTTTATATAAAAAGCGATAGTTAGAAACATGGCACTAGCATCTTAATTTCAAGAAGATAATGCTTTGAGAGGTTAGAAACCCCTCCAAGCACAAGAGGTTTTGACAAATGCAGTTTATGCAAGCATCAATGATTAAAGATAATATAATACACTATAGATTGTAACATAATGTTTTTGTAAGTTATTTATATGATATTTTTAAAAGAGGAGAAAAAGGTATTTTTATCATATTTAAAAATATGATACATATTTTTAAAAGAGGAGAAAAAGGTATAAAAAATATGTGATTTGTGTTAGTTGTAAAGGGTAAAAACACATTACTACGAATGGGTATCGAGTTAATAATGTCTAGGTTGGCCACAACAAAAGAGTCTTTAGAAGATCAAGAATAAAAACACATTATAACAAAAAGGGTAGTACATTAAGAATGTCTAGGTTCACCATAACAAAAGGGTCTTTAGAAGCTCGAGGTGTTTATTTTTTTATAGTATTAAAATTTTAGTTAGAAAGATGAAATATCGTTTTAGTAGCATTCTTAATCGATATTGTAACCAATCCTTTCTCTTTTCGTCATGGTGGCTAGTTTTTCTCCTTGAGAAGAAATCTAAAAGAGAGTAGCTTTAGGGGGAGCTTAAAAACCATGAACACCTATGTTAAAGGAGAGACCAATCAAGCACTTTGCAACCTCATTCTATGCCCTCTAAATTTCTAAAGGCATCTCCCTTCTTTGTTCATATGACATCAAAGGAAAGAGGCCTCAAAGAGGGACAATTTCCTCCCTAAGATGAGCATGTTTTCTTTCCCACCGCTTTTCCATGATACAAAAAATAGGGTTGAAACTCCACCCACTTGATAATTTTTGAGAAATCGCTTTTCTCTTTATTAAAATCCTCTAACATTTTCTAATATTTAAGTTGAATCATCTCAAAACTTGCATAGTGTGTAAATCGACGAGATTTGAACAATACATTATCTAAGCATACAGTAGAAGTTTCATAATGCTTTAGGAAAGTAGCACTTTCCCTTGCCCAAAGCATTAAATAAATTAAAGTACGAATCTATGATTGATATGCACTAGGATTTCATTTTGGTGATATAATCCCAAGAAGTATAATTTATAATCTTACTTGAGATAAAATTTTAAAGGTATAACATACTATGTACTTAAGTAAGCAATAAGAAGTTTTGAAACAATGTGCTATACAACATGTTTATCTACATTTTTTCAGCTCTTATACTCCACATTTCTTTGGAAGCTCGATCTATTACACCTAACATCTAAACCAAAGAGGAAGCTTTCTCTCATACATAAAAAGGAAGCTTGCTCTATAACTTATTGTTTAAATCCTCAAGGATTTAGCCTTCCTCATCTTGTACTCCACATTTCACACACATAAGAAGGCTAAATCCACGAGGATTTAGCCTTCTTCATCTTGTACTCCACATTTCACATAAAAAGGAAGCTTGCTCTATTACTTATTGTTTAAACCCACGAGGATTTAGCATTCTTTATAAACTTCTACTACTACCTTCTATTTCTAAACAAGCCAATGAAAAACACCAATTTACACCTCTCATTGGTACTTTGTTTAAGTCCACACTTGATTTATATTAAAAATTGAGGAATATACTTGCTTTGGTTCTTTGTTTAAGTCCACACTTATATTTCTAAAGTTATTTAATTTGTGCGGCATCACTTTTGCATGGACCATGTAAACTACTACATGAATGCACCAAGCACATTTTGACAAAAGCATCGAGGTTTTGATTTGCAAAGCTTTTATGTGTATCATGGCAAGGTGATCAAATGCAAGGACAAGTTGAACATCATGGAAACATCTTCTGACAATTTCAAAATTAGATGAGTAAATTTTCAAAAACATTCAAATTTGATTCATTACCCTTGGTGTACAAAAGATGTCCTTGGTTTATAAGCTTTATACAAGATGTTAGGAGTAATGTGATATGATGTCACATCAAGAAAAGTAATATTTGTCACACTTTTTGAGGACAAACATAAAGGGTAAGGGAGTAAGTGTTATTGTCTACCACATAACACTTGTAATAAAGGAGTCATGTTACTTGAATGTACCTTGCAAGTTAAAAAAAGCATGACAAATTCAAAAAGTAAACTTCATATGATACGGTACACCTTTTTGATGTCTTTTGATAAGAGACTCTACAAAAAAACATTCATATGGCCATGCTTACTCAAAGGGGAGATCAACATTTTAAACATGTAAGCATGAGAGAATCTCGATGTTAAATTTTTGAAAATCTACACGGTTGTTATATTTTTTTGATGTGGGCTAGTCTAAAAGTGACCACTTCATTATGCTCCAAAAAATTCCTTCAAGGACTATACTCTAGTGTGACTCATGGTTTTCTAGACATTCCTGTCATTTTTGGGTAGGTAAAGCTATTTGTTTTTGGGCTAAAGAAATGAACATGCTTATGAAATCCTTGGCTATGTTGCGATGTACTCAACTGTGGAGTATCGATCATAAGACGCTAGAATAGTGTTTAAAAAAGACTATATATATATATATATATATATATATATATATATATATATATATATATATATATATATATATATATATATATATATAAACTAGGCAAAATAGTAGAAGGTAATTAAATTTTTTATAATAAACATAATTAACGGGATATGGTGATGTTAGATTATGAATAAAATCTTAACCACTTAAATAAATACTAATTTAAATTTGAACTAGGATATCTTGAATCTTGGTCAAGAATTCAAGGACCCATGCTGGAATAACATTTGTGCGAGGTTGCATATCCAAACAAAACCCATGGCTATAAATGATCTTGTTTGAACAACTCAAATGCCACATTTTTGGAGCATGGAAACATGCAAAAGTTTAGCAAGTTATGATCATTTGTCTCTATGGTTAGGCCATTTGAGTAAACATGCAACAATGTAACTACTCCATGTGTCTTGTGTCCCTTCTTTGGATTGATCTATAGATAATATGACTCATGTATTTGGACTAGCACTCCAAAAAGTATATTTTATAAGAATAAAAGGAATCCCAAAAGCTAGCATCACAATGCTAGGATTATAACTAAAATTTAGTCTTTGTTTATCATTGAGGAAAAAACAATTCATGCATTCCTTGTGGTTCACACAAATGTAAGAAAAAAACAACATTGTGGTGTATTTTAACCGACTAGAATTAGAAAAATGACCAAGTCTTTTTTTTGCCCTTATTTTAAGGAATGAACTTTCACATATTATGATTATAAACTGATGTTTATTATACATTTGCGCGTAGTGAAAACAAGTTGATGTTACAAGTTGTCCTTATTTTGATTAGTTGAGCACTGGTTCACATGACCAAGTGCAGGATAAAATAAATATGTTCAGAGGTGCATGGAAGTATATACGAAAAGGTGTTCCAAGACATTATTGAATGGTTTTCTCACAATGTTTACCATGGAGCTACTCTCATGCAAACTAGGTGGCGAGGCCAATGGAGGACTCAGTGCGGTCACATGGCCAATTTTTGGAACCCCTCGCCCAACACCAAGTCACTGATGTGATGGCCACTAGCCACGTGTATGCAAAACCTTCATGTTACCAAAGTTGTTTAAGGTTTTTGGCAACCTAGTGGAGTGGCGAGCCAAGAGGTTAGTTGCATGTTTGGCCAACACATCAAATCATCCCATGCCATGAAAGCTTGACTACCCATTTGCCCACCAAAATGACCACCTTGAATCGAACACGCACGACAACTCTTTGTGCAAGTGGATAGGCCCTTAGCATCTAAACTTCTAAAGGCGAGGACAAGTCATAGTTGCTTTTTTGGGGGGGGGGTCATGCCCATTTTTACCGTAAAATACTTGCAAAATTTTTAAATGCTAGTAGAAAATTACAGTAAAATACAAAAAAACTTGCTATATTTTTGTCAAAGGGTGACCGTAAAAAATCAAGCCTTGGTGACGCCACAGGTGGTAGTGAATGACTTGAAAACGATTTTTGGTACCTATAGGATATCCCATAAGATGTTGCATTGTACGGTAGCGCACTAACAATGGTAAAAGAAAGCGTTTAATAGCACTGAAAAGGAGTTTTATTACCGCTAATTACAGGAAAAAACATTTTGGCGGCAACGTCTAGCTACTCTTTTGAAAATTTGGGGGATTTTATTTAATCCTTAATTGTGAAGATGCGCAGCGAATCGCTAAAATCAGGAGCGTTAAATGCTGCTTGGCAGGCTCGTCGCCAGGATGGCGGATAAACTGTCCACGTAGGTGCTTGCGTGGAAACTCGTGGGTGGGCTTGCCAACGTGGCACATGCAAGAACCCGGTTCTCTAGAGGACGTGGCAATGACGCGGCTTGCTGTCACTTGTCTGAACAGAAAAAGCTTGTTTATTTTTTCTGTGCATCAGCTTTCTGCTTTTACAGTAAAGGATGGCTCCTTTGAGTCCTTTCATTCTCATCTCAGACTCAAGCCCAAGCTCCCGCTGTCACAGGCGAAAAGAGACGCTTTTCTCTTATCTCACAGGATGCATGGAGCTCCGACGAAGCTGCTGTTGCTGAAAAGCATGGGATACGGGACCCTGTAAGGCTTCGCAGTTGCCGTTCTTTCTGTGCAGGTCTCATGAGCAGCCAGCTTATTCTTGCACTCTAGCAGGGCACATCACTGCCAGACTACGAAATAGTCCCAACTTGAGAGACGCTTGTCTTCTCCCCTACATCGTTAATCGCATCGCAGTAGAGTTGCAGCATGTTAAGCTTTGCTTTTGTGATCTCATAGAATGAACCAGAAAAGCAGGCCTTCGAACGAAGATGTGTGGTAGCTTCACCTTGAAGCCATCATAATGGAACGGTTTAGTGTGTTCCATGGAAGGATTCCCTTTCTGTCTTAGCACAGGCAAGTGTTACCTTACAGAGCTGTTGATACAGAGCAGGCTAATAGCGGGGCACTCCTATTTATGATAAACAGAAGGGTCGCCATGAAAGCCAAGGTTTTGAAAGCGCATGAGGCTTGCTTTTGGAGCTCTGTAAGTTTTTTTCCTTCTCAGAGAGATTTGAAGATCGGAGAGTTGGCAGAAACTGTGTGGCCATGGTTCTTTCTGCCATTGGAGAAGTCCGGATTGTGATCGTGCCTGCTCTTAAGATATGGCAGGGGAGGGGGAAGGGTTTGGCGATGGTGAGGAGAAGCAGGTGAGTCTGCATGAGCTGTGCAGAGGGGCTTTTGAGCCTCTGAGGAGTGCCATTCCAATGGAGCTTTTGCTGCTGCCAGGATGCAGGCTGCTGCAGGAGGAAGTTGGTGGTGTCACCAACAGCAACATCAATAAGGAGGCTGTGCTGGAGCACATCATCTTGGACATGACTGGCTCCCCTGCTTCAGCTGCCGGCCACGACACAGACAATGCCTCCCTTCAACGCACTCTGCGCCGCACCAAACGCCTCCTTACCCGCACCAATAGCGTCCTCCTCTTCCGCCTTGTCATCATGGTATGCCTCCTCACTTCTTAAAACAATTCAGTGTACACTGGTCTGATCCATTTTCTTTTGAAATTCCACACAAAAACACCCAACATATAGCCTACTTCTTGGTCCAATTTGTCTCTTTCTGGAAATCTTTAATTGCATCTGTTTGTGCAGAACTACTGCTTGCTATGTGTGAATTGTCGCTATTTTGTGTAATCCCTTAGGTTCTCCTTGATTTTGATACATTGATAGTATTGGAATTATCATTTATCATGCGCCTTCCAAGCTTTTCAGCCAGAACTCTGGCAATTTGATGTTTTCCTATAAGCTGGCCCTACTTTTCAACAACAAGAAAGTTTTGCCTGGAAGTGCTATCTCTCTCTCTCTCTCTCTCTCTCTCTCTCTCTCTCTCTCTCCAGTCAGAAAGCTTGTTTCTCCCCAAATCTTTTTGCAGGTCCAAATCCTGTCTCCAATAGCTCCACAAGAATACATCCACAATTTTCAAATGCTTTGTGTAGCTGTTCATGGGGCTTTTGTCTTCTTGCCTGGTCTTATCATTTACCAAAGGCTGAAATCAAGGAAACCTTGGTTAGCGTATCATATCCAGCCATTGTATTGCTATCATTTGAACTATCTGAATTTAAAGTGTACCAGGTTGACAGGTTTTACATGCAAGGCCTGGTGAGCTTTGCAGAGCTGATAATTGGAAGATTAGCTCTCTTTTAAGACCTTTGCTGATGGGGCTCATCCACAACATTCTTTATTTTTGGAAAACATCAAGTATTCAACTAACCTATGCAGCCACTTTCTCTCCAAGTTGACACATCATCTGGTCTTTGGTGCACACGTGCTCACTGCCAAGAGCATGGCTTTCAGTCCTGCTGCCAGTTAGACTAATACTTGAACCCTTATACCATTTGTTGAAAAGTACATTCTTTTGATGAACGGTGCATCCCCAACACACAGGTAGCTTGCTAATCAAAGCAAAGCGTGTTCGCTTAATGCTATTTCAACCACTCTTAAGCTCAGGAAAGAGATCTGATAACAATGTAGGCAGGTACTTGAAATTATTAGTCATGCAATCATATTTTGTCTCCACCATCAAGATGTTGCCATACCTTAAAAAGGTACATGTTCTAGGCTACATATGCATTAGAGAGGCAGTCCTCATGCAGGCCCAGAAGCTGCTCCTTATAGTTTGTGGCTAAAATGGTACTTGATGTGGTTGTCCATGATTCCGAATCTCATCTTCAAGGGGACTCATAAGTGTGACATAACTGTCTCCTTAATTGAGTATCACTTACCGAGGAGGTTCATAAGCATGTCTTGGGACATGTGACATCACACAATAATGAATTTGGTCATGACTCTTGACGATGGAAGGTTTACATTAGCATGCCTTAGGAGGCATCATACCATAAATAATCTGGTCATGACTCTTGAGGTTTAAGATGACAATTCTCAACATGATGATTATCTGAACTTCTCATCATTGCCACTTAGGTTTTCTGGTAAAATATTTAGCTAGGCCAGAGGTCCTATGCCATCGCTTCACAATCTAATCACAACAAAGCATCTGAGTATTGGTCTTCTGTGAACAAGCATTTGTGGACCCAGCATGTGGAGATGGGGAGTGCTTTCGCATCTTTCCCTTTGCTTTAAAGGTAGCAAATGGCTTGCAGAATTATATCTCCTAAGTGTCATCTCCGTCCTACGTTTGACATGTGATAAGGATTCTAGCCTTGATTTTGTATTGATTCTTTCATACTTATTAAAAGTGTCAATTAAATTTCATCTCTGTTAAGCACACAATTGTAGATTATGGCCATGAAAGTGCTTTTTGATTTAGTGTTTACTTTCACCATTTTTATTGTTCTAAAGGTGCTGTCTGTTATGCAGGTACTTGTGGCATGTATGCTGATGGTTACAACTCTTCTGACATGGAATTTTACAAGGACCTTTAGTGGCCGATCGATTAAGAACCTCTCATTTGCACTACGACATCAGATTCTGCACAGTAGTTTAAGCTCAATAGCTTATGTCCTTACCCAAGCTTACACCTTATCTTTATCACTCAGTGCCATGCATCAGCATGCACTTCTTACACTTGGTAATGGCACATGGGCCACTATTGAGGATGAGGTACTTTCTTGTGCCCTGACTTTCACCATCTCTCCTAGGATTTTATCCATTTTTAATCTTGAATCAATCTTGTTTGGCCTGATGGTGTTATTAGTGAAACATTCTGATAAAATCAGTGTAGGCCAAGTTGCGGGTCTAATGGCAGTTCTTTTCATATGGTGGTGTGTTGGCAGCTGCAAAGTATCAACTGGAGATTCTTTCAAAGCGAGAG
This sequence comes from Cibotium barometz, assembly GCF_041138505.1. Lineage (NCBI taxonomy): Eukaryota > Viridiplantae > Streptophyta > Polypodiopsida > Cyatheales > Cibotiaceae > Cibotium > Cibotium barometz. Next base: position 47,881,056 of record NC_141070.1, read on the forward strand.
GCAGCTGCATTCTGTTGCATTTGTTGGCCAGGATGGCCATGCAACTGACTTCTCAAGGGGAGAGCATTCAGAGTATCTTTATTTCATGAACACGTCTACTAATGGCAAGAAAACAAGCTGGTACTTTCAGGTAATGCCGTTAAAAACTGCATTTTGTGTCACTTATGGCATTTTATCTGGATCTGGCACTCATGCTTTCCACTGTATCTGTTGCTTTGAAATGGTTCTTACCTTTGTTATTTGCTCAGCCTGTGACAGGCTCCTTGAATGGGTCTGGATTGGAGCCACCATCAAGAAGCTCAGATGGACCATTCCAAGACAGCTTTATAGCTGATCTTTTGGCACGGCATGATGTGGTAGGCTTCTACATTTTGTCTCATTTCTGTCTTTTTGGGATTTTATTTTGTGTAGATGTAATGCCCTGTTTACCAAAGGGATTGTAGAAACTGCATACATTGCTAAACACGGTTAGCATAAACCAGCTGGTCACAACTTGGACAAAGACTTCAAAAGAGGTAAAGAGAGTGTAAACAAGCATGCACATGGTAGAAATTGGAATAGCATGCAATCCCATACAACAGTATGGGAGAAGGAATCCAGGATGCAAAATTCATTTTATAAATTCGCTTCAACCCAGTGGCATCCGACCTCTCCTGTAGATTTTGTGCATCCAATTGCCTACTCCAAAATTCTCTTCACTAGCATCTTCACTGCCTTTGAGCTCCATTTATTTACTTACACAAGTCCTTGTATATTTGCCCTAGTTTGATTGCAGAACAATTGTGTCCATGCACTAGGGTTTTCAGAGATAAAAAAGAGTGCGGCACAATCACACATACAACACACACAAGAGTCCTAAACTAAGGATCTATATCATGTACAAGAATTAATGTTACAAGTGAAACTCAAGTACAAAAGATATTACTGAGTGAAAGTGCCATCTGAAGCCCTGTGACCTACTGTATACTCTTGGCTAGCACTTTGCCTATAGAGAAACACTCTCTACAAGCAGATGATTATGATGATTTTCCATTACACATATACATGCATACTGCTGTTGGTAGGCCTGTAGTGTGACTTGCCATGCCATCACTTGCCATGTGGTACCTGTGCTGGCCAATCTATTTGCTTGTTGTCTGGTTGCTCCTCCCGTGCCTGTTGTCCAATTGTTCTTGCCCATGCAACCCAACTCTTACAAGCCAGCCTCGTGTACCTAGGGTGAGGTGTGTCACATTCTCCCCCACTTGGTGTTGCAGCTGCCCTCAACTGCATGGTGTCCATATAAAGTGCCCTCATAGAAATCAAAGATCAAAGCAAAGCTCATCCATGGTACCCAAGTGAGACTACTTTACATCCGGTGCGAAGGCTCTCTCTTTGTGCTCGCCATGCCCTCAACTGCATGGTGTCCATATAAAGTGCCCTCATAGAAATAAAAGATCAAAGCAAAGCTCATCCATGGTACCCAAGTGAGACCACTTTACATCCAGTGCGAAGGCTCTCTTTTTGTGCTCGCCATGTCAGCTCAAAGACCCACAAAGAAACTTGCAGGTGACCAACGCTTGTTTGATCGAATCCTCTCCGTTTGTCTAATTGTCCAAGAAAAAATATTGCTGGTCGCTTAGTATCCTTTGATAATCCACAAGAAGAACACTCCAAATAATGGCTTGGCAAAACTCTTCAATCCACATTGCAGCCGCTAATGTATGTGTTGAGATATATCACAAGGATTGCTTGCACCAACTCCAATGCACCCCGAAGGATTACCTAGCAGAGTTGCACCAAATTTGTATTCATCAATATTGCTTGGCGCTTGTATGTCTAGACCACCATTCCCGTGTAGAACATACTCCAAGTTATACCTCTGGTTGATAAACCAAAGGCAAAACTTTGGTGGTTGTCGGTACAATCTCCAAGAAATCTGTGTACTGTGAAGAGACGATGTCTCATTGGCATATCCTCCCAAAGTGAGGACAAATCCTCCCAAAGTGAAGCGACGATGTCTCATTGGCATGTCCTCCCAAAGGTGATATGTCCTATGGTGCCTCCATGACAGGAGATAATGAAAATGTCTACCCAATGCAAACGGCAGTTGAGAAGAGTCCTCCTCTACTAGCCCCCGAAACTGAAGCAACCACCGATGAGTCCAAAGATTCTCCACCTAGTGTAGAAGGCAACTATGAAAACTCACTCTCAGAGACTTGGTGGGAAACTATTAGCAGTCATCTCCTGTCTCTACACTACACCGGGGCCTCTGTTGTGGGTGTGCCTGCTCGTTTTTGGTGTTTCCTCATTTTTCCTCACTCTCCATGTATTTTTCCCATTTTTATGAGGTGTGACTGGGCTGTTGGCTGTCTCCTTCTGCTAGCCGACTGAGTGTTGCTACCTGACTTGTCTTCAACAGACTTGGCCGACTGCTGCAGGCACCTGGCGCTGACTAGGGTTTTGTTGGTCGTGAGCATCCCAGGTGTTGGTCGTGAGCATGTGCTGCTGTAGACTGGCCGACCAGTAGCCTAGGGCCATATAAAATGGCCCCCTGCCCCCCACACTCTCCGTTGTAGTTCTGGGATTTTCTTATGTGTATATAGCAAAGTTACACAGCTTTTCCCTCTCTCTCTCTTTCATCTACGTTTTGCTCTCTATAGCAGTTGTCTTCATTTCCGCTATGCATCTTGACATGGTATCAGAGCCCCAGGTGGCTTGAAGCTTGGAGACAGTGGGACGTCGAGGGTTTGCTGCTTTGAGGTGCTGTTTGGAGATTGCTTGGGCTGTATAGGACTTGGAGATCGAGTAGAAGGCGGTCATCACCGTTGGACAGCCACCTTGCATATTATTTGCAGTCTCTTCTTCTTTTTTTCCCACCCACCCTCCCTTCACAAGACCTTGTGAACCCTTGAGATGGCATACTTTCTTGAGATGGCTGAGAAGCATGTGAAGATCCCAACACTCCCCACGTTCCGGGTGGACCGATAGTTAGATAGGAACAACTATGGCGTATGGAAGGTAATGATGGAGTTTGTTTTGGAGTCTTATGACTTGGCTGATTTCATTGTTGTTGGTGTTCCACGGCCGGAGTTGGAAGACGGAGAGTTACCCTCTATACGGAAGGAACGGGAAGCTCAGGCATAGTTATGGGATCGTGTCAATGCCTGTGTCCGTTCTTTCATCTTCTTAAATTGCACACCACAGGTGATCAACCATATAAAGCATATGACGTTGGCCAGAGGGATTTGGCAGCATTTGGCTTCTCTGTACAACAGGGTATCACCCATGAAGAGGATCTCCTTGCAAGTTTAGATGCGGGTGATGAATCCTGCTAAGTCATCGACGATGCGGGAGTACATCAACAAGTTGCAGGCTCTTCAGCAAGAGGTTCTCTAGGCAGGGAAAGATATCTTCAGAGGACATGGCCATTACGTTGTTGTCCCATTTGCCCTCTTAGTACTCAGCATTTTACTCCTCTTTGATCACCAGTGGCAGGCTCAGCACCATCACTTGGGAGGAGCTTGTGCCAATGGTCTTGGACCAAGGAGAGTGTTTTACAAACCCTCCACAAGGCAGAGGTTTTGAGGCTTTGATTGGCCAATGGTCGAAAGGCCGTAACAACAACAAGGGCAAAGGGAAGTCTTCGTCGAAGAAGTCTTGAGAAAAAGCCCGATTCAGACCGTGAGAAATGGAAGGTCGAGCAGACCTGTAACGATTGTGGTGAGAAAGGCCACTATTGGAGGAAGTGTCCCAAGCGGGATAACGGGAAGAGTGCTAATTCTTCAGCTTCAGCTGCTGCAAAGACTCCATCCTTTATGCACTTGGAGATTTTGGACACAGATGCTTCACCTTCTTCGAGCAAGGAGACAGTTGGCTTCACCGCCAGGGATACTCGGGAGTGGATTCTTGATAATGGTGCTTTCGGGCACACGACTCCTTCCCGTGAGTTTTTATAGGATCTTAAATGGCAGTCAGGTGGCATTTTTATTGGCGACAATTCCACTATATCGATTCATAGTGAGGGCAGGATGGAGATCATTCCCGACGACAGAGGGGGGAAGCATTCCTCTCGTGTTCTTTACGTCCTTGCACTTGGTTTTCATCTATTGTTAGTGCATGAGGTTTGGAAGACTGGCTTCCGGGTGGAGTTTGAGGAGCATTCTGTTGCTCTACGGAACAGAGAGACATGCCAGGTTGTGTGGGAAGGTGGAGTGGAGAACGATATATCTATAAACTCTCAGCACTCTCCTCTCTTACAGGCACTTAGATCGGTGACTTGTGGCACTTTCAGTTTGGCCACTTGAATGTGGATGCGCTGCGGCGAGCTTTCTGGGACCAGATGGTGGTTGGCTTGCCAGATGTTGGCAACAGGTAGGGATGCTGTAGTTCTTGCATTTGTGGTAAGGAGCACAAGGAATCTTTTCCGAAGCAGGCTTCCAGGCAGGCTTCGAAACCTTTGGAGTTGGTACACACTGACTTGTGTGGACCTATGCAGATCCCATTCTTGGGAGGTTCTTTGTACTTTATGCTGTTTGTTGATGATTGTAGTAGATTCACATGGGTTTATTTCCTTTCCTAGAAGGACCAAACTTTTGCTTGGTTCAAGGAGTGGCATGTGATGGTGGAGAAAGAGTTTGGCTTGCAGATAAAGACTCTTCGGGCTGACAAAGGAGGAGAGTTTTCTTCCAATGCGTTTGTGCGGTTTTGTGCGGAACATGGCATCAAGCAAGAGCTGGCCAATATAGGTTTGCCTTTAGAGAATGGAGTGGTTGAGCGTAAGAACCGGACTGTGGTGGAGATGGCGAGGACGATGTTGGAGCATCGTGATATTCCTTGTCCACTTTGGGGAGAGGTTGTGGCTACGGGTGTCCATATCCTCAACTGATCTTTGACGACTTCAGTACCAAACATGACTCCCTTTGAGGTTTATTTTGGCAGGAAACCAGATGTCTCCCATTTCCGTGTGTTTGGGAGTGATGTTTATGTTCACATTCCAAAGAAGCAGAGGGGGAAGCTTGACTCGAAGTCCCAGAAGCTTGTCTTTGTGGGATATAACTCTCTTTCCAAAGGATACATGTTGTATGACCCGGAGCAGAACGAGGTTGTCGTCAGCAGAGATGTTGTTTTTGATGAGTATGTTCCAACTTTCATTGTTGATGAACTGCCACTTCTTGGAGAACCAGACAAGTCTGAGGATGATTCCTAGTCGATTGTTCCAGGTGGACAGCCTCAGTCACTTGAGGAGGTTGAGCCCGCGGCTGGAAATGAGCCCCTGCAGCAGCAAGAGGCTCCGTGTTCTGCTCGGTGGTTGTTAGACACCCTTTGGGAGTCGGGTGTTACAGAGCTTCCCTCCGAGTGGACCACAGAGAATGGACCTTGAAGATCGCATAGAGTTCGTGACAAAAGTCATTCAGCGGAGCGCTTTCAGGTAAACCATGCTTTGATGTCTCGTATCATGCGGGACAAAGAGCCCACTTTCGTCAAGGAAGCCCTTTCACAGGATACTTGGAGGAAAGCCATGTAGGTGGAACTAGATGCCACAGAGAAGAATAAAACTTGGGAGTTGGTTCTGAGGCTGTTAAAACGGTTAGTCATTGGTGGACAAACACAAAGCCAGACTTGTGGCTAAGGGTTATGCTCAGCGGCTTGGCATGGACTATGAGGATACCTTTGCACCGATAGCGAGGATGACCACGATTCGGACCGTTCTTGCCCTTGCTTGGAATTAGAAGATTGATTCCTTCTTTCTACGGACTGGATTTGAAAGATCAGTTGCAGATCCTAACTTATCTCTTTATACGACATTGGAGGTGAAACGAAGGACCGAGTCTGACTCCAAGGCTAGAGTGACTCAGATTGGGGAGGAGATTCAGACACGAGGAGATCTACATCAGGCTACAGTTTTACCCTCGGCTCAGGAGTTGTTTCATGGAGCAGCAAGAGGCAACCGACTATTGCCTTGTCGTCTATAGAGGCAGAGTACCGGGCTGCTTGTGGTGCTACTTGCAAGGTTGTGCGGAGGTTGCTTGGCGAGATTGGGTTTCCACAGAAGGAGCCCATGGTCATCCAGTGCAATAACTAGATGTTGGGTGTTGGACTCACACACTCACACACACAAACCTGCACATTAGGGTTAGGTGCAGGGTAGAGAAGCTCACGCACAGAAATGAGAGAGAGAGAGAGCCAAAAGTGTGGTATCCACAAAATGCAAGTCAACTCTTGCATGTGTGCCACATCCATATAATATAGAAGTACAAAATATTATATGTTAGAGTGTCCTTTCACACTTGATGTCCAAGGGGAAAAACCACATGGGAAAAAGTTCCCTTGGTTAAGCCCTGTTCACACATAGCACTACCATAAGTGAGCATATGCCTACAAATCCCCCCTGTAGTGGAAGTGTGAACTTGTACAAGGTAGCAGATCACTCTCTGTATGAGAGTAAGCCCAAAGCTTTGCGGAAAGCTTCAAACTTTTCTCGAGGTAAAGCCTTTGTGAATAGATCTGCAACATTATCCTGTGTAGGGCAATAAGATAAACTGTTGATCTCCCCTGCATGTAGCCTCTCTCTGACATAGTGATAATGAATCTCTATGTGCTTGGTATGTGCATGAAATATTGGATTTCGTGCCACGGCCATAGCACTCTGGCTATCAGTGAGAATGGTGGCGGGTGTCTGCTGACACTCACGAAGATCAGCCAATAGTCTCCTCAACCATACACAATCTACTGTAGCTGTAAAGACTGCCGTGTACTCAGCCTCACAAGTAGATGTAGCAACAGTGGGTTGCTTTTTACTCAACCAAGATATGCATGAACTGCCAAGAAAAAAACAATTCCCACTGGTGGATTGCTTGGTATCATAATCACCAGCCCAATCTGAATCACTGTATGCATAAAGCTGCAAGCTACCCCCCGGGATAGAACAAACCAAGATCCAGGGTACCCTTAAGATAACGAAAAATGCGTTTGACTGCTTGCCAATGCTTTGTGCCTGGGCTGTGCATGAATTTGCTCAACAAAGACACCCCAAAAGATATGTCTGGCCTCGTGTTACACAAGTAAATGAGGCATCCTACTGCCTGGCTGTAAATGCCGGCCTCAAAAGGCTCTCCAATATCATGCATAGTAAGCCGTACACCTGGTTCTACCGGAGTAGAAATGGGCTTACATTCATCCACGTGAAACCTTTTTAGCAAACTTTTTATGTATTTAGTTTGCTGCATAACAATGCCATCATCTGTATGCATAAACTGTATGCCGAGATAGTAGTGTAAAGGCCCCAAATTTGACATATCAAATTCAGCTTTCAAATCAGCTTTGAAATCTGAAATTTGTGCTTTGCTTGTACCTGTAATGAGCATGTCATCTACATACAAGATGACTATGAGAATATCGGCATCGGTTTTCTTCACATATAATGTGCTTTCAGCTGGACTATTCTCATAACCTTGGCTGGTTAGATGAGCATGTATCTTATCATACCAAGCTCTTGGAGCTTGCTTTAACCCATACAATGCTTTGTGCAACTTGCATACTTCATGTTCCTCACCAGGAACTACAAAACCAATGGGCTGATTTACATGTACTTCCTCCTGTAAATCCCCATTTAAGAATGCAGTTTTGATATCCAATTGATGCACTTTCCATCCTTTATGGGCAGCCAATGCAATCACTGATCTTATTGTGGTCATTCTCGAAGTAGGAGCAAAAGTCTCTTCATAATCTATTCCCTTTTTCTGGGAGTAGCCTTTAGCCACAAGTCTTGCTTTGTACCTGTCAATAGTACCATCAGACTTTCTTTTGACTTTGTACACCCACTTTGTTCCAATTACATGCTTGCCTTTAGGCAATTCCACAAGATCCCATGTATTGTTCTTCATGATAGAAGAAATTTCAGCTTGCATAGCTTGCAACCAATGCTCATTCTCATGTGCTTCTTCATAAGAAGAAGGCTCTTCTGAATCATAAGAAGAAGGCTCTTCTGAATCAAAGAGACCACCCATTGCGAATGCAGACTCCCCACGATGTACATTCAAAGCATGGCTGGAACTAGCCCTTGTTCTACCTGTGAGTGGAGCTGCAAGTTTGCTTTCTTGCAAAGTTTTCAGCAACCATCTTGGCATTGACTTGGCTGTGTCTATGGCTGTTTGCTCTTCCCTGACAAGATCTTCCACTTCTTCCATAGAAGGGGGCTGAATGGTTGGCTGGTCCACATGTTCTACATGTGGATTTTCTTGTGTAGGGGCTGGCTGATCTGAATCCCCCCTAATTGCAATGGGTGAAAGTCCATCAAACATGTCCTGTATGCCTGTATCATTGCTTTTATACAAGCTGTACATGGGCTGTTCTGAATTTTCAGCAAATACCACATCTCTATTGACAAAAATCCTTCGTGTAGTTGGATTATAAAGACGGTATCCTTTGCTTTCATTGCTGCAGCCCACAAAAATGCATTTAATTGCTTTGTCATCTAGCTTTGTTCGGAGTTGTTCTGGCACATGTGCATATGCCAAACACCCAAATGTACGCATATAATCCACTGTTGGCTTTTGGCTATACCAAGCCTCAAATGGTGTTATGGTTTTCAAAGCTTTTGTTGGACACCTGTTCAACACATGAGCTGCACACATTATAGCTTCCATCCAAAATTTGTGAGACAACTTTTGTGCTTTCACCATGCATCTTGCCATCTCCATGAGAGATCTATTTTTCCTTTCAGCTACACCATTCTGTTGCGGTGTATAAGGCACAGTACGTTGGTGTTTGATGCCCTTTTGAAGCATATAATCTTTGAATGCATTTGACATGTATTTTCCACCTCTATCTGAGCGGAGTGTTTGGACTTTACATGCACACATATTTTTAACCATTGCTACAAAGTGTCGAAAGCATGTAAACACATTTGCTTTCGCTTTCAAAGGGTAAGCCCAAGCAAACCTGGAGTAGTCATCAATGAATGTGACAAAGTAAAGATGCCCCCCTATGGATGGTGTCCGCATCGGACCACATACATCACTATGTATGAGCTGTAATTTACTTTCAGCTCTAACAGCTCCATCTTTGGGAATGGTTTTCGTTGCATCTTTCCCAAAATACACCCCTCACATACATGTCTTGGTGGAGACTCAAGAGGCGGCATATTATCAACCATATGATGCTTCTGCAAAAGCATCAAACTCTGAAAATTTACATGCCCAAAACGAGCATGCCATAGCTCTGCATCATGCATAGCAGGAGTGTGGGCAGCCACTGTATTTGCATCATAAGTGCGCTTGTCATAGCTGTCCAGCTTATACAAGCCTTTGAATCGTGTTCCAGAGGTGATTATTTCATAACCCTTTGATGGGTCTTTTACCAAACACTTCCCATCTTCAAATTCAACCTTTAAACCTTGGTCGTTTATGGTTGAGACGGAGAGCAGATTTTTCTTTATCCCTGGAACATACAATACATTTTTCATACATATATTGGCACCATTGGCTGCAATAAGTATGACATTACCAATTCCCTTTACTGGATATGTGGTATGATCTGCACATGATACAATGCTGCGGCCATTTGAAGCATAAACCAAGTGTTGAAATACATCTTTGCATGAAGTGATGTGGCTCGAAGCACCACTATCAAAATACCATGATGCATGCTGTATGTCAGATGCAATGCAAGACATATCAGTGTCTGAAGCACTTGGTGTGTCATTAGTGCACGTGACCAAAAAAAGTGTACTCTTCTTGGATTACATTAGCTGATTGCTGTGCTTTGTCATCAGAAGAGTCTGCTACTATATTGCCTGCTTCTTTCCTTTTCTCTTTTGTAATCCGCTTCCTACATTCACTGATGTAGTGTCCAGGCTTATGGCAGTAGTGACATTTGCCCTTCTTTTTGGGCTTGTTTGCATCCCCTTTGTCAGACTTTTCACCACTAGAAGAGGGCTGTCCATGACCAGCCTTGCTAGACTGTTGTCCCCCATGCCTAAAGCTCTTTGCTTTACCCTTATCCTTGGCTGTAAATGCCTTTTCTCCACCACGGTTGCTCGATAAGTTTGCTCTTGTTTGCTCTTCCTGCAAGAGTAAACCCACGAGCTCTTCAAAAGTGACGGGATCACCACCTCCTCTCATTGAGAGGTTGAGAGAGGTGTGAAAGCCCAAGTAGGAAGGCGGTAAAGAATGAAGAGTGTTGGTGACCATCTGTCTGTCTGGGATAACCTCATCAATGTTGAGCAATTGTTCTTGCAAATCTTTCACTTTGGTGAGATGATTTGCCATGGAGTCACCCTCATCCATAGAAAGAAGATCCAATTTCCTCTTCAAGTAGGCAACTCTTGCCTCGTTGCGTACCTGATACATTGCTTATGCAAGCTTCGATGTCTTGCATGAACGAATGTGCGGAATAATAGTCCTTTTCACTGAAAGGGCTATCAATGACATGGCCTGTGCATCTCTAGAGTCCCATCTCTTCTGCTCTTGTGTGGGAGCAGGATCTACATCAGGAGCTCTTTGAGCACCTCCCCTTTGAGGCGTGGCTGGCTGTATGGTGAGTGGGCGTGTGTCATCACCACACATGATGCCCCAAAGCCCTTTGGCTACCAGCGAATTGCGGATCATGAAACTCCAGAGAGAGTAGTTAGATCCATCTAGCTTGTCCTCCTGGGTGAGCACACCAAATACATCTGTAGCATTTTGTGCCATGTCAACAAAATATATCTGCAAGCAAACCAAGCACCAATGTGCACTGCCAGGCAACCAAATGTCTTGTGCAAATGTATGCCTTCAAACCAAAGCAAGTGTAAACCTGCACCAAATTGTCCAATTACACACAATGTGTATACATACGCGACAAATCGCAGCTGTAATGCCCAATTACATGCTCCAATTTGAAAATCCCGAATTTTTATGCACTCCAATCGCTTCAATGTGCATCTAATTGGCCAATTTTCACAAAAGCCCCAAATTTTTGCAAGTGAAAGAGGATCAATTTGCTGATTTTGACCTCAATTTCGAAAAACCCCCCAAATTGCAGGCAAAGCAAAATGCCCAATTTTTTCAATTTGTCCTGAAATTGATAAATCCCCCAAATTGGACCTGCAATTTTTCTTTCAATCTCACTTGCACAGAAGTGTCTGCAAAATCTGCATATGACCTGCACTGGAATGGCTGCAAATTTTGTATTTGGGTTTGATAAAAAATGTGTACTAGAAATACCTCATACTTGCAGAGTGTAGGCAGGGAGCACATAGTTGAGTGGCCTGCTAGGCGGACGGAGGCGGTGGCTGTTGCAGAGAAGGTATGAGCAGGGCGAGCGGATGGCTGTGGGCAGCCGACGGGCCAGTCATAGGCGGGCCCAAGTGCAGGTGTCGGGCCCAGCTGTAGGTGTTGGGCCCCAGCCAGAGGCGGGAGAACAGCAGACGGGCGCTGGAGTCGGCTAGGCGAGCAGGCGTGCTGGAGTCCCTAGTGACGAGGCAGGCGGAGGCGGTAGCCGTGGGCCAGCACGAAGGGCCTAGAACGGGCGACGACGGCCGGTAGTCGTGAGCAGACGGCGACTGGAACGGAACGGAGGGGCGACGCGCCGGACGTGGTCGGCCGGAACGGAACGGCGAGGGGGTCGAGACGGAGCAGACGGACGCCGCGTGGACGGAACACAACGTTAGAGTAGCGCCGGCGGAACGGGACAGTAGTGCCGGAACGGAACGGTGCTGACCGTCGACGGCTTTGGGCAGCAGGCTGGGGGCGTTGATGGAAGAACGGCGGCTGTAGATGGCGGTGCCGCCCGCGAGCTGGGCTCCCCACTAGTGCCGCCCGATTCTAGTGGCCGGACGGAGGAGCGTCGACGGAAGCAGGCAATCCGGCGACGGACGGAACGGCGGTTTTTGACGAAATTCCGGCGACGGAATTCCACAGTCAGCAGCAGTTTTTCTTGGGGCATAAATCCACAGGCAGCTCCCAGCTCTGATACCAAATGTTGGGTGTTGGACTCACACACACAAACGTGCACATTAGGGTTAGGTGCAAGGTAGAGAAGCTCACACACAGAACTGAGAGAGAGAGAGAGCCAAAAGTGTGGTATCCACAAAATGCAAGTCAACTCTTGCATGTGTGCCACATCCATATAATATAGAAGTACAAAATATTATATGGAGTGTCCTTTCACACTTGATGTCCAAGGGGAAAAACCACATGGGAAAAAGTGCCCTTGGTTAAGCCCTGTTCACACATAGCACTACCATAAGTAAGCATATGCCTACACTAGAGCTGTATCGCTATTGCTCAGAACCCGGTCTTCCATGCCCGGACCAAGCACATAGAGATACAATATCACTTTGTTCGTGAGAAGATCTTGGCTGGTGACATCTTGCTTCTTTATTGTTCGACGGCGGACAGTGCGGCGGACCTCTTCACGAAGTCGCTACCTCAAGCTATGCTCTGGCGGCACTCCAACTCACTGGGGTTGGTTCCACATCCAGGAGCTGAGAGGGGGTGTTAGCAGTCATCTCTTTTCTGTACACTACACCAGGGCCTCTGTTGTGGGTGTGCCCGCCCGTTTTTGGTGTTTCCCCATTTTTCCTCACTCTCCATGTATTTTCCCCATTTTTCTGAGGTGTGGCTGGCCTGTCGGCTGTCTCCTTTTACTGGCCAACTGAGTGTTGCTACCCGACTTGTCTTCAACAGACCTGGCTGACTGCAGGCACCTGGCTGACCAGGGTTTTGCTGGTTGTGAGCATCCCAGGTGCTGGTCATGAGCATGTGCTGTTGTCGGCCTGTTTTAGACTGGCCGACCAGCAGCCTGGGGCCATATAAAATGGCCCCTTGCCCCCATTCTCCGTTGTAGTTCCGGGATTTTCTTATGTGTATATAGCAGAGTTACACAGCTTCTCTCTCTCTCTCTCTCTCTCTCTCTCTCTCTCTCTCTTTCATCTGCGTTTTGCTCTCTACAGCAGTTGTCTTCATTTCCGCTGTGCATTCTGACAAAAACTTCCTGTGTTCAAGCTTGTGGCATAATGCAATGATGCATCTTCGGTGTGATAAATGAAAAAAGCCGAGATGTGCACACATGTATCTCCTTCACATTCATGTTGGGGTTCTGAAGGAGCCTCTTCCTTGGACTGCTCCTCCACAGGGACAACCCTTTTCTGCCACCCATCTGGATCCAAAATGATTGTTGAGCATGATATTGATAATGTGCCATCTGTTCCATGACATTCTGCAACTCAGTCATGACAGTGCAAAGGGCATCAGGATGATTTTCATGATCTCTATGCAAGGCTGGCAACTTGCACCTGATAGCCATCTCGTAATCAATAATTCCATGTCTCCTCTCAAGGCCACCTTGTGGTAAAAACCACTGATCAGCAATGCATGTGCAACACCTTGTGGGCCATTAGAGAAGTCTTGGGAGCTTTAGATGTCGGCCACCTGACGGGAATGTGCACATGAGACGTAGAGCCATGTTGCCAGCCGCGATACATATACATCCTCCCCTATCAAGAACCCAATCATCCACATAGAACCGGTCTCGGCAGGCAGTGGTCAGACTTTGTACTCAAAATTAGTGGGCAGTGGTTGGACTTTGTAGTCCAAGCTGCAATGCATATACATCTTCCCCTATCAAGAACCCAATCATCCACATAGAAGCGGTTTAGGTTGGCATAGATACATCCTACATCTCTTTGTTTGTTAGACCAACTGTAGAAGAGGGAGGAGGCTTCTTGTGAATGTTGTGCTCGATCCAATCGTCCCTGTCGTGTATAGAGAGTATAAATGTCTCCCATGTGGCTCTCACCGCAAGGTGCACCCCTCCTTCACGTCCTCTTTTATCTATTGGCTGCTCGACCATAGTAAAATCTCCCCATTAACAAATGATTTGCATGTGGAAGCCATTTTGCAACAAGCTCCCGAAATAAGTCCTCTCCCCTCTATGATTGGGGGCTTAAATACTGACAATACCGATGCGTGTATTGCCATGCATGGCTAATCCACTGTGCTCTGGCAGGCATCACAACACCATGACCGATAATGCAAGGCAAGATGGACTGGGAAACTCAATTACATATACCACCCTTGGAGCCTGCAACCCCATACAAAAAAGTGTGACCACAAAGAAGCTTGCCTGAACGATTGTATTGGCTGTCATCTTGTTTGTTCTTCTGCATTAGCAGAATGTCAATCAGACTCTAGCGTGGAGTTGGTCCCTCACGACCTGTCTCAGGCGGTGTGGAAAGATACTGCCTATAAGTAACCACTTGCAGGGATGCGAGTATAGGGAAGTCCTTGGGAGAAAAAAATCTTGTGTGAGAGCATTGGTGAACTCTCCCTCCCATTTGTGTCTGGTAGGGGAGGAGGGAATACGCTGTGAGCTATAGCTCACCAACTGCGAGGAGTTTGCATCAGAATCGACGAGAGAGGCATAAGGGTTGGGATACCCCATGTTTGGTGCAGGGCCCACCTGTGAGGAGTCTGCATCAGGGGGCAAGAGAAGCCTAAGGGTTGGGATGCTCCACTTTTGGGGCAGTAGTGGGTTTTGGGACACTTGCCGTCCCTTATCATCACCCAATGTGGAGCTGGCTGCTGAGGTGTTGGAGCAGCCAGGGGTAGGGCAGAAAATGATGGCATCTGCTGAGCACGTCCACCCTGTCTCCTAGCGTGCCTCCTGTTTCTAGGGAAACTCCTAGCAATGTGGCCATACCGTTGACAGAATCAGCACTGGTCTGGTTTCTCGGCAATCTCCATCCTCTGTCTGAAATGCAAACCATCCGGTCTCTGCAACATGATGATGTGGTCATCTGAAATGGATGGATAAGAGACAAGGGCAATAACTCTAGGCACCCCGTCAGTTGGCAGTGACCGCTGCTGGGGCAGATGAGGGTAGTCCTGGGAGGGCAGGAACCTGCAAAAAACCTAACCAAAAGCAGCACCTATGGAGCTCAACAACTTGCAATAGGCCGGCGGAAGGCCTAGTAGAGATGGGGGTGGGTTGCTGGTCCTCTGTGACACGATCAAAATCTGGACGATATTTGAAGAGGAATATTTTCTTTTACAAAGGGGAAGAGGGGCTAGTGCCTGGGATGTGGCTTCCCGAGAATCAAAGTCTACTTGGAAGAAGCTTTTACCAAGTAGACAAGTATCGTGGAAGTGCTCAGTCAGCTCAGTGGGGAGAGCTGCCAGAAGTCAATCCCGTGGGTTGGATGATAGCCATAAATCTGGCCGACAAGGGTGTTTCCTGTTCGATATCACGGTGGAGGACCTTGATCTCACCTTGGGATAAGTTGAAAGTTCGCCCGGCTGATGGGGATGGCCAAGAGGGGGGCTGGCTGGATGACAGGTAAGACAGGGTGCACAGGTGCGCAGGCAGGGAGAAGGGTGGGTAAGGGGAGGGCGCAGCAGTACGGGGAGCTCCAGAGCTTAGGCCTTCGCAAAACCTGATTCGACACAGCAGAATGGGAAACCCTAAAGCAGAATGGGAAACCCTAATTTCGCATTGCACAGAGGACGGAAAAACCCTAATTCTTGCAGCAGAAAACATTACATAACCCTAGTTCATACAGAACTCTCGATTGCATGACAGTTTGAACTTTCAGTAAACCTCTACGGACGTGCGTTTTGAGGTTCTTTGCGAGTATGTGTGAGAGTGAGGCATACTCGAACTCCTGAAGCAAATCAAGGCTTATTGTGGTCAGTTTTATGCGGAGGCATATATTGAACCTTTAATATTGAAAAGTCCATTCAACCAGATAATTTTCCATGTCTGAGCTGCGATTCTAGATGCATCAAATTATCGGAAGTCCGTTTAATCAGATATTTCTCATGTCAAGCACGAGACACGCAAGCAACACCTTTCCATAGGTTCAAACGGGTTTCGACATTCTTACACGTCAGTTTGGTGGCCAGTTGTTTGCCGTGCAGTCTTATGGTGCCCTTTTGTAGATAATCGCTTTCACAGAATGATTTCTCACAATGAAAAATTCTTGTGTTTGAAGGTATGGAGTATGGATACTGGAGGATCTCAGAAGCATTTTGTTTCTCCTGCAGTGCCTGTGATAAATCCACAGACAAAGGAGTTTTTGGGCATGTCTGTTGTGACTACCACACTCAAAGAAGTGCATCATTACTTCAGTACCACAGATCTTCTGGGAGGGTACCTTTACTTCTTCAGGTGTGGACCACAATATTTTCTCATATTTTGTCATCTGCATTGCATGCCTTGTTTGTTTCAATGGCACCATATTTTTCAAGATAGAAAACAGTCTGCTCTTTTTTTTGTGCACTGATTTTGCGGCAATACCTAAATGTAGGTGGAATGCATCAGGTGGCTCAAGTCTGGTTGCAACCTCATATGCTCATCCAAATGACATTTACATGGAGCCTCAAAAGGCATCAAACCCTTATGTTGCAGAGGCAGCCACCTTTCTCAACTCAATGTATGGAGACCGCTTGTTGCTGCAGAATGAGACTCATTCGGAGGATGTGAGCTTAAAGGGGAGACAGTTCTATATTGACACCATGCCTTTGAATAACCGTTTTAAATTTCTTAATTTGGTACATGATCTGTCACCGCCATGAAAAAATATTATGAGCTCCACATCACACGCTTTTAATTATTGATTACATTTCTGTGGGGTAAGGCTTTGAGCTATTGCATGAACTCTGATTGCCTTCTCTCCTGTTAAAGACTGCAGTGGTTATAGTTCCAAGAACAAGCATTATGGGTGAAATGGATGCAAGAAGCAAAACAGTCATCAAAGTGTCAGTGGTTGCAGCACTAGGAATACTAGTGATTGGGTTTGTCCTTATTTGCTTCTTGACAAGGAGAATGAGCACAGAGATGCAGCTACGACAAGAGCTTATACGCCAGCTTGTAGCGAAACATAAAGCTGAGCAGTCTAGCAACTACAAAAGTCAATTTCTAGCTAACATGAGGTCTTTCCCCGACCTTTTGCATGGTTTTCTCTATTTCTGTGGCTATGAAATGCTAAGTTAGGATCTTCCCTTTTGTTTCCATTATTTTTTATGTGATGGGAAGAATTTATCCAGTCGATTGAAGGTTGGCTGAAATCACCTGACTTTTATGGCTCATACTGCCTTGTTTTCTACAGCCATGAAATGAGAACACCAATGGCAGGTATTATTGGGCTTTTAGATCTTCTTGCTTGTGATACTTTGACACCCGATCAGGAAATGTCAGTGGCACAGATTCGCCGATGTGCAACCGGATTGCTTGCTCTTGTGAACAATGTTTTAGATATAAGCAAGGTGAGGTGAATACAGCTTCATTTTGTCCCTGTGGTTGCTGGATTATCTGGCTTGGTTTTAAGGTGATTCGATACTGTGGCAGGTTGAAGCTGGAAAGATGGAGCTAGAGTTGGCACCATTCAATGTATTGGAAGAGCTGGAATCTTTGGTGGATATGTTTGCTGCGCAGTCCATAGGATCTGATGTTGATGTTACATTAGATTTGTCAGGTAACTCTACTTCAGTTTCTGTTGAGCGTTTGTATTGGCTTGCAGCGACATTGTCAAAACAATATCAAGGGTGGGACTTGGAATGGACACAAAACTCTACGCTTCCAAGGTTTTGTGCTCTTTGGAAATTTTTTTGACAGGTGGTTTGATTTGATGTGCAGATGAAATCCCTCCTGTAGTGAAGGGTGATGTTGCACGCATTCGGCAGATCTTTACTAATTTGCTATCTAACTCAGTGAAATTCACAGAAAGCGGTCACATATTAATTCGTGGCTGGACAGATCAATCACTCTTAGCTGTGTCAAGAAAAAGCATTGAGCGTTCATTTCAGGATGCTGGAGATGGAACAAAAGTATATGGCAACCGCCGCAGTAGGTCTTCTACAGGATCTGAGTCACACAGAGAGAGTGATAAAGTTGCACTGGTCTTTGAGATCGACGACACTGGTATGTCTTTTCCTTGGTTTTCCTTTTGTTCAGTTGCTCAACCTGTTCTCATGACAAGCCATAGCTTAAAAGCTCAGTCCTGATTCTTGTTCTGTTTGTTGCACTTTATAATCTGCCTAGTCTCTCCAGGTTTAACATGCTTAGCATCTAGTAAGAGTGGGAAAAGTTTACTGTCTACCTTGATTTTGACAGAAGACCAAGCGCATCTCAGTTTGTTGCAATGGGTTGGGTGATAATTTATAACCTGCACTCAAACTCTCGTGTTCATATATGATCGTGCATTACTGCCACATCAGTATCACATGTGTAATACTAGTATGTAGCTTTGCAGGTGTGGCATAGAGTGATGAAGGGGTAAAGTGTTGACCTTAGCGTCCCGAGGAAGTAAGCGCTTGATGTTGTAGGTAAATCACTTTGTAAATGAGCTTGATGTTGTAAAGAGGGTTCAAGAAAGCAAAGTGGATGAAGATGTTTTGTGTTATAAATATAGTGGCTGCCTGCGAGTTGTAAAATTCCTGAACAGGATAGCGGATACATGGTA
The DNA here is from genome assembly GCF_041138505.1 of Cibotium barometz. Taxonomy (NCBI): domain Eukaryota; kingdom Viridiplantae; phylum Streptophyta; class Polypodiopsida; order Cyatheales; family Cibotiaceae; genus Cibotium; species Cibotium barometz. The sequence goes on from NC_141070.1 coordinate 47,899,480, forward strand.
TATTGGCTTATGTATACATGTTGTGAGTGAATTTACATGCACATGGTTTTGTATGCATGTATGTATGTACATATACATACATACATGGACACAGATTACATGTAAGTGTGATGTAAGTATGTGCATACATACTGTGTAAGTAATAAGCATTCGTATTGATATAAACAAAGGATAATGAACATCATGAATGGAACTGGGGGTGAAGTGCTTGTCCACATGAACTTAAGTTCTCTAGTGGAACTTCAGGATCCTCAAGAACATCATTCAGAGTGATAAAAGAATGCAGTAAACCACAGCTCGACTCAACGAACTTGTCGCACGTAGTTGTATCTGCTTCTCTTATGTTGCTGCCAGCAGGAGTGTCATGTGCATGTTTGCCCATGGACATATCCAGATGCTAGTCCAGAAGAGGCAACCAGTAAAAGATAACTAGAACTAGGATTTTGGAGCACAAAGTGCAGAAGAGGCTAGTGTGGACTTGGAGCAAGACATGGAGGACATGAAGAGGACTGTCGGCTGAACCAGAACAAAGGCGGCTACAAGCGCATCAAAATAAATGATTTAATGTCCAGTCAGCTGGCCGACAGCAGTCGGCCAGTTCTCCAAGTGTCCAAAGGGCCTATATAAGGCACAAGAGCTCATTGTTGTAGTCATTCATTCCCTCATGGAATGGGTCTTAGACTAGGACTGTTTTGGTGATTTACACCTTTTCAAGAAGGCAGCCTTTGGCTGTAGATTGTAGGTACCTTTTTGTACCATAAGAATATACTGAATTTCCAGCATATCTCTCTCTCTCTCTCTACTCTCCCTTCTGTCTGTGTTTTTGCATCAGCATATGTTCTCAGTAGTGTTTAGGGCTGAAAGAAGACTCCCAGAGCTTCCGCGTGTTACAAGGAGAGTGCTACAGGGGTGGAAACACGCCAAATTCTTACTGGTGGGTGCTATGGAAGCGTGTCCAATGCTTTAATGCACTTACATTTCTTTTTCTTTTTCATGGAATCAATTGAGTATATGGTTTCTATCCAAATGGTTGTGGTGAGGAAATTTGAACAATTTAGACTCTGGGCTATAAATATATATTACATAGTTTAGGAGAGGCTTCAACAAAAGCAAATAACTCTATAGATAAGAAGAGCAGCAAGATTTGGATGCAGGAAAGGAGGGCAGACATGCCTGTGTGTAAAGAGGCAGAGGTGGTGCTAGTGATGAAGCTAGAGGAATAAAGCTGAATCCACAATCAATACATGGTGGATAATGTCTTGTAATGCGCAGGACAATGCCATGTTCTAGTACACTTTATAAGAGGTGTAAAGTGCTTGTATTTTTAAAATTGAGTAGCTAGATCAATTTGGGTGGGGCTGCAGAAGGATCAAGATTGAAAGAATAGGTAGAAAAGCTATACTTATGAAACTCTGAATGAGTTAAATTTAGCCAACATATGTAGTCCCAGGTACAAAGCACAAAGCTGGTTGCTCTGCTTGGACGTGATGCAACCTAGTTTGTGAGCTGGTAGGAAAACAATAGACTTCTCAATCAATCAAGGGTCTTACATTTTATATTGAGAAAATTATACTGAGGGTATGGTACAGGGTGTTTGGTGGATCTCTCCTTTGGGTTTTAAAGAAAAAATATGCTTGCTTTGTGGCGACTGTATGACCTTTTCTAGACTCACACAGAAACGACACTCTGTGGTGGCTTACCCACAGGGTAAACTGGCTGCTCTTTGAAATCCATATGTTAAGGTCTTGGTCACTTAGACAGTGGCAGCGTTTTAACAATCCACGGCGGACATCAGCTGTCGAACATTTTTTGATTAAAACATTAGGAGTCGGTTCATCACCCAAGAGAAGGATCAAAATTTTAAACCAGCCCCAAGCCAGATCTAAGTTTTTACAGGGGTTTTACATTAATCTCTATCTTCCCACAACCCCACTGGCTACACAAGCCGTGTGGCGTGCCATTAATGTCTCAGCTAGAACTCAAGGGCCAGTGGCTGCCTTTGTGGAGCTGTTGACACACTTGGAGTCTTCAGCCGGATGTCCTCATACAACACCCTACTTTCGTATATTTGTTGCATTAGTCTTTTTCTTTAGTATAACAGGTGATTTGTATGGTGTTCAGTCCACAATGATTTCGTAAGTTTACAAAATGTGCTCCAGAAGTTTATATAGCCTTTCCTAACTCACACCTAAACATGAGATAATTGCTCAATCTGCAGGTTGTGGAATTCCAGCTACGTTGCAGGAAACAGTGTTCGACAGGTTTGTTCAAGCAGATTCTTCTACTACTAGAAGTCATGGAGGCTCAGGCTTGGGCCTTTACATAGTGAGATCGCTTGTGAACATGATGGGTGGAGATGTGCAAATAGCTCCCAAGCCAGGCCCAGGAACTCGAATGCGTTTTCATTTGGTGCTAGATAGGGTCAGTCATCCTGAAGGTGCTACCATTGAGTCCTGTACGAGGCCTCCTACCACCCTTTCAGAGGATGGCCTCAGTGCTTTTGTAGGTTCCCCTGCAAAACACTTTGAAGAAGCAAGACTTCCATCCCCAGAACTTCTTACACGAACACATGCTCTGGTTGCTTTGCCGGACAGTGTTACCAAGACTGTTGCAGTATGTTGGCTTCAAAGAAGGGGAGTAAGTGTTACCTCTGTGAACAAGTGGGAAGATATTATACCAACACTAAACAAAGTGTGCAAGTCAGCTGTGACAGAATGCAACTCCTTGGTGCTAAGTGCGGCCCATGATATGAAGGATGCTTCATGCATATGTGCAGAGTCACCAGCATCACCATTTGCTTTACCAAGTGGTGGTTCCAGCAGTTGTGTGTCAGAAATTACCCCAGAATGCAGCAGATGTCCTGTTCTTGCTTTGATTGATGTGGCGTTAGTGCATACCTGTAAGCCCAGTTTGAAGGATGGCATGGGTAATCTGAAGGTTGATCCTTTCAGTCAGTTTGACCAGGAAAAGGTCCCCAATAATTTAAAGCTCATTATAAATGCTCTGCAACAAGTTCAATTAAAAAATGATGTATTGGTAGCATGGGTTGCAGCCCCGAACAGTAGTCCCTCGTTAAAGCAAGTTTTGCAATCACTGTCCTCCTCTGTTGTATTAAAAAAGCCACTTCACTGCAGTCGGATGAGACGATTACTCTCGCTTTTGGCAGACGTAGGAAAATTGGATCAGCCACATGCCGAAGTCCTAAGCTATACAGCCAGTGATCCATCCACTCCTCGACTGACTGGTGCAAATAGTCCACTGATGGAAGCTGTTAGTACATGTAATGCTCCGAATTCCAAGAAAGGGAATCTTAGCCTTGGGATGTTTGGTGTTGAGGAGGATAACAAGCACCTAGAGATGGTTGATATTGTGCTGCAAGATGGTAATTTGGCTGAAGATGTCCAGGGTGCTGGATCATTCCATATGCAGGTATCTGGACAAGACCGTGTGTCTGGTATTGCACCAACACGGGAATTACCTCAATCCTCTTTACAGGAACGGCTTTTTGTACGGCTCTCTGCTCATCGTGGCCTTGGTGCAGAAGACAGTCCTAGTACACCAGAATCTCCCACTAGTGGGCTGATTACTCCGGAGGGTGCAAATTCTATGGCTGATGGTGTACAGGAGGTTAAAAGGGATGGCATGTATACCAGAGACTTGGAAAATGAATGGAAGGGACCAGTTATTGATCTTCGAATGCCAAGTAGAGGTAAAAGAACCCCAAGACACATGAAAACCTATCATTCTGCCCCAGATCAGCCAAGTGCAGTAATGTCTGCAAGTGAGAGTCCTTCGACAACTGAACCACCAAGTCCTCCAGGCAGCAGTAAATTTGGGGGGCTGCTACCAGGAGTGCTTGCTGGCATGCACATATTACTTGTAGAAGACACCCCTGTGCTTCAACGTCTTGCAAGCATGATGCTTAAGAAGCTTGGAGCTGAGGTTACCGTTGTTGGTGATGGCCTACAAGCTGTTGAGGCTGTTGCACAGGCAGTGAAGTTTTTTGCCAGAAGCACAGAGGCTGCAGAAGGGACAAGCCTACAGACAACTTCAAGCAAGAACTTCGACCTTGTTCTTATGGACTGTGCGGTAAGTAGCTGATTCCTTTCATACCTCTAGAAAACATCTGATTTGATTCATTGCTTCTTTACAGATTTGCTATGTACATTTATGTGAAGGGTTTTGTTTTGTGGCTAAGTTTGCTTGGGCATGTTGACAGATGCCAGTCATGGACGGTTATGGTGCAACAAGGGCAATCAGAGAAGCTGAACTAAATACAGGAAGACACATTCCCATTGTTGCACTCACTGCACATGCTTTGGCTAGTGATGAGGAAAAATGCCTTGCTGTTGGGATGGATGCCTACTTGACCAAGCCAATAAACTGTAGACAGTTGGTTTCCACAGTGCAAAAGCTGGTATTAGGAGAGGATCACCATTTGTAATTTTATACGAGGGTTAGAACACAAGGGTAGCTCAACACAATTTTTTTTCCTGGACCTAAAGATAAACGATTTTGGTCCAGTTGATTAACCACAAACAGTGGGTGTAACCGTAAATCAAGGAGAGCTATAGACAATCATGTAGTAATGGGTGGTAAAAAGCAGCATGTGACTCAAGGCCGCTCGTTCAGCAATGCCCGAGAATGTCATATAGCCGGGTTGCAGCTTGAACCTGTAAGCCAGCAAAAGTTTTTCTGTTATTCATGCTTACTGTATAAATACTACAATATAATGCAAATCCGGGCAATTTTCTTAAGATAGAACGGCGTTGCCTGTTGCAAGGACGGGATTGAGAGAATTGTGAGGCTGGCCCGTGCTTGAATTTGCGGCATTTCATTGAGCTCTCTACATGTGTACGTCTGCTCTCTGTCGGTGCCAGCAACCACGTTGTTGTGAACTTGCTTAAAAACGTGCGCTCTTCTGCAAAAACACAACGAAAACAAACACAAGCGTCTTGCAAAAAATTACACGACGACGAGCTGCATGACCCTTGCCCTCTCTGTCGAAACTGCATTTCGTCCGCGTGAGATTTCTGTGTAACAACCATAGTTGTTTTTTTCCACTACTGCTTTTTCATGTTTTAAAAGAGATTTCTACGGCCTGCCTGTTTTTCCCACCAGTTTCTTGTTTTTTTAATGCAAGCCCTTAGCTATAGCCGAAGCACTCTGAACTCTTCCAAAATGTAGGTTGCAATCCGCACAGAAGTTATGAAAGCTGTGTAAGTGAATTTTCTAGCTATTTGTTTGAGTAAGCCTGTAGGCGGTTAAGTTTACATCTTATGAAGCTCCTAATTTTTCAGCAAAGTTTTTATTACTTCTTTCCCTTGCATGTCACATTTCCGGTTCAACTAGTGTTTGTGCTTCCATGCTTTTGACAATTTTAACTTCGTATGCTGTTGTTTCACATGGCAACTGTATCCACAGGTGCTTGGATTTACTTAAACAAATTATTAGAAATTATGAAATGTTGCAGGATGGACGGTAGTGATGGTTTTGGACCTCCGCTTTTCAACCTCCAGCACGATTGCATGTATTGCATGGACAATTATAACATCGATTGGTAAGTGTTCCACTTCATTTGCAGTGTCTCTTCCATCCGCTCGACTTGCCGTAAGGCGTTTTGCCATCTTACTCGATGTGTACTTTTCTTTTCTAAATCGCATTGGAACATATAAAATAGCCTTACCTTGAGCTTAATATAAGGAAAGCGTAATGAGCTTAATAAGGAAAGCCTAAGGACTTTGTGTACATACTTATTTAAGATTAGTAATAGAGGCCATACAATTTTTTAAGTTTGGCTTGCCTAGTGTGAAAACTAATCATTTGTATATAATCATTCTTACAATAGAATACTTGTGAGCTCTCTTGCTTGCTTGCTTGTATGTCATTGAATCTTGTTTGTTTGATGGATGCATGCTAGATAGGTTCGTTTTACGTTTTTCTCATACATTAGCTTCTTCGTTCTCCGTCTTTTGTGAGAGAGAACCATCGTGGCAAAGATGATTTTTTTTTTTGGCCTTCATCGAGGCATATAGGGCCCTTTCTTAAGTCCATTGGTGAAGGAGCACTTTGGTATGACAATAGAGTGAGGTGGTGATGGAGGAGCTTGCGCATCTGCATCGGGAAGTTATAATTGTAGCTTTAAGACAAGGCTCAATGACACATGCTTTAGCAAGGCTTAGGTAAGCTCTTAACTTGAACATATTTGGTGTCGTCGAGGACTAGTCTAGGGCTTAGCTTTGTTTATGCATCTTTCTCAAGCTATTGGCTAATATTACTTGATATTGATAAAGAGATCACACTTCGAAAAATGTACGATTTTGGAACCTTGCATGAATATGTAGTTTGTTGTTTTTGATTTTGATTTGAATATTAGGGCATTTTATTTTCATATCTTGGAATGAAAAAACCTCGGTTTCTTGGTGATTTGTATGATTTTGGAGCTCAAAAGACTTAGATTTCATTGCATTGATTCAAGAAATACCTTAGCAATAGTGATCAGGAGTGGAAATCACTTTAAAAATATAAGCATCAAGCTTCTGGACTAATTGTTAGAGATGACAATACATTCGGCTATAGTGTATCAAACTACACTTCCTCAAACCCATGTAGGCTTTGGTCCCAACAAACGACCAACACTTAATAGAGTAGTTGTTAAGAAGGCAAAACTCCTTCGGATCCATGAGGAGATTTGGAACATAATGAGCTAACTAAATACATATGTGAGTAGAGGAACATCAGAACACTTGGAAACAAGAGCCGCTATGGTCTTCATATCCACACATATCTCTACTAGCACAAAGGTGCATGATAAAAAAGGTGGGAGTGTGAGAACTTAAATATGCCTTCAAAAGTACATGCCTACTCTCCATGATTCACTCCGTCTTCCTTCATTATCTTCACCTCCCTATATCAAAGGATGTGTGGCTTTATTCTAGGAGATGCTACCTACACTTTCACCAAGATACCTTTGACTATTACAAATGGTTTTAAACTTAGACTAACCTAAACCAATGTTCACATAGACTAATGTGTCCCTACATATGTATACACATTCACACACGGAGGCTAGATCATATAGGTCTTTCAACATCCTCACTTGATCTAAGCATCCATACCTTGAAAGGTGCACTTGATCAAGGACTCCCATAGCCTATTAGCTATAAATGATTATATTACAAAAGTATTATATAGTGTAGATGACACCATAACTCTTCCTTCACATATAGTAGAGATGTGAAAGGTAGGGAGTACAACACAAAAATTACAACCATTGCTAAATGAGGTATCACAAGGGTCACCAAGTGATAAGATCGCACTATAGTTAAAGTGATAAGATCCCATCATAGTTAAAGTTAGCATTTTTACTAGGAGTACTGCTGCATGTAGTAGATCATATACACCAATTCAATGAAGACCGCCACCAAGGATCACCAACGCCACCACATGTTGATGAAGTTTTCACATAGTACCTTTTAATGACATGTTGCCACCTATGCCATGCCACATAGACCTTGAGATGAGACATATTGCCACCCATGCTCTCTCAAAGAAAAAACCACCAAGTTATAGTAAATGATACCACCAAGTAAAGTGCATGAGAATCGTGCCCACCATGACATCATGAAGAAGGAAGGGGCTGTGTGTCGACTCACATTCCCAAGGGTCACATAGTTGACGATGAGACGAGGTGCTGCCACCACTGAGTTGACCATCGTGAATTGAGATCCCCCCAAAAAGCGTTGAGGATCCATGAGACATCTTCATAAGTTTTAATGATGAACTCCATCATCATGTAACTCTTACAAGTTAAACATCACCATCTTACAAGGTAAACATCACCAAGAATAAATGCCACAACTCACAAAGGTTTTAACCATACACAAAGGGGAAGTCCTTTGTAAATGAGGACCTTACATCATAAAAGCTTACACTCACACAAGGTTTTGGGTATACACATAGGTTGTTAATCTTTCACATGTAAAGTATAAAGAACCTTTCATAATCTTAGGGTGTTACAAGAATTTTAATAAAAAAAATTGAACATGACACAAGGGTTTACACTAAGGTTTCAAACCTCTCTATTTTGAAGGAGAATATAGGTGAGGAAATGCCTTGGATTCTTTGCCAAAAGGAATCAACAACCACCATCTTGGAAAAGGTGCACTGCTCAAGAGAAAATTAAGGAGAGGAAAGTCGATGTTTGTTTAGGGAGATGCACAGGAAACCATTGCATTTTGAGTTGCCTCTACACTTTGGCTCATATGTGAGCTTTGTTGAGCCATACTCTGAGCTCAACTTGGAGTCCATAAACCATCAAGAATGGGCACCAAGAACGCACCTAGCTTTGAGCTCAACTTGGAGCCCATAAACCACCAATGGGCACCAAGAACTACACCTAGCTCTAAGCTCAACTTGGAGCCCATAAACCACCAAGAATGGGCACCAAGAACTACATCTTTTTTTGCATTAGGGAATGCACAAAGTTTGCTGTAGATTTGCAGTGGGAAATCACAGTAGAGATATCCCAATTGCACTTAAGCCAGGGAGGCTCATAGCTAGTCAACATGATTATATTTGATTAAGGAGGGTAATTAATATTAGTAGAGCTTAGAAACTGTTATGTGCACATTATATGTGCATATACTAGGAGGGTAACCCACATTAGGCTTGTGAGCATGGGAGCATGGGAACAAGCTCTAGTGGAGCATGGGTTAGGACTAACCTTAAGGGTTGAGGTTAGGGTCAGGCATCCAAGGGTCACACATGGGAAATGAAAAGTCAAGAGTCACTTGAGGGCCCTCCTATATAATAGGGGCATGGGGCACACTCAAGGGATGTTATCTTGAGGCTGGGTTATGTTATGTTCTCTTGTGTAGAGGATTATATCTACTCTCATACCATCTCACACTACAGCTACATGCTGCTAGATTGGAGTCATACCTCTTGGTTATACATCAAGGTAAAGGTATGAGGTACTTCATTGTAATTCATGTGTGCATACCATCTCACACTACAGCTACATGCTGCTAGATTGGAGTCATACCTCTTGGTCATACATCAAGGTAAAGGTATGAGGTACTTCATTGTAATTCATGTGTGCATCCCTTGGGCTCGGGGGTGGTTGGGTGGATGAGATTATGCCTGATTTATGCATGTTTATGCATAACAATTATCTAGAGAGATCTTCGGGTTTTAATAGTGGTATCAGAGCAATCTTTATTTAATTGTTATTTTTTCTCTCATTTTAATTTTTAACATTTTTGGAAGTAAATTTTAATATTTACTAAATAAAAATATTATTTTATTGATTTGTTTTGATGATTATCACGTGGATCGTCGATATAGCGGTTGGAATGTGTGTTTCTTCTATTAAATGGATGAATCGACATTGCGGGGGAATTTAGTTCAATGCTATTTTTTTTAGTTTAAAATAAGTATCTATGGATTTTTTAAACCAAAATACTGCACATTTTATTACAGATATTTGTGGTAGAGTGCATTCCCTGAATTTCTATAATTTTTAAAATTTTTATTTTTTAAATATTTTTATATAAAAAAAGTATTTTTAATGCATTTTAGCGGATTTTCCATGGAGATGCTATCAATTTTTCTGCCAAATTTCTGTTGAAATGCAGTATGGGGTAGCCAATTGATGCATTGAATGCTCTCTCGTGTGCGTGGGATTCTTTTCTCCTCTTAAAAGTGAAATTATCTTCTATTTTCCTCTCCCACGTGTGTGAACGCCTCTTAATAGGCACAACTTGATTAAATATTAATTATGATTAAGATTTTTTTAAATCATAACTTAATCCTCCTCTCTGTTAACAAAGGACGGGGTGGAGAGAGAGAAGGTTGTATTGAATAAGAAGGAGAGAGGAGAGTGGAGAGTGGAGAGAAGAGAGAGACTCTCCTCTCTCTCACCATATAATTGCGCACGCGTGGGGGGGGAGGGGGGGCTGCACTGCAACGTGCTGACGGGCTTTAATCACCCCCCCCTATAAGAATTTTTTTAAAGCTTTCAAATTAAAGCTTAATAAAGCTTTTCATTTATATAAAAAAAGAGTTTTTTTAAATGCTTTTCAAAAAAGCTTGAAAAAAAGAAGAGAAAATTTGAGATTTGAGAAAAAGAAATTCTATGAAATTCTATGAAAATATTTTCTTGGAGTCTTTTCGCTTTCCGCATTCTCGGGAAACCTATTGACTTTCCGAATTCTAGGAAATCTTTTGACCTTTTGAATTCCGGAAACTTTTGACCTTTCACATTCTGATTTTTTTTGGGTCTTCATTTTCCCGAAATTGTTGGCTTTTCATATTCCATGAAGACCATTGGGATTTCGAAATTTCTGGACCGTTCGTATTCTAATGCGTTTGGGGTAAATTAAAATTTTCAAGAAATTCATGAAAACTAGTGGAAAATTAGACAAAGGTTATTTTAAATTTCTGAAAAATGTGGGGTTGGTGATGATTGGCATGTGGTGTGTCCATTCGGGCACCCGTGACCATTTAAATTCCTTTCAAAATCTATTTTTAATCCAAAAAATTAGAAAATCCATTAAAATTATAAATTTTTATTGGATTTGAGAATTGTGAGGTGGAATTGAAAATTTCATGAACGATGGGATTCTCAAGAGAAATTAGGAATATTATAGAAATTATTTTTTAGAAATCCTAGAAATTGGTATTTATAAAATATTAATGGTATTTTGACAAATCTAATTGCTAAATTTTTTTTTGAAAAAATATAGGTTTGGAATGCCATAAGATAGGTTTGATGGAATTCAAAATTAGCATATTTTGAGGCCTTAGAAAATTAGGAAAAAATAGAGAAAATCATGATAATTTTTTTTTCTCGAGAATTTAATATTTTCGAGGGTTATTTAGTATTGAAGTACGTTTTCACGTGCTAAAATTAGATAGATGCGGGTTATTCGTATATTATCAATATGGTTGTACCTCGTATTAGTAGTTATTTCTGTTTGGATTAATTCTAAACGATGTTTTCATGATTTTTTTACCATTGTTTAGTCATTCTTATTGGAGATGTTCCTTACTTTCGTCAATGATGGCTAGAATCTGCATTCAAAGTGTGTCTCGCCGTTGACACTTGTCTATGATAATTTATTTTGCACTTATTTAAGTGTGGTCTATGCTTGATTTCTTAAGCCTAAGATAAATTCTATCATGGGTTAGTTGATCTGTTTGTTTTGGTGGATTTTATTGGATGTTTTCCAAGTTTTATTTGGACTCATCAGGTTCTGCCTAGATCACTTGTGTATAGGGATTTTTAATGAGTGCTACACACGTGTTTCACTTGGAGTTTTGTTTGAACAAAAAAGTGAAACACACATGTGTTTCACTTTTTTACTTGGAGTTTTGTTTGAACACCACGTTCATATACTCCGGATTGATGAGTTGGCCACCACTTTTAATGCATCTTTTGGCATGATTAATGACCATTAGATGGCATGCATTGATTTTTTGACCAACTATGGTTTTCATGGATTCGAGAAGCTTCTATGCTTTTATCCATGGTTTTATAAGGATCTTTTGATCTTTTGGATAATATCATGTGCTTTGAAGGTAGCATTTGCCTTCGTTTTTTGCATGTAATTTTGGAGTATATTCCTTGTACTCTTGTTTATATTCTAAATTGGATACCTAGTTGCTTATGTACCTAGGTGAGTTATTTTTCTACCCTAGCTTTATTGTGTTTATTGGTGGGTAGTTATCATTAGAAAGGCACAATAATTTAAATTCTTTTCTAATGATGTACTCGGATAGAGTTATTCCTTGATGTGATCTCAGGTATATAGAGACAAGTTTTAGTATGTGAAAGTCTCGGATAAGACCATCTTATTCCTTTTATACAGGATTTTACTCATATTTCTTGGACGGCATACTAGGGAGTTTCAAATTAGTAAGGTATGTATGGGCAGTATCATGGTGGTATTATGGGATGCTAGTGATTCCTCACATATATTATCTTATGGGATAATTTGGGCTCAAGATTGTTGCTTTGCTAATATCACTTGGCATGTTGACCTCAACATTCAAAGACAATCTCATTTTCTTAATTCACTTGAAGTTGTAGTGTATGTATTCTCTAGATAAACTTCTTAATTCACTTGAAGTTGTAGTGTATGTATTCTCTAGATAAACTTCTTTTATCTATAGCCTGCATGTTTTGATGAGTGTAATCTCATCGGCATATTCACTTGTTGAAATCTCTTTCTTTAGAGTTCAACGAGTTTATCTTGTTGTGTTCGGATTAAGAAAATTTGGATTTTTCCTTTGTTGGCATTTCTTTCTCTAGTTCCGTTCTTTAGGTGATTTATACAGTCCACCTGATGGTTTACCAATGAACATATGTGACTCATCGAGACGTTGATGACTCTCTATGTTGAGATGGGTAACTCGGGACATTGATAATTCCATGTACAGATGTGGGTACGTCGGGCCACCGCTGATGGATCCTTGGTTTGTGCTGTTATAATGCCATGTCTTCCTACTTTATTTCGAATGTTTTACAATGAGGAAACTACTTTGAGTATGAGTTCCTCTGATCATCCGCAGTCTGATGGTGGGAAAACAGAGCATGTGAATCAGATTGTAGAGGATATGCTTCGTGCATATGTCTTTGGAAAATCATCATATTGGGAAAAATATCTTCCAATGATGGAATTTGCCTATAACAGTTCTAAACATACGACTATTGGTTTTAGTCCGTTCATGCTTATGTATGGGTATCAACCCAAGGCACCTATTGATGTCGGTCTTAAGGACATTGAGCTTGATGCATCGAGGGATTTCTTGCATGATATGTAGAAAATGCTGACCGAAGATCGGGATTCTATCAGGAATGCTCAGGATAGGGCACGGTTTTATGCTGATAGAGGACGCTCACCTTGGTCTTTGAACTAGGAGCGTTGGTTTATTTAAAAGTTCCTAAAGACTCTCATACTTTGTCAACAAGAAAATGCTCGAATTTATCTCCTAGATATTGTGGTCCATTTCGAGTTATACATCGGATTGGCACAATTGCGTATGAACTAAAATTGCCTCCACATGTTAGAGTTCATCCAGTCTTTCATGTCAGTAGATCAAAAGAGAAACTAGGAGGTGAGGATAACACAGTTACTCCTTAAGAACTCGTTGAAGTTGAGGATTTATCCTATGTTCCACATGAACCTGAAAATGTATTTGAATTTAGGGAAAGGAAACTTTGTAGTTGACTAATCCCTGAGGTTAAAATTAAGTGGAAGGATAGGAAAATAGAGGATTCGACTTGGGAGTCAGTTGAGAATGTTCAGCCGTAGATTTCTTTCTTTTCATTGCAAGAGTGCAATGTTTTGAGAGAGGGGAAGTATGTTATGTGCACATTATATGTGCATATACTAGGAGGCTAACCCACATTAGGCTTGTGACCATGGGAGCATGGGAACAAGCTCTAGTGGAGCATGGGTTAGGACTAACCTTAAGGGTTGACGTTAGGGTCAGGCATGGTCACTTGTTGAGGGCCCTCCTATATAATAGGGGCATGCGGCACACTCAATGGATGTTATCTTGAGGCTAGGTTATGTTATGTTCTCTTGTGTAGAGGATTATATCTACTCTCATACCATTTCACACTACAGCTACATGCTACTGGATTGGAGTCATACCTCTTGGTGGTATGGGACATCAAGGTAAAGGTATGAGGTACTTCATTGTAATTCATGTGTGCATCCCTTGGGCTTGGGGGTGGTTGGGTGGATGAGATTATGCTTGATTTATGCATGTTTATGTGTGCATCCCTTGGGCTTGGGGGTGGTTGGGTGGATGAGATTCATGCTTGATTTATGCATGTTTATGCATAACAATTATCTAGAGAGATCTTAGGATTTTAATAGGAAAATCGTAAAAATAAGCATAAGCAAGAGTCTAATTCTCATTAAAAAGTCCACACAAATGAGTATTGTGAGTACATCATTTTATAGCTCTCATGGAGCTCCTAAATCACAAGATATGTGCACTTGTGTCATCCATGTGCCAACAAATTCTCACACTCCATGTGCCATTTTTTGATTTCCATGTGCTACCTTTTTGACCCTGACTTCACCTTTTAACAAGTCGCCTTTTGCTTTCCATGTGCTACCGTTCTGACCCCAGTGATGCCACCTTTTAACAAGTCGCCTTTTGCTTTCCGTGTGCTACCGTTCTGACCCCATTGACGTCACCTTTTACAAGTAACCATACAAATCAATCTTTGAGTTAGGACCCTTAGTCTATTTTCCTAATGCTCCCCCTTGCTCTACTTATGTTGTACCCTCACACATTCCTAATTCAACAATTCCATTTTCATTTACCTTGTAGCTTAGCTCATAGACATATCTTACACACTAGGGATTTCACATAGTTGAGCGTATAGTTCCCATAGAAGCTCAAGTCCTCTGTCTTCAATGCTAAGAATGCTTATGACGCAGTAGAGCTTTGAGCCTAACTCTTAACCAAAAAGATGAGCTGAGAATGAGCTCAACACTCCATAAGTTTTGCATAGCTTTGGAAGTTTGATTTTGGGGCTCCTTAAAGGCAAAGATAGTTGCAAATTAGTTGGTGTTTAGGCTATAGAAGAGGCTAAGAAGGCTAGGAATGCTTGTGCTCCGCTGAGTAGAGTCTTATATAGTGGTGAATGAAGCCCAATGGGGTGAGCTGATTAGTGGAATTTTGAGTTGAAATCAGTAGGTTATATTTGATTTGCAAAAGTTACCTCTCTCACACACACACACACACACACACACACACACACACACACACACACATTCACTTCACTTCTCTTTTCCAACTCTTATACAGATAGAAATGTAGATCTCTCTCTCTCTCTCTCTCTCTCTCTCTCTCTCTCTCTCTCTCTCTCTCTCTCACACACACACACACACACACACACACACACACACACACAGTGAAACCACTACTTCATTGATAAAAGAAATGTACAATCATATCTATCCTAGAGCGGGACAACCCAAGGACTCAGATCGAAAACAATGGGAAAAATCCTCAAGCTGTGGAAAAGCAAGCTCTGCAAGATCATAAGAATCTCTGAGAGATTGGTAAAGAGATCTATGGAAGAAAAAAAAGGGTCGACATGACCAACAAAAAAAAGCAGTTGATTCTGGACATGATAGTAGTCTAGAAAGCCCAGAATCTCATCGAATCCAAGAAGATTGCATAAGCTGGCAATGTAGGAGAGAGTTGACCAAAAAGCCAAAACTTTCTCCCAAAAAGTCTTTTTGGAAATCATGCCTATAGGCCCGTTGACAATCTATCGAGAAGAGTGCGAGAGAGAGAGAGAGAGAGAGAGAGAGAGAGAGAGAGAGAGAGAGAGAGAGAGAGAGAGAGAGAGAGAGAGAGAGAGAGAGAGAGAGACAGAGAAATACCACAGTAAATGAGGCTTCGTCTCATATGGGTGAGAGCATCACCTACAAGAGGCTGAAACAATGTGTCTACGTGTGCCAAAAGAATCCCCATTGGAAAAAACACCCATAATACATCTCCATAGAAACAATCATTGCTTCAAAGGCAATTTTCTCATCCACCTCCTTCCCAAAGCTACTCTTCACCAAAGCAAGGATTTAGATATCTTCCAAAGGTGATTCGCATGCTCATGAATGCAAGGGGGGGGGGGGGGGGGCAAAAGGAACTTGTATGCCCCAGAAATTGAGATCTGACAAAAAGGAGGTGTATATCCAAGAAGCCACCTTCTCTCTCTCTCTCTCTCTCTCTCTCTCTCTCTCTCTCTCTCACACACACACACACACACACACACACACACACACACACACACACACACACACAAGGATTTGTCAATGGATCTCTCCCTCACTCACTCAAAAAGCCACTTAATGAAGATTTGAGGAAACCCTTATGCCCAATATCTCTCACACATTCTCCCTCACTCACTCAAAAAGCCACTTAATGAATGAAGATTTGAGGAAACCCTTATGCCCAATATCTCTCACACATTCTCCAAAGTTTCACTTAATGGTTATGAAGATCCAAAACCTCTGGCAAAGATGAAGACCACCCCCTAAATGACAACCACAAGAACCCTTCAGGGAGGTCACCAAGAAGTACACATGATTACCTCATCTAGTAGCCAAGGAAAGTATGATGCCCAAAAAGGACATGGTAGCCACCATTTAGATAGAAGCTTACCCATGAGCGCTTGTATGAGCCCTAGGCAACATAGTTTTACCTAAACCCTAAGCATTTGATGATATGTTAAGATATTAGAAGCTTAAGGCTTCTATGACTAAAACTATTCCATTTGGGTCCTAAAAACCACATGGACCAGACCCCCAATCTTTAAGTTAAAGAGAGTTGAGTGGTAATCTTTAAGTTAAAGAGAGTTGAGTGGTAATCTTGAGTTCCAATTCAACTAACATTCCATTGGGTCATAACTATTGTATTTCATGGGGTGACTTCCAAGTATACTATTGTCGAGGGATGCCCCACAAGTTTTTTTTAGTTGTGTAGGTATGCTTAGACTATTTGATATAGTCGAAGGATGCCCCATGAGTTATTTGGTTGTTGGGCATGGGCATGTGACAAGCTAGTCATAGGTGGACTTTAGTCCTCTCGAAAATGAGGGTCTTCATGTGTAGCATGGCCAAGTAAAGTATATCTTCATTTATGGGGTAGTTGAGGTCACGTGTGGTGCCATGAAGCTCGAGGACGTGATATTCCTTAGTAAAGAGTGTAGAAGTTAACAAAAAAGTGGCACCACGTGGTGAGGTTGGCACAATTGTATAGGATTCAATAGAGTACAAAAGTGATGTGTGTGAGAAGGAGATGGCTTGGTCGAAGAAGAAAAGGGTGGTGAGGATTGGTTGCTATGTGGTGTTAATGTGCAGGGGCTAAGATGGTGTGGAAAGTGGGGGTTGAGACATGATCTGATGAAAAGATACTGAACTAAAGTAAGTAAAGGGCCAAGATAAGGGTAAGGGTTTCCACGGGGGATGAAGGCATTGGCAAGGTATCGAGGTCAGTGGCCCCACGAGAGAAGCATGTCCAAGTTCTATTGGTTGTGCCCTTCCAAAGGGGTATCATCTCATGTGAGGTAATGGTTTCCAGCTTATGGATTTGAGTGTGCATCAAGGTGATGAGGGCTTCTTTATGTGGAGGAGTTCTTGGTAGGTTACCTCTTCTTAAGTTGCCCCTTTGGCCATGGCTTGATTATACTTCTCATAATAGGTAAGGGTTTTGGTTTGCCTCTCTCTTTGATTTGCTGTGGAGAGGGCATCTTCAAACTACTTTATAAATTGGTTAGCCATGGCTTGATTATACTTCTCATAATAGGTAAGGGTTCTAGTTTTCCTCTTTGGTTGCTGTGAGAGGGCATCTTCACACTCCTTTACAAATTAGTTAGCCACACAGATGGCCTAGGCTTCTTCAACTTTAGTTTACTTAACCTCATTTAGGAGTTGGTCCTTCTCTTGGTTTTGGTTTGCCTCTTTAATTGTTGTGAGAGGTCATCTTCACACTCCTTTACAAAATTGGTTAGCCACGTGGATGGCATGAGCTTCTTTAGCTTTAGCTTGCTTAACCTCATTTAGGAGTTGGTCCTCCTCTTGGTTGTTTTCTAGTGCCTTGTGTTGTAGCCAGAGGGCAAACATGTCATGCTTCTGAGTGTTAGTTAGCTAGCTCCTCCTAGATGGCCTCAACAATAGCAAAATGATTTGCTATGAAACCTATGGACTTCTCTTTTTTCTTTCTTTAACTCAGATTCTAGTTTGGCATTCTTCTCATTGGCAGCTTAAAGCAGTTGCTAGGAGTGGTTAAAAGCTTTCGGTGCTCTTTTTGGATAGATTCATCCTAGCACTTGAGCTCATGTTGTTGGATAGACTCATCCTAACACTTGAGCTCACGTTATTGGAAAAAATCATCCTAGCACTTGAGCTCATGTTGTTAGTAGAGGATGTGCTGCTTGGAAGTCCCACAAGGACAAAAAGCTCAACCCATCACTGAGTGGGGGAGCTAGAAGGTCACACGATGGTTTGGGGCCAATGCGATAAGATGGTTTGTGATGAGAGACTAATGTATGGAATCCTTTAAGGGTTGGGGCCAATGCGATAAGATGGTTTGTGAGAGACTAATGTATGGAATCCTTAAGGGTTTTGTAGAGGTAGGCATGGGATGGTCCTGATGTAGTTATAGAGGTTGGGATGATGTGGGAGTATGTGATGTATTTGTGGAGAAGGGTGGGATGACGGAGCTTGCTCATGGGTTACATAGAGACTTTTTTAGTGGGGGGGAGCCTACTCATGGGTCACTCAGAGGCTTTTTTAGTGGGAAACTTCATCTTGGGCTCCAACATCTCTCCTTGGGTCTTGTGTGAAGAAGTCTTGTGGCCTAAACACATCTCTTGTGGAGGCAATAGTATCTTCCTTTTGAGTGGATTATTGGGAATTGGGGATTGTGGCTACTAGAGATTGTTATTGTGGTTGCTCTCAATCATCAAGAGGTGCAAGGGAAATTGAAGGTTCCTTTATGGTTGAACTTTTTTCAAGTCAAGGGGTACCTTAGCCCTTAACAAATCATGTCTCATTGCGTCTTGCCTTAGAGCAGCAAATTGTAACTTCCATATGTGGGCGATTGAAGGTTCCTCCATGGTTGGCCTTTGTTCAAGTGTACCTTAGCATTATTGAATCATGTGCTGTTGGGTCTTGCCTTGATGATAATGTGTCATTCGTGTGGGTGTGCTAGCTTGTCTATCGTCATCACATCCTCACTCCATTGTCACCACACACCAAAATGATCCTTTGCTACCAAAGGGGTGAAGGGAGAGATCTCAATGCCTAGATGGAGGAGGCAGCAAGAGATGGTCTCCTTCGTGTGATATTTCTCTCTCATCACAAAAGGCAGGGGAATAAGACGCTAATTGAAGAGGAAAACCTACACTCAAACCTATCAAAGCAAGCATCCATCTGGCTAAAGAGAATGTAGGAGGGGAGGGAGATCTTGAGTGCCTTACAAGTAAACACACACATAAGAGGGAGTAAGGCACTAGAGAGATGGATGGCTGAATTTTTTTTCTATTTGCTTCTCCTCTCTACAATCACAAACTAAAGAGTGTATACATACTATAAGGGAAGGTGCTCTTCTAGTATAACATACAAAGGTCGGTCCATAATGTGAACTTGACTATATGAGCTAGTGCTAAAACTATGCTAGACTTTAGTAATCCAAATGTGGTTCACACAACCTATCATCCACTAGTATCATATTAACCATAATCTCACCACCCATGCTAATGGCATAAGTGCAAAGTTGTCATCTTGGCATATCACCAATACTCGCACTAGTTGAGTTCGATATCTCAACACTCCCTCTCAAGCTTAACTCCACACACTCCACTCCAAGTAAGCTCCTAAACTTGTAGGGATTTGCTATACTCAATTCCTTCATGAAGATGTCAGAGCCACCCCTGCTAGAATCTTCTCCCTCACAAAACTAACTAGTTGTATGTTGCTATGTCATCTCATCATAATAAATGACAATGGCCCTATCCATGGGCTCACCCATATCACCAAGTAGCTTCTGAAACTAAGCTACCTCACAAGCTGCCCCATAGTAGCACCCCATTTGCCTCTGTACTCATAACTATTATTTCTTGCTACTCCAACTCACAATAGCACTCCCAAAAGTGAGAAAAAGCCACCACTGGTAGATTTCCTGTCTGTGACACTACTAACCCAAAAGTAAACATGAAGTCGCTAGTAGATCTCTTATTTGTGACACAACTAACCTAATCAACATATGTATACCCATGTGGTTGCATCTCTGTGCTAGCCTCATTGTTGGAAAGTTCATATTCAACTGTGGAATTTATGTACCTAAGAATCCATCTAGCCACAACCAAGTTTGGCTTTTTGGGGCCTTGCATAAAGTAAAGCATAAGTCCAACATCATAGCTCAAGTCTAGCCTAGTAATGGTCATGTAGATGAAGCTACCCAGCACTCTGTGCCTGTATAGTAGAGTCTTATATCTGTAGAAAGTTTTGTGTTGTTCTTCTCCAATGGCATTGAAATAGAATTACAGCCTATACTACCATACTTGGACAAGCTATACTTTCTCTGTAAAAATAACAAAATGCCATCAGGTGATCTCATCCATATCCTCCCTCCTCTTTTATTTCACACATCGCAATTGTTAGATGATCGTGCATGAAAACTCAAGTTAATTATGCTATTTAATAGAGTTGAAATTCTTTGACCACATTTATTTTTTCATTTATAATATGCTACCTTGGGTCATACACATGACAAGCCATGGTTACCCAATCCGATGTTCGTCAGGTGTGGTTGAACTATATCGATGCATGTTGTGGGTCCTAGAGCTGGTTCGTCGCACATTTGATTCACCAAATCCAACCCCCAGAAGTGGTTTTAATGGTGGACATCTTGAAAACATAGCACTTCTCACATGTGGACCCTTGTCTTGGGAACCTGCTGTCATGGAAAAAGTCATAATAAGTGCACTCTCATTTTAGCTTCAAAAATGCATCCAAGTGAAAGCTCTCCTTATTAGAAGGCCCGTGTCGGGCTATAGTTTATTGACCTCCAAAACCCAATTTAATTTACCAGCTATTTTTTTTGCCAGCAGTCCTATCTCCTCTGCAATGCTGATGAACTCTTGTTCCTTATGAAATGTGAGGAACCATCTTCTTGCACTAGTACTGCCATCACGATTTCTTTTTCCACACACATTTGTCCCTTTCTTGCCCCGGCATTACAATCTACGCCTAACACCCTGGACACGATTTGCTTTGTCGTATTAGTTAGTGCCTTTGATGTGCCTGCTCTCGTACACCACCCTGGACACCATTTGCTTTGTCCTATTAGTTAGTGCGATGTGCGTTCGTGGATATCGATGTGTATCATTAATCGGCTCATTATCTTGTCGGATGGCATCACATAATAGATGTAACCTTACATGTAGCGATGCACATCGCATAGGCATTGATATGTGAGCAATAATGGTAAAGGAGCTTTCTTGATGCACTGTTGCACTCCATTGCACTCCTCTCCAGTGGTTCGTGCCTTTAGCATGCTCCCACTAAAATGTGATGTGTTTTGAGACCCTATGGTTGTTTAGTCGCGGGCAAAGCTCATTCACACACTTCAAACTACCCAGGCAATGGCTTTTATGAAACACTCTAGGAAAGGAAATGTTGGAGGTTTATGGCTTTGACCACCATTGGGGATCATACTTATGCTCCATGGAGTCCATTTTTGCATGTGATTCCATGGTTGGTGGGAACTCAAATGCAATATCACCATTATATTGCCTAGGAATCTCTAGGACCTTGATGACCTCTTTAACATTTAACAAAATCTTTGTTAATGTGTTTTCGTTCTTCATGCTCCAAAGATAATCCAAGATTCTCTTACCCTCTTCTCTTGCAATTG
The DNA here is from genome assembly GCF_041138505.1 of Cibotium barometz. NCBI lineage: Eukaryota > Viridiplantae > Streptophyta > Polypodiopsida > Cyatheales > Cibotiaceae > Cibotium > Cibotium barometz. The sequence continues at coordinate 47,920,933 of NC_141070.1, forward strand.
TGGATGAGGTTGATGTGCTGGTTTTGTTGTTATCTTATATCTATCATGTTTGATTGAGTTGGAAGTCCCTTGGGCGGGCTATCTAAGATGGCTATTGGTTGTGGGTTTGAGTTCAATGAAGCATCAACTATTGTGGAGTAATTGGCTAAAAGAGAGTCTTTAAGTATATAGAAGTCCTCTCTCTCATGATTAGAGGTGGGATCTAGAGGGACACACAACTCTTGAGACTCAATATTTACTATTGCTTGCAATCCATAGAATGAAATGGGGGCTACTTGCTCTTGTAAGAACTTTGCATTCAGTGAGTTGAGAAAATACATTTATGAAAAGGGAAAAACAATAAAATTATCACTACCACAAAGGTGTGAACATATATATATATATATATATATATATATATATATATATATATATATATATATATATATATATACATTCATACATGTGTGCGCGTGTGTGTGTACACATACATACATACATACATACATACATACATACATACATACATACATATATATATATATATATATATATATATATATATATATATATATATATACATATATATATATATACATACATATATATATATACATATATATATATACATATATATATATATATATACATATATATATATACATACATATATATACATATATATATATATATACATACATATATATATATACATACATATATATACATATATATATATATACATACATATATATATATACATACATATATATATATACATATATATATATATACATATATATATGAAGACATGGCGTGCCGCGTGTAATGCCCGGGTGTAAGCATTATACACGTGGCATGCCACATGTTATGCCACGTTGAGGCATTCCACATGGCATGTGTCACGTGTAATGCCCGCGCTCAATTATGACAGTACATGTGGCAAGCCATTTGTAATGCTTGAGCGCGGGCATTACGCATGGCACACGCCACATGTAATACCTAGACGTGGCATAACACATGGTGTGCCATGTGTAATGCCCCTTCCTGGGCATTATGTTAAAATTACAGCAATGTGATGAGCTATGGTGGATCAAATGCTAGAATCAACATCATTAACAAAGAGATTAGATGATAATTAAGATATGATTAGTGAGTAATTAACTGATAACTTAATGTAGACATGGATAATAAAAAACCAGCAAATTCTCATTAGGCCAATGCCTCAATTTATAGACTTTACATCCAAGCATCTCATGCTACCCTTTATTCTCTCCCAGTAGATTCTTCTCACCTTTTCACAGGTTCTCTCACATTTATAGATTCTCTTTTACAGCCTCTAGCCAAGGGCTTGTTCTTGCACACACCCTATTCACTTGTATATTTCAACACCTCCTCTCAAGTGAATACGCCTAGCACACCTGGACCCTATACCAAGTTTCCCTCTTACTTGATAGTCCGCGACCAGTGCCTCAAGTCCCTAAACTCATAGTCCTTGACACACTCTCTCTCTATGTGTCCAAGGCTACTACAAGTGCCCGTGACCTTGACTAAAGTGAATACTCCTAGCACACCTGGACCCTATACCAAGTTTCCCTCTTACTTGATAGTCCGCGACCAGTGCCTCAAGTCCCTAAACTCATAGTCCTTGACACACTCTCTCTCTATGTGTCCAAGGCTACTACAAGTGCCCGTGACCTTGACTAAAGTGCTCATACATACATCTACCACATGGCCTATATCATCGCGGTGGCTCAGAGGTGGTTTTACTCTGTTGGGGCAGGTTACATTGGGTTGTGGGGTTTCTCTCTCTCTCTCTCTCTCTCTCTCTCTCTCTCTCTCTCTCTCTCTCAGAAAAGATGATCTGACTCCACTTCCTTAGGAGCCTCCATGAAGTTTGCCGATGTCGTTCCTTCTCCACTGGGTTTGCTGTAGCAGTCTCTTGCCACCATGTGTCCTGACTTTCCACAGTTGTGGCAAGTGAAGGTCCTCTGCCTCTTCCTCGTCCTCGAGAGAATCCTCCTCAGGTGAAGAATGCTTTTTCTTCTCCTGTTGTTGAGTCGAGCCATTTCTTCTCTTTGCCTCTGCTCTCTTGCTCTAGTAGAGCTCCTTCTATCTTGTGTAGCTTCAATTCAGGTACATTCTTTAGTGTTGCTACAATGTTTTCATATTCACCTTTGTCCACACTCTTCAGAAGCACTGCTAGTGCCTCATCATCTTCTAGCTTTTTGCCAATAGCTGCCAGTTGTTGCTTAATGCTTTTATATCTGTTCAAGTGTGTGATTAAAGGTTTACTTTCCTTCATATCCAATTTGTAGAATTTCATTAACAGATTTATCTTTGAATTTTTAGCTTGTGTGCCAAATAATTTATTGAGTTCATCCCATGCATCTTTTGCCCATTGTATCCCTGTGATGTGATGAATGATTTCATCATTTAAACTGAGTGCGATAAGTCCTAATGCTTTTTCATTCCTGCTCTTCCACTCATTTTTTTTCATTCTTGCTCTTCCACTCATTTTCCCCTCTCACCTCCTCTGGGCATTCATCTCTTCCCTCAACTAGCCCCCACAAATTTTTCCTCATGAGCAGATACATGGTTTTTGTCTGCCATGTGTAAAACTGCTCCCTATTAAATTTGGCTATTTCTTGTGCCGTACTCATGATAATGTGAAGGGGGTCTTACCTCTTGATCCAATTTCAAGATTCAAGGGCAGTGTCTACCCTTTTACAACTCAATTTGGTGTTTAGGAGATGATTACAACAATAGATTTATCAGCATAAAATCACCAGAAATTACATTAAATCAAGGGTAACCAATTTGTACGGAATGGTTAGAGTATCAAACCATCTCTGAATTGCAATCTGAAGTTATAGGGATCTGTATCAAATACCTAGTGGTTAATTTGAATTGCAATCTGAAGTTATAGGGATCTGTATCAAATACCTAATGGTTAATTTGAACCCTCAATTGCACCAAAAAATAGTGATTAGCACTGAATAGCAAATTAATCCTTTGTTTTGTGTGTAGAAAACATTGTATGCGGGGAGCCTAGATCTGAGGCCTTAGAGTTCAAATGAGCTCAAATCCTTTCAAGGCCATCAATAGCAATTAGTCTAGTAGAGGATTAAGCCAAGAAACACAAGATTTGACCAAACATTGTGAATGCTTAATCTTTGTTTTACCAAAGTCACCTGCCTGCAGATTTGATGAAGAGCTTGGATCTCACTGTAAACTTAATCAAATCAAATTCTGACTTCACCAGCTTGTAGAGAACCCTTGAAAACCCCTAGGGCAAAGAGGAATTAGACCCATTGCAACAGCTGGAGAAGAAGAGAAGATACCCACTATGTGTGTGTATATAGTGGGGTCCTCCAAAAGCTCACCTGTATCTGCAGTGTATCTGCGGGCGGCGGTAGAAAGATTTGTGTTCTTCTCCAATGGCATTGAAATAGGCTTACAGCCTGTCATACCATACTTGGACAACATGTCCAAGCCATATAGCCTCGGTAATAACAAAATGCCATGAGGTAATCTCACCAACTCTCTGCGGCGGAAAGATTTGTGTTCTTCTCCAATGGCATTGAAATAGGCTTACAGCCTGTCATACCATACTTGGACAACATGTCCAAGCCATATTGCCTCGGTAATAACAAAATGCCATGAGGTAATCTCACCACCTCTATGCCCAAAAAATATCACAGCTCACCCAAATCTTTTATCTCAAACTTTTGCTTCAAAGGCTTCCTGACATCATGTATGTCAACATCACTATCACCACCACTGATAATCAAGTCATCCACATAGATGACTAATAGCATAATCCCTCTATCTGTCTTTTTCACATAAAGTGAAAAATCTACATTGGATGTCTGAAATCCAATGGTAACAAGATACTCCCTGATCTTGTTTGACCATGCTCTGGGTGCCTACTTCAAGCTATACAAGGCTTTGTCTAACTTGCACACAAAATTTGGGTGTGCATCACTCTCATAACCTGGTGGTTGCATCATGTAAACTTCTTCTTATTACAAATCACCATGTAAGAAGGCATTCTTTACATCCAACTAATGTAAAGACCAACCCTTTGCTGTAGCCATAGCAATGACAGCTCTCACAGTTGCCATTCTTGCAACCAAGGTGAATGTCTCTTCATAGTCAATGCCATAAGTCTGTGCATAGCCTTTGGCCACCAATCTTGCCTTATGCCTGGTCACTGAACCATCAACATTATGCTTGACTTTATACACTCACAATTGCCTTCTTTTCCTTAGGCAAAGGCACTAACTCCCATGTTGCATTTGTTTCCAATGATGTTGCCATCTCCTCATTCATGGCATCTTCCCGTTTCTTATTTCCAAGTGCCTGCTCAAAACAAGTGGGCTCTAATTCCTGTATTTCTTTAACCATGTAAGAATAATGATGGGATATATATCTATTCATATCTCAACCTATCAATAGGGTACCTAACCCTCATAGACCTACGTACACCTGGATCACTGCTAGGTGTCCTCAAAATAGCCCTCATTCTGCTTACACCAGGAGTAACCATAGATGGAATACCAAGCTCATCATCAAGGCTCTGCTCAGAGCTGCTAGAGTAACCATCCACATATGAGTGACTTGCTTGATAGATCAGGCACAAAAGGTTGATCTACTTTTTTCTTTCCTCTGCATGATATACTACATCTGTCCTCAACCTGCATGACCATGGACTAACATTGGATCCACTGCTAGAGGACTCTCTAGGTCCACTAAGCACATGTGATTGCTGCTCTACATGTGGTGCAACATCAGTACTTCTTACATTTGCATCTTCTATTTCCTTCACTATTGGTGCATACCAGCTACTCATCTTGTCAAAGACAACATCTATGCTTACTCGCATCTCACGAGTGGAGGGTTATAACATCTATAACTTTTCTACTCCATAACATAACCAATAAAGATGCATTTCTCTACCTTTGGATCCAACTTTGTTCTTACTTCATCATAGAAACATGCACATATGCAATACACCCAGACACATCCGGTCTTATGCCTGTAAACTTCTGTTTAGGCGTCTTACCATGAACAACTGTAGTGGGTGTCTTGTTCATAATGTACATAACAATTGCTCTACTGATTTTGCCCAAAAATAATGTGGCATATTCTTTTCAACCATCAAGGCATGTGCCACTTCTGCAATGTGGCTGTTTTTCCTCTCTGCAACACTATTCTGTTGTTGCAGAGTGTACCTACATGTAAACTGTCTCTTGATTCCTTGCTTCCTCAGGAAATCACTGAACTCATTGGAGAAATATTCTCTTGGCACCATCTGATCTTCTCAGGCATTTTATTTGCATGCCTTTTTCCTTCTCTACTAAGGCTTTAAATCTCTGAAAGTGAGCAAACACCTCACTTTTCTCCTTCATGAAGTAAACCCACACTTTCCTAGTGTGGTCATCAATGAATGTAACATAATACTTGCAACCTACAATCGTTGCAGTCTTGGCCGGGTGGTCCCCATACAACTGAATGTATGACATTTAATGGCCTTGCATTGACATGCTTTTCATGTTGGAAAGCATGTTTGGCCTGCTTACCAAGCTGGTATGCTTCACTTGTGCATACCATTAACCTTAAACTTTGGCAAACCTGCAACAATATTTTGGGCCTGCATAGACTTTAGTGCTATACATTCACATGACCAATGCACTTGTGCCATATGTCAATATATGCAATGACACATGTTCCATGCGCAAACATGGCTGCCTTTACTTCATGCATGTTCACATCTGAAGTAAAAATCTTGCCATTTTTATTACCCTTTGCAACTAAGCGACACTAATTTTTGAAGTCTTCCACAAAACATCCTTGAGGATTAAACCTCACTTGTAGACCCTGCTCAACCATCTGTCCAACAGAAACCAAGTTCTTTGTAATATTTGGAACATGAAGTACATATGCCAAGTAATTCATTTTTCTATCTTGCATTGATAATGGCACTTTACCAGTTGATACGCAATGGGATGTGCAGTATCATCATTTATTTCTACATACCTTGGTTTTTCCATTTTCTACATGTCTCTAAACCACTCAGCATGACTGGCCATGTGGTTGGAGGTTCCAGAATCCACATACCACGTTTCTTAAGATCTTGACACATCTCATGTGATAAACTGACCATGTGTTGCATCACAAACATCTGCACACTTCTGTCTCATCACCTCCCTGTTTACTAGATGATGCACGCTGTAACTTTCCACTTTCAATGTCCTTCTACTTTTTATAGCAGTCCTTTGCCATGTGCCTTGGTTTGCCACAATAATAGTACTCTATGATTTTTGCATTCTGATTTCTTTGCCAACCACCTTGGCCTCTTTGGCTCCCCCTGTCTCTAGACTGGCCTCTTCCACTTGTGTATGATTGCTCCTATGAATCATTGGACTGTTATTGTCCAGAAATTTGATTTCCTTGGCAACCACCACCTTGGCTTCTACCACGACCTCTACTTGAATTGGAGTACAAGTGTGAGACCCCTGCCCCCTCTGCGCATCAACAAACTCTTGAGTGTGCTAGCAGCGGAAGTAGCAACCTCTGCAGGGTAGAGTTTCCCACTCGGGGCCTCGCCACCACGGATGTTCGCGCAAGGGACTAGTCCGGTGGTTCTCCCGAAACTGAGACCGAAAAAACTTTCCTCGCCCAGAAAGCACGGGCGAGGAAAATCTTTTATGAACGAGAATCTATCTAACGAGGTCAAGAGCCTTAACTATCCTTTCTATTTTGACTAAACCCACAGGTCACATGGCCGAATCAAAGAGGGACTTGCACTTGGTTCATATAGAGATCATTGCTTTTTTCTCCTCAAGCGAGGCATAGCCGTTGATTTTTTCCCATAGAACAAGAATCTCCCTATGACTTACTTTAACTATCGTAACTAGAACATAACTGAAATTTATTGTAGGAATCAACTGATCCAGCCTATGGGCCCATGGGTTAGCCAACCGCCCAATCATTGTATTGCCGAATCAAGGAGGGACTTGCACTTGGTTCATAGAGATCATCACTTTTTTCTCCTCAAGCGAGGCACAGCCATTGATTTTTTTCCATAGAACAAGAATCTCCCTGTGACTTACTTTAACTATCGTAACTAGAACATAACTGAAATTTATTGTAGGAATCAACCGATCCAGCCAACCGGCCCATGGGTTAGCCAACCGCCCAACCACTGTACTGGTGGGATCCCTCTTGATAAAAATTAGATTGTGTTTGTCCCGGGTGTACCAGGGAAAAGAGTTCTCAGGCCCCCTAGCTGAAAACTATAAAATAGACACCACTTACGCACCCAATACGAAATTGCGTTTTTCTCAGATTCAACTATCTTTAAGACATAATTGTGTTTTTCTCAACTATCTTCAAGACATAATTGGTATAAAGCCATAGTGTTTCCATCATAATCCTCAATATTCCTATTCCATTGTTTTTACAAAAAGGTGTCATCCGGACTCTCCGTTGAAGACCAAGTAGTCAACCAAACGAGATCCAATTTCATAGTTTCCAGTTCACTTAATAATTTCTCGCCAATCCATGAAATATATCTTCCTCGACATACGCATGGGTGTCCTAGTAGCCGCAAGCCCGTGCATCGCCTAGTCAGAACCCTCTAGGATCCTCCTTATAGGCATCCTAGCACTTCACTTAGGGACTAATTCGTCGGCCCTCTCCCATCGTACCGGAAGCGTACCATTTTTAACCGTACACCGAGGCTGGTCAAGACCTTGGCAGGCTTTGCCGCGAGAGACATCCTTCGATGACTCCTTGCCAGCTGTTGCAACATAAACTCTCCTTAGATTAACAATAGGCCAAATGTTTCCTCTAGCATTCTGGCGCGTAAGACAGTCCTTTACAAAAACAGAGTTTCTATGCAAGTAAGAATTTCCCATTGAGTTTGATTTCACAAGACCCTTTTTTTCAAAACTAGACTTTCTCAATGAAAATCACGAATCTCGTATCTCGGTGATCCATCTATCCATTACAACAAATTTCTAACTTATTTCTAGACGATTTCGGGTCTTATGGAAAACTTCTCTAAATCAGTCAGTTATCCATTCTTCACTGAAGAAATGGGAATGGTCACAAGACTTGGCTTAATTTCTAATTCAAGAGATGGGCAGGCATCTTACTAACCCACCTTTCTCATGTGGTCATGGTCTAGCACGGAATTTACTTGAATTTATTCCTAAAGATTTTTCCTAAAGATACTTCTCTATTTATCTCATAAAATAACTGTGGTTTCTAATCATAAGGCTAAATATCCAAAATTATGAAAATTCATTCTTCCTTGGACATAATAGAATTATAAATAATTCTATTTGTAAATAATAGAATTTAACAAGGATATTTCTTTTTCCAATGATCCTTTAATGAATATGCATACATCATTTTATTAAAATATTCACATAGAATTATACTAAAATATTCTTTTCTCGATTTGGACCTAGGCATCAGCATGCCATAATTATCTACATAGAGATATGATGAAACATTCTCTTTTTGATACCTAAATTAATTTATGCATTTTCCTATTTAAAGATACGATAAAAATTCCTCTTTTGATAAATTAAAATACCCATGGTATATACATACCATGAATATACCTATTTTAAAATATGACAAAAATTCATCTTTTTACCATTTAGACATTTATGCATACAAACCATAAATGTATATTAAAAAATGTGACAAAATCCGTCTTTTAGCATTTAAAATATTTTATGCATAGAATATGATAAAAATTTCTTTTTTTGCATTCTTAAAATTATGCATAAACATAATTACATAAAAATATGGTTAAACTTTCTCGTTTAATATAAAAATTCATTATGCATAAACCTAAGCATAATTTGCATCTAAGCATTTTGTTTATTTTAAGAAAAAATACCCAATATCACTTTCCATATGAAAATAAATACAAGAATGTTAGCATAAGCTCTTTTTCATTTTAAAATGAAAAAATATGAATTTTCTTAACATCAAAACAACCATAAATGAATTAACCTCATTTTTAAATAGATTAAAAATTATAAAAATGCTTAATCTCCATCTCTAGCTTGTTAGGCCTAGAGTTTTGGGTAAGAAAATGAGATTAGAACTAAGATCTATCCTTCCAAGAAGGATTTAGCCATATAGGTGAGTATTCTTTCAAAAAGAGAGATTTAAAAATATTACTTTTAAGCATAAGAGATTAATATTAATGCATTTAAACAACATAAATCAATAAAAGCATGGTTTCAAGAAGAAACCATAGATTAAAAAGCTTCCCAAGCATTAGAGAGGTTGGGAAGAAGACTACCATTCAAGAAGAGAGTAAAACACCATTGTTTTAGGCTTACCCTTGGTTTTTGGCTTGATTCTTTAGAGAGAAGTGAAGCCCTCAAAGAAGAAGCTTGGCCACCAAGTAGAAGAGGGTAACCTCCAAGAGAAGAAGAGGATTAGTGAAGCTCCAAAGCTTCACAATGGAGAGGCAAGGTAGAGGGATAATAGAAATACATTAAACTAAAAATTACACTAGCATAGAATTACTCTAAGATGAAAATACAAAGGAATGGGGTTCTATTTATAGGAGAGGGAGGCCACTAACCAAGCCCAACTAGGATCTAGAGGCTTCCAACTTCCGTTTGATCCAATTTGGACAAGTTTTGGACCAGTTTGGCTCACTTTTTTGATCCAGTTTGAAAGAGGAGAGATGAAATATCTCATTTTTTGATTAAAAAATTGGGGGTAATGATGAGATTCTAGGCGCCTCCTTCATGAGCTCTTGAGGTGTCAAAATTCTATTTTTTACTAATAAATTCTCATTTTTTTAAGTACCTGTACTAGTCAACTCTTCATCTTATGTGAGAATTTACTCATTTTTGGTGGATTTTCTCTTGAAACACATCCAAAAAGAATTACTTGGTGAACCGCAGCTGTCATGAGGATCTTTCCAATGGCCAAGCTCGTAACCCTTGAGGTCTCCAAGCTCTATAACTTCTTGAGAAGCAATTCCACCGCGCCCGAGCATTGTCACATCGTCGCGTTGCACTATGGGTACACGTCCCTTCTCTCACCTCACTTCACTCACACACACTCACTAGCATGCATTAGGGAGAGAGATTAGCAAGATTATTAGAGTGAGAGCAAGACTCAATTACACAATGGGAGAGTGTGTTGTATTATGAGAGATATTCACTTACATACATGGCCATGAGTGTTCACACTCAATTAAACTATGGCCGACCGGGCACTTTAGGCTCATAAGAGACCTAATGATATTACAATGACTATTCTCATAATATATCCATGAAGTACATCACTTAGGACTTCATCCCTGCCACATGCTCTTGAAGTGGGAATCACCATAAATACTCTGTCACACCATTATAGGCACCCGTCCAAGTTGTTGCTTTGGACACTATTGCTTCATATCTTGAATGTATGACCCTTTGGTGTATCTATCATGACTCCTTGATGCAAGATAACGGCGGTAGATCTTGTTAACCCTAGAATTGGGTTAACATCCCCCCCTTCTTGATGGTGATCACGTCCTCGTTGAAGACCTTTGTGTGGGGAGAATGGACAAGCTTTGTGGATGGCTTTGATGTTGATTGATGTGCTCAATGGTCTTTGTCCCTTCGGAAGGAATAAGAAAAGCTAGTTAGTGAATGAAAAGGTTAGTGGTTTATTGGGAATTCCTAATGGGGTGGGGGGTGGGATTTTTTACAAATGATTGCATTTTTATATTCGTGTGAGCCTTTTTGTTTTTGGCAATCATAAGCAAGGTTACATGTGATTTTTGTTAGTGGGGATGCTAAGAGATGTTAATATAACGAGAGAGAAGAGAGGGAAGGATCTGGAGGATTGTAGACTTAATCATCAGAACGAGATGGTCAATCTCAGTTCCTCATTTAATTCATTGAAGCGACATTCATCATTTGAAGAAATTGGCCTTCGATGATGTCCCTTTGTGTGGCAGGATTCTTGTCAAATGTTATTGAGTAGGAACTATTCCTGCTCTCTTCTGCCCATGTGCTTTTTATGTTTTTATGTATATTTAAGTGCTCTTATGAAGCAGATATACATGAAGTATAAGAATTGAATCATATAGACTCTTATTAAACTACTCTATGTTCAAGTAGCCACTACTTGTGGTGAGGATTGGAAAGAATTACGTTGACTTGCGAGGCTAATATAGATATCTTCACTAAGGATTGAAGATCATTGATTTGTGAAGATGGTAGCATCGTTTGGAGAGGTTTTTAGTTTGAAGGAAAATTCTAGGCGATGGGTTGTACCATTGACTAGGCTTTCGCCCACCATGGCCCCCCCATCTAGAGATGTACCTGGAAGTTGTTGATGGTGAGGCTTTGGTGCAAATGTTCTCCAAATATATAATGGCTATTGAAGATTGTTGGGAAAGTGTTAATGTGTGAGATGGCTCAATTCGTGATATGGCTTAAATTGTGAAAGTGCAGGTTCTTAAGTCGTGAGATTATTAATTCGTGAGAGACCTGAACTCATGTGATTGCAGGTTTTTTGGCCGTGAAGGGATATTCTGTGAAATGGCCTAATCCTGTGAGATTGCACGTTTTTTTGGCCGTTGAAGGGATATTCTGTGAAATAGCCTAAACCCGTGAAAGTTAATCCCGTGAAATGGTGTTTCTGTGAAATGGGGTAGTTCCATGAGATGGAATTCCGTGAGATGGAATTCCGTGAAGGGTAATTCCGTGAAATGGAATTCCATGAAAGTTAATTTCGTGAAATGGAATTCCATGAAAGTTAATTCTGTGGAATTTCATTGAAGAGTAATTCCTTTAAATGAAGAGTAATTCCGTGAAATGGAATTCCATGAAAGTTAATTTCGTGAAATGGAATTCCATGAAAGTTAATTCTGTGGAATTTCATTGAAGAGTAATTCCTTTAAATGAAAGTTAACTTTGTGAAATGGAATTCTGTGAACTATAATTCTGTGAAAGGTAATTTCGTGAGATGAAATTATGTGAAGCTTAATTCTGTGAAATGAAATTCCGTGAAGCTTAATTCCGTAAAATGAATTCCGTGAAATGGAATTTCATGAAATGGTTTTAAGGCTATGAAAGTGCAGGTTTTCATCCCGTGAAGTTGTAGGTTTCGATTCTGTGAAGTTGCAGGTTTTTAAGATCGTGAAAGGTTATTGCGTGAAATGGCCTAAACTTGTGAAAGTGTAGGTTTTGACCTCGATGATTTTTAATTGAAATGATTCTATGGGTCAACTAGGGCATGACATGCGAGCAATAGGTTCTTGTGCACTTATGCTTCACATTCAAAGGGCTGACAAACAGCATTGTGAGTTTGTCTTTGAAATGCTCATAAGTCTCAGATGTGGAAATTGATTCTTGAACTTTTGGCTCACATGTTGTCAAGGCAGTAGGTAAGACTACTAGTTGGTTGCTTGAACACACAAGCTCTTGTGTAGGTGCTGAATGCATGAGAATGGTTGAGTGACTTGCTTGGGTGTGAGGTCCCTTCCCCCCTCCGCGATGCCTTGCTTGAACACACAAGCTCTTGTGTAGGTGCTGAATGCATGAGAATGGTTGAGTGACTTGCTTGGGTGTGAGGTCCCTTCCCCCCTCCGCGATGCCTTGCCAGAGGTGGAAGCGGCGTCGGCCTCCCGCGCGGGGCGGGGATCCACACTCGGGGCCTCACCCCCCCCACGATGTCCGGGAGGATGAGAGGCTAGCCTGGGCGGTTCCTCCCAGACTGGGCCTGGAAGACTCCCCTCGCCCGGAAGGCACGGGCGATTCCGCCATGGGAAAAATCTTCTAACAGGGGAATTACTCTAACGAGTCAAAGTCTTAACTAGTTAAACTGATCTGACCGAACCTGAAGTCACATAGTCAGATCAAGAAGAGACTTGCACTTGGTCCATGGAATCACTGCTTTTTTCCTCATTTACGAGGCGCAGCCGCCGCCGCTGATCTCCTCCCACAGAACAAGGTCTTCTCAGGATTTAAACTAATTAACGTAACTAGTTGTTTCTCAGGAATCCTCCGATCCAGCCTAAACCCATCTAGCCGACCACTGTATTGGTGGGATTCCTTTATAAAGATTTGGTTGTGTTTTTACCCGGGTACTGAGGAAAAGAGTTCCCAGGTCCCCTACGATTCATGCAAAAATTAAGGTAGGCATACCACATACACAACCAATATGAAATTACCATTTATAACAGATTCGACTGGCTTTAAAACAATCCTTCAATAGAAATCATAATATTTATAGTCATCATTTTCCAAAATTCCGAGTCCATTGTATTACAATAATATCCTTTGGACTCTCCGTTGAAGACCAACTAGCCAACCAATGAGATCCAATATTAAAATTTGGTTCCCAAAATTTTTTCCTTTTAGTCCATCTGAAATCTTCCTCGACGTACGCATGGGTGTCCTAGCAACCCCGCGAGCCCGTGCATCGCCTGGTCAGAACCCTCTAGGATCCTCCTTAGGTGTCCTAGCACTTCACTCAAGCACTTCACTCAGGGACTGCTTCGTCGGTCATAGCCCATCGTACCGGAAGTGCACCATTTTAACCGTACCGAGGTTGGTCAAGACCTCGACAGGCTTTGCCCCGCGAGTGATGTCCCTTGACGACTCCCCGCCAGCTGTACCAACGAACCTCCTCTTAGAAAAACATATGCTTCCTCCAGCATTCTGGCGTAAAACAGTCCTTTGAATAAAAAAAATAGAGGTTCCAATGCAAGTAAAATTTCAATTTGAGATTGGTTCCAATGCAAGTAAAATTCCAGTTTCATAATGAGGATCCTTAATCTCTCATCTGGGTAATCTACCCATCATTCAGTCTGATTGTCCAACTAGATTCTTGGTGAGTTCGGTCAGGAAAAACTAGTTTAGTTTCGGTAGTCTATTCTTTGTGATTAGAAATTGGAATTGGTCCACGAAGTTTTTTACTTGATTCAGATTGAGAGATGGACAAGTAGGTTTAGTGTTCGTCTCTCTCGTAGTCTAACCAAATTCATTCGGTTTAGTTCTACAAGGATTCCCTTCAGATAAACATCTAGTTTTGGGTAAATATCCATTTAGTGATTTTACCAATTAAAACATCCAAAGATATTCCTTCTATCACATAATTTCTCAACCTTAAATCATTAGGTAGAATTATGGTGGAAATTCATCTTTTGACACTAAAATTTAATTCAAATCCATCTTTTCTTAATTATCATAAAAATTCTTCTTTTTAACTAAATATCATACCTATTTTTTTGAATAAACTTGAAATCCCTCTTTTTCTCATTTTAATGAGTGCAATCCAATTATCATAGGAATTCCTCTTTTACCATAAATTAAATCTATTTAAAATTCTTCTTAAAAAATACATAAAAATATCCATTAATTCCGTTAAGCTAAAAATTACACTTTTCTCATTTAAATATTTGAATTCCAATATGGTGGGAATTCCTCTTTCATCATTTAAACTTATCTATGCAAAAAGAAAAATTTAACTAAATTTTCTCTTAAAATTTAAATAAAAATCTCCATTAATTTCTTTACACTAGGAATTACACTTTCCTCATTTAAATATTTGAATTCCAATATGGTGGGAATTCCTCTTTCATCATTTAAACTTATATTTACAAAAAGATAAATTTAACTAAATTTTCTCTTAAAATTTAAATAAAAATCTCCATTAACTCCTTTACACTAGGAATTACACTTTCCTCATTTAAATATTTGAATTCCAATATGGTGGGAATTCCCCTTTCATCATTTAAATTTATCTATGCAAAAAGATAAATTTAACTAAAATTCTTCTTTAATTTTTAAATAAAATATACATTATTTTAGCATCCCAAATTTTCTCTTACTTCATTGGAATACATGAATTTCCATCGTCATGGGGATTACTCTTTTAACATAAAAAAGGATTACTAGAAATTTCTCTTTTTCCTAATTAACTATTTATGTATAAACATAAAAATCAAAATTTTTATGATTATAATGAGAATCATTCAATTAATCTAGGATGATTAATCCTAGAATATGGTAGGAAGTCCTCTTTTCATATTATGAATGAAAATGATTTATGTATTACTTTTTCAAAAATTTTACCATAGCTTCGCTGCTATTACTGATAATTCTCAATAACTTTGAAAACATAAAGTTTAGTAATATCGTATGATAGAATAACCATTAATTGGATCAATATCCAATTATGGACTTGTTTCCTAATTTTTCCATGAAGAATTAAATAGCAGAAAAGCATTAAAAGCCACTTATTTGGCCTCAATTTGACAAGCATAGAAATTACTTTTAGATTAGAGAATTCTTCATGAGAATCTTCATTTGAATATAGAATAGGTCATAGGAATGACCATTCTTTGGGGGAGAGAGAGAAATGCTTAAAAAAAACATTATAATTTAAGCATAAATAGAAATTTATGTGTTTTATCACTACAATTCATTAAAGAACTTCAATTGTATTAAAAAGCCAGTCAATTGAATGCTTCTCAAGCTTGAGAGGAGTTGAGAAGAGAGAAACGTTTGGAGATTTAAAAAAAAAGACCATAAACCACACTTTACCTCCTAGATTGCTTGATTCTTTAATCAAAGTAGAGGCCCTCAACCAATCAATTGGTTTGGTATGTTGATGAAGACTCTAAGGAAGATTGAAGAGAGAGAGAAGCTCCAATCTCTTCAATTTGTAGAGGATTTTTAGAGGATAATAGAAAATAAGCTTATCTTAGAGTAATACCGGTATAGTTTAGTTCACAGATGAGAATACAAAAGAATGAGGGTCTATTTATAGGTGAGGGAGGCCACTAATTGAGTCCAACTGAGTTCTAAAATTTTCCAGCTTCAGTCTGGCTGAATTTGGACAAGATTTGGACCAGTTTAGCTCCCTTTTTGATTTGGTTGATTCAGGAGAGAGGAGAAATAAAAATATCCTACTATTTCTGAGTTTAAAACTCATCCACACATGTGAAATAGGTGCCTCCTTGAAGGGCCCCCTTCTCCTTACCAATGTGTCAAAAATGAATGATTACTCTAAAATATCTCATTTTTTTAATTAATACTTCATAATTTTTAACTAATAAATCTAGTACTCAGTCAACTCTTCATCGTATGTGGGCATTTACTCATTTTTGGGTATTTTCTTTTATTCTTTGGATTTATCTTATCCCAACACTTGGATTAATCTTATTGGTCCATAGGAACCTTAATTGGACCATAATCCAAAATTTTCAGAAAATCTTCATCCTTAGGGTAAGGTCTTCTAAATCATTTTTAATTAATTCCAATTACACCTTGGAAAATCTATTTTGATTTTCTGTTTCAGGGAAACAATTTTTTTGATATTTGTAGAATTTATTTATCCAAAAATATCCCAATATTGATTTACCACTCTCTAGAAATTTTTATCTCACTAGGCTAAAGAAGGAAAAATAATATTTTCTTCTATTCAGAAACATAGAATGACTACAAGGGATTGAAGTAGAGGCTTATTTGTTATTCACGCTGAGGAGGAATCTTACATCCTCTCCCACTTGAAAAACCCGAGATGTCCTCATCTCGCAAAGTGGGGGTAATCCTTCGCCAACTCTTCTTCTTTCTCCCAGGTGGCGTCTTCTAGAGGGAAGAACTTCCACTTTACTAAGAATTCTCTGAGGACTTTGCTGCTGAGAATCTTCTCCTGAACGTCAAGGATTTTCTCAGGTTGGAGTACCATCTTGAGTCAGAGAGATTAATTGTTCATCATCAAGCATGTGACTCGGGCTAGGTACATACTTCTTAAGCAAACTGACATGGAATACATCATGTACCTTGAGATGGGGAGGTAGAAGAAGTTTGTAGGCTAGATCACCCACTTTCTTTATGACAGCATACGACCCATAGTATTTGGGAGAGAGCTTCTTGTACTTTCCTAAGGATAAGGAACTTCTTTTTGGTCGTACTCGAATGAAGACCATATCTGACTCTTCAAACTCTCTCTGACCTCTTTTTATATGCATAATGCTTTTGTCTGTCTTGGCTCCCTTTATATCTTGGCTCCCTTTTGTCTGTCTTGGCTCCCTTTATATCTTTACGGATTGATTGCATCTGCTGGTCCATGTCATCAAGCATTTGTCTGGACATTTCGACTCTAATCAATGGGTCAGACAACCAAGTCAACGGTGCAAGGCAATCTTGTCCATATACAAAGCTTTGAAAGGACTCATCCCAATGCTCCGATGATAAGAAGCATTGTAAGCAAATTCGACCAGATGCAGATGACTTAACCATTGTAAGCAAATTCGACTAGATGCAGATGACTTAACCACTTCTTGGGTTCCCTGCCAGCCGCCGCAGCATGACCGAAGGATATCTTCTATTACCTGATTCACCCTTTCCGTCTGGCCATTTGTTTTGGGGTGATAGGCTGTGCTGAGATCCAAGAAAGTTCCTACTGCTTCAAAGAACGCAGTCCAAAATTTCGATGTGAATTTGGGATCTCCCTCACTTACTATCCTCCTGGGTAAACCATGCAATCTGAAGATCTCCTTAAGGAAAACTCTGGCAACATCCACGCAGAGTATGTTTCTTTCACTAGAATTAGATGGGCAACTTTGGTTAGCCTGTCAACTACCACAAAAATGGAGTTGTAACCTGATTGCTCTGAAGGTAATCCAGTGACAAAGTCCATACTGATGTATTCCCACTTCATTTGTGGAATGTCTAGAGGCTACAGTTTCCCTAGCATCTTGACTCTCTCAGCCTTGACTCTTTGGCACATCAAGCATTTCTGCACATGATCAAGTACATCCTTTTTGAGTCCTTGCCAGAAGAAGCTTTTCTTCACAGACATATAGGTTTTTATAAACCCTGGATATCCAGCTATTAGGCTATCATGGGCTTCTCTCAGAATTCTTCCCTTTATTCCCTCATCATTGGGGATACATAGCCGATTATTATAATACATGCATCCTTCATCCAGTTTGTATCCAAGAACTCGACTCATTTCCTGAGGAGTCTTGCTTTCTTGCATCAGAAGGGTAGCAATAGGGACAAAGAATTTGTCCTCCTGCAAGATTTTCTCCTTTGCTTCATTGATCAATGGATTTGACACCACTGTTATTGCAAGCAAGGAGGCTTTTCTGCTGAGCGCATTGCAACCACATTTTCTTTCCCCGTTCGATACTTTATTTCAAAATCAAATTCCTGCAAGGTTTGCATCCATCTCCTTTGACGCATGTTGAGATCCCTTTGGGTGAAGATCCACTTCAGACTTTGATGATCTGTCATCAAGGTGAACCTTTGTCCCAAAAGATAATGTCTCCATAACTTTAGAGCATACACTACTGAGAGTAACTCCAAGTCATGGACGGCATAATTCCTCTCATGTGTTCTGAGTTTTCTGGATTCATAGGCCACTGCATGACCTTCTTGCATCAGAGCACTGCCTAAGGCAAACCCACTAACTACCTCAAAGGGTTTGGTAAAATCTGGAAATTTAAGGACAGGGTTGGTTACTAAGGATGTCTTTAGCTTGTCAAAGGCACTTTGACACATTGCAGTCCATTGAAAAAGTGTACTCTTCTTGAGAAGGTTAGTTAAGGGGGATGCTATCTGAGCATACCTAGGTATAAAGATCCTTTACCATCCGGTTAACCCTAGGAATCCTTTGACTTCCCATACTGACTTGGGTTCTGGCCATTCTACAAAACTGCTTGGATCTTTGCGGGGTCAGGAGAAATCCCATCCTCCTTTGACACTATGAATCCCAAGTATTCCACCTGGTCAACAAAGAAAGAGCATTTGCTCTTCTTTCCAAAGAGTTGGTGTTTCCTTAGGATTTCCAGGACCTTGCACACATGATCTTCATGGTCTGCAGCATTCTTTGAGTATACCAAGATATCATCAAAGAAGAAAGAACAAAATCATCCAAGTATTCTCTGAGAATATCTTGCATAAGACGATTGAATGTCACCGGGGCATTAGTCAATCCAAACGGCATGATTGTGAACTCATAATGCCCATAGCGAGTATTGAATGCTGTCTTTGGGATGTCCTGCTCCTTGATTCTGATCTGGTAGTACCCGGATTTGAGATCTATCTTTGTGAACATTTGGGTCTCACTTAACCGATCCAGAAGTTCATCAATCCTAGGAATAGGATACTTATTCTTAATTGTTAATTGATTCAGTCCTCTCTGTAGTCAATACAGAGTCTTAACGTTCCATCTTTCTTCTTTTGAAAGAGAACAGGCGCACCCCAAGGTGAGACAGTGGGTCTGCTGAATCCCTATTCTAATAGTTGTCTTAACTGTTCCTTAAATTCTGTGGCTTCAGGGACTGGCATTTTGTATGCACACTGGGCTACTGGCTGAGCTCCGGAGGTTAATTTGATCTCATGATCTACTTCACGAGATAGAGGCATCTCAATCAGCTCTTCAGGAAACACATCTGCATACTCTTAACCACTCTGGTTCTTTAGCCTTGCATTTTATGTCTACTAGATTCATTTTAACAACATACACAGCTTGCCTCTTTTTGAGCCCTTTTAATAATTTGGAAGCCTTGACTAATTGTAGCACTGGGGATATGGAAATTCCAATTCCTTGAACTTTATTCCCGTGTGAAGGTCAAGGAAAGAGATGGTTCCTTTGTGACAATGAATGTCAGCCTGATTCTTTTGGAGCCAATCCATTCCAAGGATTCCATCATATATTCCCAAGGGTAGGACTCTGAACTGGCACTCTGTTATGTTCCCATCTAGGCTAAACTGAATAAGGTCAGTCTCAAGGTGAGGGAAAAGAATCTTCCCACTGGCTAATTCCACTTGCATAGGTTTCCCTGATTTTTGATTCAAGACTAATTTACGCAGACATCCTGGGGAAATAAAAGAATGAGTACTACGAATCAATCAAAAGCTTGAATTGCTTACCCTGGTACTCTGCTAGAGTTTGGAGAACTGAGAATTGACGGTTATTCCCTTGATGCTCTATTGCTGCATAGATCTGTCCTTTCTCTTCCTCTACTTCCTCAGCTGTGGTGACTGCTCTGGCTGCTGCAGTCTGAGGTGGAACTCTCTCTCTTTGGCTATTCCAATTCTGGGAGGGAGTTCGGAGACTGCTTTGCATGGAGGCTACAGGCAGGCTACAGGCTGAGCTGGCACTCTTCTTGGGTTACCTTGATTCTGGCGCGGGGGACCCTGATTGGGAGGACTGAAATGAAAGAGTTGGTCTCTGAACTCTGGGACCCTTGCTTCCTTGGCCCACCAAAGGAGATGGGCAATCCTTGAGCTGGTGCCCAAATCCTTGACATCCGAAGCATTTGTTCTCGCCTTGAAGCTCTTCCCTTTGCATTCTGGAGAGAGCCGGAGTTCTTGAGAATGTACTTCGGGGGAAAGGTCTTCCTTCATTTTTGAAGCTTCTCGTCTCCACATTCTGGTTAGGACCTTGTGGAGGCGAAAAGTTAGAAGAACTTCCCGATGTCTGAAACCCTTTAAAGGATGAGGGAGTTGGTTTTGGCGGGACTTTCATGATGAAGGCTTTGGCAAAGTCCTTCTTCATTCTGACAGCTTCTGCCATGGACACTGGCTTGGCATTCTTGACCAGTGTGTCCAAGGGTTCGTTCATTCCCCGAATGAACTTGGCCATGAGTTGCTCTTCATCTAGAGGTGGTGAATATTTGAGTAGAAGAGCGAAGGCCTAGTGATATTCCTTGATGGTTTTGCTCCCCTGCTTTAGCTCTAAGAATTCGTTCATTTTGGTTTCCAAAAACCCACGGGGACAAAATCTCTTCCTCAAATAGGTTTTAAGGTCGTTCCAGGACTGAGTATTCCTATCCATACGGTTGGTGTCACAATGGTTCCTCAATGCCACCTTGGTTGTTTCCACTATTTTTAGCCTGGAAAGAGCCATTTTGCTTTGCTCATTGTAGCCTGTGACATCAAAATATTCTTCCATAGCTTCCACCCATTTCTCCAGAGCCTTGCCCAGGTTCTCCCCTTCTGCTTTGAAGGGTCCTGGGCTGAGTTCTATGAAGAGCCTTGCGAACGTCGGGGTCAAGCTCATCATCTTCAAAGAGAGGGTTTGGCTGACGGCCACGGTTTCCTCGTCTCATGATTCTGCCAAAAATGATATATTATTAAATTTTTATTTTGATATCATCCACGAGATCCTAAGACTTAAGGGATTCGGAAAATAATTTCTTAAACAAGATAAATGATCTTACTGGAGATCTATGACATATGTCCGGTAATAAATTTTTCTTTATCACTTCGTCCATAAACAATCACTTATATAAGAGGGAATTTTTCTCCAGAAAACATTTCTTTATTTATATAAAAGTTACAATATGTACATAGAGCAGCTCGGCTCCAGAAATCAAAATCTCCTCGGGAGATGCATAAGACGGCGGTCCTAGGCCATAGCCATGCCGCCTGATATAAACGTTCTCTTACTGCCAAGGGAGCTATTATCTTCTCCTTAGGAATAAAGCGACTAAGGAGTCTGTAGATTTGGCATGAAAGTCTGAAATTTTGAGGCGTTGAATGATATAGAATGACACCATGTACCACTTTCAGCTTCATCAGAATCATGGCCAATGAGAGGTTTTACCTTAGCATTGCACGCTGGTCGCAA
The DNA here is from genome assembly GCF_041138505.1 of Cibotium barometz. Taxonomy (NCBI): domain Eukaryota; kingdom Viridiplantae; phylum Streptophyta; class Polypodiopsida; order Cyatheales; family Cibotiaceae; genus Cibotium; species Cibotium barometz. The sequence goes on from NC_141070.1 coordinate 47,942,548, forward strand.
AAGAGGCGTGGACATACTGCCCTGAAAACCACTTATGCTATCGTCTCTCTGCTGGGTCAGGAAAATATAAATCCTCAAAATGGCGTGCGAGTCTGACTCGGCTTGTTCGAGTTGCAGCGGAAGAGATGAGATGCTCGAAGGCGAATGCAGTCATGTCTTGTGAGTGGGTGAGGTCAGGAACACCAGATAAGTATGAAACTTCCATCTAAAAAAATAATTTCTTTGATTGAAAATTCTTTATTTATGAGACTTGTGAAATGAAAATACATTATGAAAAATGCTTTTTCTGAGTTTTTTATTATCAATTTCTGATAAAAATTTGTTTATCCTTACAAAGCTCTGATACCAGCAGAGCTGTGAGGTCCCTGCCCCCCTCCGCGGTGCCCTGCCAGCGGACGGGCGAAAGCGGCGTCAGCCTCCCGTGCGCGGGGTGGGGATCCACACTCGAGGCCTCGCTCGCGGATGTCCGGGAGGAGAGGCTAGCCCAGGCGGTCCCTCCGAGACCGGGCCCGGAAGACTCCCCTCGCGCGGAAGGCACGGGTGATTCAGCCATGGGAAAAAACAGGGGAATTACTCTAATGAGTCAAAGTCTTAACTAGTTAAACTGATCTGATCGAACATGTCTATGGAATCATTGCTTTTTTTCTCATTTATGAGGCACAACCCCTGCTGATCCCCTCCCCACAGAACAAGGTCTTCTCAGGATTTAAACTAATTAACATAGCTAATCGTATCTAGTTGTTTCTCAGGAACCCCATCCGGCCCATGGGTTAGCCAACCATTGGTGGGATTTCTTTATTAAAATTTGGTTGTGTTTTTACCCGGGTACTGAGAGGAAAAGAATTCCTAGGCTCCCTAGCCGGTGATTCATGCAAAAATTAAGGTAGGCATACCACGTCCACACCCACCCAATATGAAATTACCATTTATAACAGATTCGACTGGCTTTAAAACAATCCTTCAATAGAAATCGTAATATTTATGATCATCATTTTTTAAAATTCCGAGTTCATTGTATTACAATAATATCCTTTGGACTCTTTGTTGTTGAAGACCAGCTGGCCAACCAACGAGATCCAGTATCAAAATTTGGTTCCCAAAAATCTTTCCTTTTAGTCCGTCCGAATCTTCCTCGACGTACGCATGGGTGTCCTAGCAACCGCGAGCCTGTGCATCGCCTGGTCAGGACTCTCTGGGATCCTCCTTAGGTGTCCTAGGACTTCACTTAGGGACCGATTCGTCAGTCCTCGCCCATTGTATGAGAAGCACACCATTTTAACTGTACCGAGACTGGTCAAGACCTCGGCAGGCTTTGCCGCGAGCGACGTCTCTTGACGACTCCCCGCCCCAGCTGTTCCAACGAGCCTCCTTTTAGAAAAACATAAGCCAAATGCTTCCTCCAGCACTCTGGTGTAAAACAGTCCTTTGAATAAAAAAATAGAGGTTCCAATGCAAGTAAAATTTCAATTTGAGATTGGTTCCAAAAACCCTTTTTCCATAATTACCAGTTTCATAATGAGGATCCTTGATCTCTCATTAGGGTAATCTACCCATCATTCAGTCTTATTGTCCAACTAGATTCTTGGTGAGTTCGGTCTTAGGAAAAACTAGTTTAGTTCCGGTAGTCTATTCTTTGTGATTAGAAACTGGAATTGGTCACACGAAGTTTTTTACTTGATTCAGATCGAGAGATAGACAAGTAGGCTTACTGTTCGTCCCTCTCGTATTCTAACCAAATTCATTCGGTTTAGTTCTACAAGGATTCCCTTCAGATAAACATCTAGTTTTGGGTAAATATCCATTTAGTGATTTTACCAATTAAAATATCCAAAGATATTCCTTCTATCACATAATTTCTCAACCTTAATTCATTAGGTAGAATTATGGTGGAAATTCATCTTTTGACACTAAAATTTAATTCATCTTTTGACACTAAATTCATCTTTTGACACTAAAATTTAATTCAAATCCATCTTTTCTTAATTATCATAAAAATTCTTCTTTTTAACTAAATATCATACCTATTTTTTTTGAATAAACTTGAAATCCCTCTTTTTCTCATTTTAATGAGTGCAATCCAGTTATCATGGGAATTCCTCTTTTACCATAAATTAAATCTATTTAAAATTCTTCTTAAAAATTACATAAAAATATCCATTAATTTCATTAAGCTAAAAATTCCACTTTTCTCATTTAAATATTTGAATTCCAATATGGTGGGATTTCCTCTTTCATCATTTAAACTTATCTATGCAAAAAAAAACTAAATTTTCTCTTAAAATTTAAATAAAAATCTCCATTAATTCCTTTACACTAGGAGTTACACTTTCCTCCTTTAAATATTTGAATTCCAATATGGTGGGAATTCCTCTTTCATCATTTAAACTTATCTATACAAAAAGATAAATTTAACTAAATTTTCTCTTAAAATTTAAATAAAAATCTCCATTAATTCCTTTACACCAGGAATTACACTTTCCTCATTTAAATATTTGAATTCCAATATGGTGGGAATTCCTCTTTCATCATTTAAATTTATCTATGCAAAAAGATAAATTTAACTAAAATCCTTCTTTAATTTTTAAATAAAATATACATTATTTTAGCATCCCAAATTTTCTCTTACTTCATTGGAATACATGGATTTCCATCATCATGGGGATTACTCTTTTAACATAAAAATGGATTACTAGAAATTACTCTTTTTTTTAATTAACTATTTATGCATAAACATAAAAATCAAATTTTCCATGATTATAATGAGAATCATTCAATTAATCTAGGATGATTAATCCTAGAATATGGTAGGAAGTCCTCTTTTCATATTATGAATGAAAATGATTTATGTGTTAATTTTTCAAAAATTTTACCATAGCTTCACTACTATTACTGATAATTCTCAATAATTTTGAAAACATAAATTTTAGTAATATCGTATGATAGAATAACCATTAATTGGATCAATATCCAATTATGGACTTGTTTCCTAATTTTTCCATGAATTAAATAGCATAAAAGCATTAAAAGCCACTTATTTGGCCTCAATTTGACAAGCATAGAAATTACTTTTAGATTAGAGAATTGCTTCATGAGAAGCTTCATTTGAATATAGAATAGGTCATAGGAATGACCATTCTTTGGGGGAGAGAGAGAAATGCTAAAAAAAACATTATAATTTAAGCATAAATAAAAATTTATGTGTTTTATCACTACAATTCATTAAAGAACTTCAATTTGTATTAAAAAGCCATTCAATTGAATGCTTCTCAAGCTTGAGAGGGGTTGAGAAGAGAGAAACATTTGGAGATTAAAAAAAAAGACCATAAACCACACTTTACCTCCTAGATTACTTGATTCTTTAATCAAAGTAGAGGCCCTCAACCAATCAATTGGTTTGGTATGTTGATGAAGACTCCAAGGAAGATTGAAGAGAGAGAGAAGCTCCAATCTCTTCAATTTGTAAAGGATTTTTAGAGGATAATAGAAAATACCTTATCTTAGAGTAATACCGGTATAGTTTAGTTCACAGATGAGAATACAAAAGAATGAGGGTCTATTTATAGGTGAGGGAGGCCACTAACTGAGTCCAACTGAGTTAATGGCCTATTTATAGGTGAGGGAGGTCTATATATAGGTGAGGGAGGCCACCAACTGAGTTCTAGAATTTTCGAGCTTTAGTTTGGCTGAATTTGGACAAGATTTGGACCAATTTGGCTCCCTTTTGATTTGGTTTGATTCAGGAGAGAGGAGAGATAAAAATATCCTATTATTTTTGAGTTTAAAACTCATCCATACATGTGAAATAGGTGCCTCCTTGAAGGGCCCCCTTCTCCTTACCAATGTGTCAAAAATGAATGATTACTCTAAAATATCTCATTTTTTTATTAATACTTCATAATTTTTAACTAATAAATCTAGTACTCAGTCAACTCTTCATCTTATGTGGGCATTTACTCATTTTTGGGTATTTTCTTTTATTCTTTGGATTTATCTTATCCCAACACTTGGATTAATCTTATTGGTCCATAGGAACCTTAGTTGGACCATAATCCAAAATTTTCAAAAAATCTTGACCCTTAGGCTAAGGTCTTCTAAATCATTTTTAATTAATTCCAATTACACCTTGGAAAATCTATTTTGATTTTTTGTTTCAAGAAAATATTTTTTTGATATTTGTAGAATTTGTTTATCCAAAAATATCCCAATATTGATTTACCACTCTCTAGAAATTTTTATCTCACTAGGCCAAACAAGGAAAAATAATATTTATATAGAATGATTACAAGGGATTGAAGTAGAGGCTTATTTGTTATTTAGGCTGAGGAGGAATCTTACATTAGACCTCCATTCTTGTCAAACTTTAGGTGAAGCTGTTGGGGTTGAAGTGAGGGTTTCTTCACGTTATTTGATTTTGGCAACTATATGATGGGATTACCATCATAGTATCCTTGTTAAAGCACATGCACATGCGTCTATCTTTGATGAACATTATAAACTGGTGGTGGCTGATGTTCTTGGTGTTGAGGCTTCCTTCTTTGTGCAACAGTCCTGTTCTATGGAGTTCTTTATGTCTTGTTATAACTCATGTTGAGCCCTTGAAGGTGCAAGTGCTGATGTTATGCTGGCTTCACCATGAGAGAAGAGCATTCCTCCAAATGAGGTTTTGAGAGTCTGCTTTAATTTTGTAAGGGAATTATTGAATTTCTCATGTTCTTTATCAAGCGTATAATTCGTGCAATTTGTCTAAAATGACTCTTCTGTAGAGAGTATATCTTCCTCTTGAAAGGGGAAGCGATACTCCTCTAGGCTTTGTATTTTGGTTGCTTTTTTAGGATTGGCATTATGAGGCTCAATCACAATCGGTGATCCTGTAAGACATTCAACCAAGATAAGCATGCTCTCCTGAACTTGCTTTTTGCATTCCGCATATGTCATATGATCATGATTTTCCATTTGGGGTGGTTGGGTGGGTTCTAGTTTCTTGATTGACCTATGAGGTGCACTAAGTGATGAATCAGAACTTGTTTCATCATCACTATGTGATGTATTAGAACTTGCTTCATCTTCTAACTTTCTTTGGATCGTCAGTTTTTCATTATGTTTGCCCATGTGACGAGATCGAATTTTCTTTTGGGCTTTTGTACCCTTTGTCACACATATGGGTTTTGTGGTTTGTGTGGTGGGCTTTGAGATGGATGTTTTTGCATCATGTATAGCTTTTGGCTCTTTTGGGTTTATGTCCTCCACAGGCTCCTTTTCCCTGTCTTTTAATTCAACCTTGGTTTCGATAGTTTGTTGTCCCTTGTCTTTCTTGGGTTTAGAAGGTTTTGTTTTCTATTTTGGGTTATTCTTTAAAGTATGTTATTCTACCCATGTTGAGGTATTGTCTTTTGCGTTCTTTTTGGCCGTCTCTCATGCCTTGGCTTGTAAGCATGTAAGCACATTCAAGGATACCGTGGACAATTTCCCATTTTGTACACTTAAGACGTTGAGACAAGTTGCATTGAAGCAACTCGTCTTGGACAATCTTGGAACATGTGATCAATGCCACATCGTTCACACATGGGTCACAAACTGTCAATGACTATAGGCATGGAGTTATTCCAAACTGTGCAGTTTGCCACCTTGTGAGATCTACGACAATAGAAACACTGAAGTGCTCGATTAACTGCTTCTTGAGCGATTTCTACCCTTTGGATTGTTTCTATTTGGTGCACGGGAGAGATGGAGGTTTTGAGTCAATTGTGGATGAAGTGAGACACTTTTTAGTATCATGGTCAAAGGTTTTACAATATACATAGTATAGAAAATAAGGTGCCTTGTATGCACAATGGGGATTGGGATGGTTGTAGTGATTGCACTCAACACAAGGCATTTTGTTCCTCACTTGTAGAGGTATTAAGGATGTTTGGTTTTGAAGGAGCTCATCTTCTTTTAGAGATATTGATTGGAAGCTTTTAAGCAAGGCTGCATAGAATTCAGGGAATGACAATTCTGAGACTGATCGTTCTTTAGCCATTGATTCACTTGGTTTAGATGAGGAACAACTCGTAGCACGATCATCTTCCAGCATGTTGTCAACTAAATGTATTGCTTCTTTATAACATTAATCGAATGTTTTTGGATTGGATACAATGATCAAGTTATGTAAGTCGTTTTTCTTTAAGTCCATCATGAAACATCTCTTCAATTGAGAATCGTTTAATTTCTCCCATGACTCACATCGTGAGTCCAAGAGTTTTATTCGAAGGATAAAATCTCTAATGGTTTCATTTGGTTTATGCTCAATTGAATAGAGTTCTTTTACTGCACTCCACCGATCACCTTATCTTGAAAAACTATGGATAAGGGGTGTTTTCAAGGTTTTGAAGTTAGTTTTGATTGCCAGTATCAATGTGATGAACCATTGACTAGTCTTGCCCTCTAAGCATAAGTTCAGCGCATGTACCTTGGTGGGGAAATTGGGATTTTCAAAGACTTTACATCTCTGTTCAAACATTTGAATGAATTGAATAGGATCTGTTGTTTCGTCGTATTTGCCCATGATTTTAGAAATTTATATGGTCGTATTTTTGTATGAGTCACTGAGACCGTATGTGAGTGTTCTTGTTGGGAGAGACTCACTGAGTCCTTGGGCTACTCTCCTTCCTAGACTAGTTAGTATGTTGAAGGTGTGGGCATCCAGGAAAGGGTTGGTACCTATAGGATTTGTGGGAATGTTAGGTAAGGGACCAAAGCCCGCCGGTGGGATCGAAGTGACAAGTCCCGCCGGTGGGATCGAAGTGACAAGTGGTGTAAAACCCGAGAACACGCTTGTTATGGGCATGGCCAATGGTATTGGGAGGTGCATTTACGGCATAGGTCTCAATGGCTCGAAGATGTCAACCATTGGTTTCAGTCTTTGTGTGATCCATGGCAATCCCTCTATCGTTGTCATGTCGGATTGCCTAAATGCTCCTTAATGAGCAAACACAGGTTGTTTGTTTTGTTTTGCTTTTTATATTCTCTCACATCCCGTTACAGCCTCAAGAGGCTTGGCATTCTCTTCGTTGGGTCCGTTCGTCCTAATTAGCTTAAACACAATACACAGGTGAACTTAGAGATAATTTTTCAAAAAAAAAGCGTATCCTAGTAACTTCCAAGATGGAAGATGAGGTCCTAAAACCTATTTTCTATCTCTGTCTCAAGACGAAAAAATTTATGGAAATTTTTTTCCTATTTTGCAGCACGTTTTTTAGGGTGTTTCAAAAGGAATTTTGAAAAACTCTATATGAGAGAGTTGTAGTATTTTTGGAGTACTAAAAGTTTATTTTCCTGAGTCGTCTGTGATTTTGTTATTTAGACTCTCAAAAAGTAGCCTGAATATGGTTTGTCGTTTTCGCGCTACTTTTTGTGATTTTTCGTAGTTTTTGGGCTGTGTTTTGCCTCAATTTTCGGGTCAAATTTTTTTTTGAGGCTACTGGTCGGAGGCCAAAACGATCGATTTTGACTTTGGATGGCTACGTCCAAAGTTGAAGAGCTCGATGTCAGCTTTTCGATGAGCCTAGAGAGCCTTCATTGGACATACGGTTTAGGAGATACGGGCCTAGAGAGCCTTCATTGGACATACGGTTTAGGAGATACGGGCCTCCAAATAGGGGTGTTTTCCAGAGTGAACAAAGGGTTTCACGCCGTGAACCCTTAGTGTTACACAGCGTGAAGCAGACTTCACGAAAAAATTATTATTATTATTATTATTATTATTATTATTTAGCCGCGTGAACGAAGGGTTTCATGCCGTGAACCCTTAGCGTTTAACGGCATGAAGCGGACTTCCTGGAAAAATTAAATTCAATTTTTTTCACGTGAACGAAGGGTCTCATGTCGTGAACCCTTAGCGTTTCATGTCGTAAAGTGGACTTCATGGAAAAATTAAATTCAATTTTTTTTGGCCGCGTGAACGAAGGGTTTCACACCATGAACCCTTAACGTTTCACGTCGTGAAGCAGACTTCACGGAAAAGTTAAATTCATTTTTTTTTGCCATGAACAAAGGGTTTCACGCCGTGAACACTTAGTGTTTCACAGTGTGAAGCAGACTTCATAGAAAAATTAAATTCAAAATTTTTTTTTGGCCGTGCATGAACGAAGGGTTTCACCCTGTGAACCCTTAACGTTTCACGCCACGTGAACTGGACTTCACGGAAAAGTTAAATTCATTTTTTTTTTGTGGCCGCATGAACGAAGGGTCTCATGCCATGAATCCTTAGCATTTCATGTCGTGAAGTGGACTTCACGAAAAAGTTAAATTCAAAAAAAAATTGTGGGCGTGGACTCCTAAGGTGTGAAACCATAGGTCGTGAAGTTGCAGAAATGATTCACAGCATGAACCATTTTTCATTTTTTTTTAAGTCTAGTGGGAAATACGATTTTTTTTTTGGGGGATATTTTTTGAATTTAAAATGAAGGAGATATGGAAATTTTCCCAAAAAGGTAAGTGGGAATCAAAAAAGTTAACCTTTTTATGACACCCCTTATAACCTTCATAAATGACCCCCAAAATGGACAATTTGACAACTCATGAGCATCTACTCATCAAATGCTCATTAGCCTTAATGAGTTATATTTAAGAATTAATCCAAGATTAATCCTTTCATTAATCTTGTGAGAAAGAAGAGATGAGAGAAGAGACAATGTACTCAAGAACTCATCAATGAACCACTAGCCAACTTAATTAGAAATGAACTACAATGCCTCATATATATAGGAAAGTTCCTCCACCCTTTCCTCCACCCAAAAATGTGTGTAAATAGGAAAAAATGGAAATAAATGCTATAAATCCCAAAAGGGCCTAGAGGCTAAAGAGTGTGCCACTAGCGTGACACCATCTGGAGATGACACCTATCCAACACCTCCTCTTCAGGTCCAGATGGGAGGACCAACGCCAATGCGCTGAAGAAGACAATCCAAGGTAGGTCGAGGAAGAGGCTTAGTAAACAAATCAGCAACATTATCTTTGGTAGGACAATACTTAAGCTGAATGCGACCTTCAGAAATCCAATCACGATGAATAAAATGAAAATGAACATCAATGTGTTTGGATCATCCTCGAATAACTGGATTTTTGGCTAAAGCAATAGCACTCTATGAATCTGAGTAGATGAGTGTCGGAGTAGATGAACATCCAAGGTGATTTAGAATTTGAGAAAGAGCATCAGACTTCGTAGGTAAGAAATAAATCCATGATTTGCGAGAGAAGTCATCCACAAGAAGCATATAATTCTTAGATCCACCAAGCGATTGTACTTCCATAGGTCCTGTAAGATCAGCATGAATAAGCTCATGTATGCGTGTGGCCCTATGAGTAGCCTCCTCTGGAAAAGAAGCCCGATGTTGCTTTCCTTGAGCACAAGAAGAACAAATGTGATGGCGAGGTTTCTGAAGCTTTGGTAGACCTGTAACCATGTCATGTGAGACAAGATGTTGCAAAGTAGCAAGAGGAACATGGTCAAAGCGGAAATGCCATAGATCACTATCTTCATTAGAAACAAGTGCTTTAGGAGAAGCAAATAATTGATGAAGATGAGACTCATGTGGTGGCAATTGTGCTGTAAAAGAGCTTATATGATAAAGCCCAGCATTTGGATAACCATGTGCCACACAAGAAAGTGATTGTCTATTAATGATTTCAATCACTTCATCATCCAAGACCTTTAGAAGTAGCCTTAGAGATAGAAAATAAATTGGCAGACATCTTAGGCACATGCAAAACATCATGTAAGATAGCATCTCCAAAAGAAACATCACCAATACCAATCACAGGGAGAGATGAAGCATCACCAATGTGTATTGATGAAGAGATAGACTTATAGTTTTCCAATAAGGAAGAACTATTCGTCATGTGAGAGGTAGCACCACTGTTGGCAATCCACTCATCCGCAGTATGCGTATCAAGATCTTTGATTACCACAAGTGATGTGTCACATGAAGAAGTAGAAGACATAGCAACATATGCAATCTTGGCGTTATCGCCTTTCGTCTTGTCTTTGTTTTTGTCGTGAGAAGATGTTGATGTAGAAGAACCCTTAGATTTGGATTCAAGTTCAGCTTTTACCTTCTTGGATGTCGTCTTCTTATTAGCAAAACAACGATCCTCCGTATGGCCACTACGACCACAGAAAGTGCACTCCTTGGAAGAATCCTTTGATTTGTCCGTGTCGCCTTTGGTTGAAGAATCTTTAGCATTGGAATTAGAGCCTTTGCGTTGATCATTCCCCTTGCCTTTGCCTTTGCCCTTGCCTTGGCTTACAAAAGCCGAGTCCTTTTTGTTTTGCTTGTGACGAGTAACGAACTTATCATGAAGAAGACCCATAGTCTCTTCAAAGGAAGGGAAAGAAACTCGAAGAAAGATGTTATCTTTCTTTGAGTAAGGAACTTATCATGAAGAAGACCCATAGTCTCTTCAAAGGAAGGGAAAGAAACTCGAAGAAAGATGTTATCTTTGAACGATTCAAAAGAAGAAGGCAATTTACCAAGTAGCTTGTGGACCGGATTGCTTATATCTACCAAACTCTTCAAGTTGCCGCTTGATTCGATTGAATTCTCCAAGCTTCTCCACTATGTTGTCGGATTCGGAGATAGAAAGCTTATCCAAATCTTCTTCCAACTTAGCCATCTCAACCGTTGAAAGTCTTCCATATTGCATTTGTATAGCGTGCCATAATTGTTGAGCCGTACTCCTTGTAGAGAGAAATTGAGACACAACCGATGTAGGCATGCCATGCATAAGTAAAGCTTTGGCCCGTGCATCCATATAGGTTTGATATTGAGAAGGCACCATATGAGGAGAAGTGATTATAGACCACACCTCGACGCTTTCCAAAAGAAGTTGCATAAACAAGGACCAAGTGTGGTAGTTGTTTGAGGTAAGCTTTTGTGAATCGGAAAGACTTGGAAGGCTCAAAGATTGAGTGAATGGGTTAAAGGGCTGATATGATTGAGTGGGGAGAGGAGTAGTAGTGGAAGTAGTAGAAGAAGGAATCATAGTAGATAAAGTTGCCATAAAAGGCATAGATGATATAGGGGGATATACCATAGAGGGCATAGAAGTATGTGGATAGGAAGGCATAAAGGACAAAGAAGAAAGAGTGAAAGGATCCGTAGAAGGTAATTGATATGACGGAAAAGAGAAAGTAGAAGCACCTACCGAAGAAGGAATTGCACCAACTTCCGTTGTATTTGCCGGTCCAACCGTCTCGTAGGAGATGTAGGATCCATAGTATCTTCAAGTTTGCCTTTGTCTTTTGGAGTAGAGGACTTCCGAGATCCCATAGGGAGAGGAGGGTGGGAAAACACAAGGAAAGAAGTGTTGTACCTCCAAAAACGCAGCCAATAGATGGGCTGTCCACCAAGGAAGTATCTCCAAAATATGCACAAAGATACTGCAAAAACGCAGCCACAAAACGCAGCCGATACATGAACCAATAGACTCCGTAGAAACCACCAAAAGAGGGCTGAGAATGTAGCCTTAGGTAGAAGGAGTATGGAGGAGTTGATTGTCCACAAAAACGCAAACATAAAGTGTGTAGCAAAGTGGAATTTTCAGCTGGTAGAAAGGTGTAGAAAAGAGGATGAATATGTACCTCAAAACACCATGAAGAGGGCTGAAGTTGATGATGAAAATGCAGCCAAGAAATCTCTCCACAAGAAGCCTCCAAAAAAACGCTACTGCATGTAGGGAAAACTAGTTGGCAATGTTTTCACCGCAAGTAGAGTTGTAGGACTCGGATTGAAGTGCTTTAAAAACACACTTGTAGAGGATGGTAAGGGGCTGGTTTGAAGTCTCTTGCATCATTGAATGAGTGCAAGGATGATGAGTAAGGGCTTCTGCAAAAAACGCAAGCAGAAATTGTGTATGCAGGCAGTCTGCAAAGAATAACTCAAAAACGGTGAGAAATTTGCAAAAACTTTCTTTTGCAAAGTTGTAGACCACGATGATTCCAGTAGGTCTCGCGGGCACAATCCTCAAAAACGCATTCGTTCAGCAGATAATCAAAGAATGAAAAAACGCAATTGAAAGCGGGGTTGTTAAAGAGGACTAGAGGTAGATAGGAAGAAGGATAAGGAGGCTCTATGTGTGCCACCACCTTGCTCTGATACCATGTGAAAAAGAAGAGATGAGAGAAGAGACAATGTACTCAAGAACTCATCAATGAACTACTAGCCAACTTAATTAGAAAAATAAACTACAATGCCTCATATATATAGGAAAGTTCCTCCACCCTTTCCTCCACCCAAAAATGTGTGTTAATAGGAAAAAATGGAAATGAATGCTATAAATCCCAAAAATGCCTAGAGGATAAAGAGTGTGCTACTAATGTGACACCATCTGGAGATGACACCTATCCAACAAATCTTTCCTTCTTTTACACTAATCAAAGACTCTAATTAACCACTAATTCTTAATTAATTCACACAATTGAGTACATCATTAGATAGAGCAAGGGAATGCTAATCTTTGTGCATCAACAAATGTGTAACTTAATCTAAAATAAAAGATTAATTAGACTGTTAATTGTAATCTCCTCTTTTAAGGTAAAACTAAGCAAAGAGAGTCAAATTTCTCCAATTAATGAAGAAATTGATGTAATTAGGTGTTTTGATACATCTAGATGCTCTCAAAACACTCAAAAACACTAATTTTGACTATTCATATGATCAATTTAGACCCCAATTAACATATTTTCTGAATTTTTTACCTCTTAAACAAAATTAATCATCTTTAATGACAAAAACCAGTCCATTAAGAGAAATTAGTTAAGTTCAAGGGTTTTTTTATATTTTTAAGAATTTTTTTAAAAGATTAAGCTATTCCTAATTCTTGATAACACTCTAATGCAAACAATTTCAACAACAAACACATAATTAAGCTAAAATTAATGATTTTAGCTCTATATTTAACACTAATAAAGAGAGCTAACATTCACTAAAAATTACATTCTATTGCATTGTTTGATATAATGGATGCAAAAACTAAGCCTAATACAAACTATGTGCAAGCCTTGAGAATATGAAAAACCACAATAACAATAATAAAAACAACAAATTGAGATAAAAATTAAGCAAAAAGCATTCTTTACAAAAACAAAAAAGAGAGCTATTCTACACCAAATCACACACAAATTACCATCAAATCCACATCTTTTTCATGGGAAACCATTAATAAAGATAATGGGCAATGAGTAATACATAGATTAGAGGAAAAATGATGGAAAAAGCCAAGGGATGGCTTCTTGGCAGTAGCTGTGCCAAAAAATGTTATGGCTCACCCTAACCCTCCTTGAAACACATCCAAAAAGAGATTACCCAGTGAACCGCAAACTGTCGTGAGAAGAGGATCTTTCCAATGGCCGTGCTCTCGTAACCCTTAAGGTCTCCAAGCTCTACAACTCCTTGAGAAGCAATTCCACTGTGCGTTGTCACACCGCCACGTTGCACTATGGGTACTCGTCCCTCCTCTCACCTCACTTCACTCACATACACTCACTAGCATGCATTAGGGAGAGAGATTAGCAAGAGCGAAACTCAATTACATTAGGGAGAGAGATAAGCAAGAGCCAAACTCAATTGCATAATGGGAGAGTGTGTTATATTATGAGAGATATTCACTTATATACATGGCCATAAGTGTTCATAAACTATGGCCGACCGGGCACTTTAGGGTCATAAGAGACCTAATGCTATTACAATAACTATTCTCATAATATATAGGACTTTATCCTAACTTGCTGCCACACGCTCTTGAAATGGGAATCGCCATAAATACTTTGTCGTCACACCATTATAGGTGCCCGTCTAAGTTGTCGCTTTGGACACTATTGCTTCATATCTTAAATGTATGGCCCTTTGGTGTATCTATTGTGACTCCTTGATGTAAGATAATGGCGGTAGATCTTGTTAACCCTAGAATTGGGTTAACACTAGAGTATCCTTTGTGTCTTAACCCCCAATCTAGACTAATTATTGGAAACAATAATTATTCTAGGGACATGTGAGTCTAGAGACACATGTGAATTTGCACTTAAAGCACTAAGGACCTTTGATGCGAACCCGATCTAGACTAATGGAAACAATAATACAATCGATTATAACACATCAAACCACACTTCCTCAAACCCACCAAGACTCTAGTACTCAAGAGAGTGCTCCCCTATGAAGAAGGCTAGACCACTCCTTTGAATTCACCTCAAGCAAGGAGCTTTAGAAAGAAATGATCAATGAAACATAGACGTGAGTAGAGAAACAATGGAATGTAGGAGCCACCAGCACAAACTCAGGTAGAAGAAGGTATTTGATGTAAAACAAAGATAAAGTTATTTAAAAAAGGTAACATTGTGAAGGAGTTTGATGTATGTCATGAAAAGTGGGTTGCTAAGAAGTTTTTACCATGGTGGTTTGACCCATATCATGTGAAGGAGGCGCACTATGATAATGACACCTATGAATTGGAGGATCTTGATGGAACATATCATGTGAAGGAGGCGCACTATGACACCTATGAATTGGAGGATCTTGATGGAACATATTCATGTTGGGTGCATCAATATAAGTTGGCTTTATTTCATGCACGTGAATCTTAATGAGACGTGCTCACATTGGGTGAATCAGGATAAGTTAGCTTTATTTCATGCATGTGGATCTTGATGGGATGCAATCAAACTCTAAGGACTAAGCTCCATTTTAGTCGAGGGGGAGGTGTAATACCAAAATTGTCCTTTTTGTAGGCTTCTTTATTGTTGCAATGTAGTGATTATCCATATGGGATAATACATATGTGTGGTGATTATCCATGTGGGAACCAATATTTGGTATGCCAATAATGCTCATCGAGAAGGGGCTTATACAAGAAGCTAATGCTTATGTGAATACTTTCTCATGGTGTTTATGGAAGCATGGGAAGCTTGTATGAGAAACTAGCAGCTTGGTGGCTCATCTTCAATGGTTTTATGATGATTCGGGTCCAAATATTTTGTTTCACATGAAGGATTCCAAGTGTTCATTATAAATACCACATTTATGATTTATAAAATACATTGATGTGACCCATGCTTGTGTTAAGTCTCTCTTATTGCCTACACATTACCTCTTCTAGCATGTGTCATCTAATTGAGTATTGCCTCTCCCTTTCCATTGCACTTTAGTAATTGTGCACCCAACAAGGTCACAAATGAGAAGCCCTAGGATTTAGATTGGTGAGAGTGTATAGTCTCACAAATGAGGAGCCCTAGAATTTAGCTTGGTTAGAGTGTATAGTCTCACAAATGAGGAGCCCTAGCATTTAGATTCATGAGACTGTATAGTCTCACATAGACTCATTGCTACTAGAGGACTCTCGTGGTCCTCCACTAAGTGCGATTGTTGCTCTACATTTAAGGCACACATCTAGTCATTTGCTTTAGTCTTTATAGAATCCTTCACTGGCATATACTTACTACTCATCTCATCAAACACAACATCCTTGCTCAACCGCATTTCACATGTAGTGGGGTTATAACCTTTCTTCTCAAGAGAATAACCAATGAATATATAAAATTTTGCCTTGGGGATCCAACTTACTTCTCACCTCATCATGTATTTTGATTCTTTCTCACATTGACATAAAGCTCATTGCTTTCTAGCAATTTCATCAAATTTTCTACATCAATCTTCCTTTCTACAGCTCCATTTTGATGTGGGAAATATGCAAACTATCTCTTTGTCCCATGCTCTCTTAGATAATAATAATAAAATTCACCCCCCACCATATGACCTTAGCCATTTTATGTGCATGCATTTACCTTCCTCTACTGGTGTAGCTTTAAAGCTCTAGGAGTGAGTAAACACTTCACTCTCGTCTTTCATGAAAAACACCCATACTTTCCTAGTGTGAACAGTAATGAAAATCACATAATAATGGCATCCTTTGATTGATGCCAACTTCATTGGTCCTAAACATCTAAGTGTACCACATCCAAAGGTCTTTGACTTACATTCTTATCATTTGGAAATGCATGCTTTCTAATTGGCATGCTTCATTGGTCCTAAACATCTAAGTGTACCACATCCAAAGGTCTTTGACTTACATTCTTATCATTTGGAAATGCATGCTTTCTAATTGGCATGCTTCATATACATTATGCATTCCAAAGGTCTTTTTAGATTTAAAGGTCTTTAACTTCATTCTTATCATTATGTACCACATCCAAAGGTCTTTGACTTACATTCTTATCATTTGGAAATGCATGCTTTCTAATTGGCATGCTAATGCATTCCAAAGGTCTTTGGTGTCCTAAACATCTGAGTGTACCACATCCAAAGGTCTTTGGTCCTAAACATCTAAGTTTACCACATCCAAAGGTCTTTTTAGATTCTTATCATTTGGAAATGCATGCTTTCTAATTGGCATGCTTCATATACATTATGCATTCCATCCACCTAGAATTTTGGCAATCCTGTAACAATGTTTTAGGCCTACATATTTTTCAGTTGTTGAATATTAACATGTCCAATATATTTATGTCAAATATCAATGTCTACAATCACATATGTACCATGTGCAAATGTTACAACCTTCACTTCAAGCATGCTTATATCTAATGTAAACATTTTGCCAAATATGAATATCTACAATCACACCTATACCATGATGTGCAAATATTACACCCTTCCCTTTAAGCATGCTTACATCCGTTGTAAACATTTTGCCAAACTCTATTTCCCTTTACAACTAAGCAACACTAGTTATTGAATTCTTCCACATAACATCCATGAGGGTACCACTCTTGTATGCCCTTATTTACAAACCCTACACAATCATTTGGCCAACAGAAACCAGGCTCTTGGGGTCCTCCCGTTCTTTGATTAAAACTTTTTGAGTGAGCAAGGAAAAAATTGAGTGACACATTTCAAGGAACGTGCACACAATAAGGCTAAGCCCAGTAATGGGAACACGTAATGGGAACACCATAGTAATGTGCAACAAAAATTACACCATCATAGTGAGCACTTTGGAGTCCGAACCAACACCAAGACATGTGTATCGAGATTGAAACATATGAAAAAAAAAGAGAACACAACAAAGCATATGACAGTTTTCAAACTTCCTTAATAGAATTGCAAGTGGCAACTTTCTAAAAATGCATCAACCCTAGTGGATTGCAAAATGCATATTGTGGACAGTAAGGCATAGCCCACCTAAATAACGTAGGTGCAATGGCAAAAGGATGAATATAAGTAGAGCCCCAGTGGCACATGAATACCAAGATGGATTGGGATGACATTATCAAAACAATATCAAGGAGTAATGTTATGGCGTCTCCCACCCACCAGTGCTTGATATAACTCCACCTTAGTGAGTGCAGCTTGGTGCATGAACTCATGTGCTGCAGGCTCAAAGCCAGCACCTAGATGTAAATAAAGTAAATATGCTTGCATGGGACATATGTCAACTTTTTGCTCTCTCTGTTATGGAATCCTTCACATGAGCACCTAGGGAACTCAGCGATTGTCACTAAATAGTTCAATCCCAAGGCCCTTGACCCTTTTGTGGTAACATAAAACACATGAGACTCATTACAAACTATAGGTGCTTCTCTAATGACCTGTGCATCCATTGTTCTCCCTTTATGAATATTGTCATGACAGTCTTTGCTCAAATTTTTCCTCCACTTGACAATCTTTCCATCCCTTAATTTGGATTTAATTTGGATTGAAAGGATGAAGGAACCTTCTCCGTATTGTTGGTGGTACCCTCCTGCAAAGGAGACGCATGGGGAGTAACACCCTACAACAGAAACCCATTCAAAGTCAGCATTTTTATCTCCTGGGGTTGAAGAGATGTACCCTCCTCCACCAGCCAAACTCCTGAAAGCGATTCTCACCATCCCAATAACTTGATTCTCATCGACAATCCAAGAATGCTCTAGTGTACTGTTGGTAGTACCCTGCAAAGGAGACGCACGAGGAGTAACACCCTACAAACAGAAACCCATCCACCAGCCAAACTCATGGAGTGGATCTCGGCATCCCAATAACTTGATTCTCATCGACAATCCAAGAATGCTCTGGTGTACTATTATAAAACCAAAGAAATCCTCCCGCTGTTCCACCAAGGTATTGTCGACGCCCCCAAAAACAAGGTGCTAGTGCTCCTACTTCTTTAGTCCCCTCATTAATATATCTTCCACATCTTGCATTATGTCCAAGTGGAATCCCAAAGCAAGTCATTTCTTTTCCTAGCCTAGCCCGACAAATTGCCCACATTGTCTTTGCCACTTTGGCTTCAACAACAGTCTAGTTATGTCCTCCTTTCTCCTCTTTTGACCCAACTCTACTTTTGTCATCGGTGACAGTAACATGCTCAGGCCTATGGCTATCGTCTTCCAACTCCACTCCTGGATCTACCAAAGGAGGCTGTTTTCTACAAGCACTCCTCTTGCTCGCATGGTCTCCGCATTTTTGGAGAATTCACCCCCATCTCTTGCATGGAAGAGTGAGTGAGATCAACTAGTCGTTTAGCATTTGACTCACTTGAACTTTTTGTACTTTGAAATCTATCCACCAAATCTTGCATGCTTGGTCTAGCCCTCGAATGAGTGCCTTTCAAGTATGCATTATACTTGCAACTTTGCAGTACTGCCACTGTTGCATCAAAGAGGAAGATTCTTGACTTGCAACCCACACTAGCACGCATGCTTGCTCTCAGACAAATTTGTTGTTGGCACAAATACACCAGAGTCATCCTATGTTACAATCGAGGAATCCCAGTGAAACTCTCTAACCTCCCACCAAGCTAGCCATGTTTCTAATGAAGGTATCTCATCTTTTTTTGCATGACTTGCATGCTACTTGCAAATCTCATGCTAGAACTTGCAAATCTAATGCTAGAACTTGCAAATCTCATGCTTGCATTGTTCTGTTGTAGTCTTCGACCTAGCACTTCTCCATTTGCGACACAATACTTTATGCTCCTCCTGGAAAGCCAGCCTAATACAATTCATTGTATGTCAGACCATGCTCTGCTCCCAATGGAATACACATGACCTCTCCTTCTCTGCATTTTCTTCTTCTCCCCTCCAAAGTAAATAGTGCGGACTGCAATACAATTGGCATTGTCTTCATCTTCATCTGGCCATGAAACCTCTGAACTCTAGGTTTGCAAACCTCTGAACTCTAGGTTTGCAAACCCATTGTCCTAAACCACTTTATTAAGCATCCTCCAGAATCTTACTTGGGAATTCCTATCCTCGACCCTAAATTCACGTGGCAATGGTAAGAAGCTCCCTTACAAATGGATCATACCAAAGGCTGACATGGTTGGCCAACCTTGCACTCTATGCACATAGTGAAAATGAATCCACATGCTCTCTAAATTTCCACCTGGGCCCATGTTGACATTTTGAACACATGGGGTTTCATGTTCAAGGCCCATCTGACTAGGAAATAGGATACTATGAATGAATGGAAATGTGCATTTCGTTTTTCAAATAGAGGATAGCCTCCAAGCCATAACCATAGTCATACTTCCCCTTCCTTGCTTCTTCCAAACACTGCTCAATCCTTTTTTTGTTTGAAAGTGGAGTCACACTATCCAGAAAACTCCTCCTCCCCAATACCAGCAGAGGCTCCACCCTTCTCATCAACAAGAATATTGAATATCACATCCTTAGTTACATTTGTCTCCATCTGTTTGACTGTAGTAAATGGATTGAAGTTTGCCCTTGCACATCTATTAGTATCCTTATGGTCTTTGGGTAAGCAGTAATATATCGCAGCATGATACAAGGCCACATATTCTGGCAGCAGCTTGTCATAATGTCTGCAAAGAAGGTTCCCGTACTTGAGGCCAATCAATCATGTGAGAAAAATCTTTTTAAATCTAACCTTCCACTATGTTTCATTATGATAACCAATCTAGAGTAATAAGGACAATCAATGTTCACACAATGCAAGTGGCATGAGCATCTACTAAACTGAACTTGTCCTGGGAAACAGTCACTTAAACATGTATTATATTCAACCCACTGATGACAATTATACTTCTATTCCTAAAATATATACCCGTAAACAGTCCTCCCGTTTGTGGAAGCAACTGTCCTCATTTGTGTAGAAGAAAATTCTCCAACAACAACATTATGCTCGTATAGCTATCGATGTTATAACCTGCAAGGTGAACTTAGAGGTCCGAACATGGATCAGAGGTTGATTAGACATGGGTCAGAGGTTGTTATGGACATGGAATACCACAAACAGACTAAGAGGTTCATTGACCAAGCATGGCTCAGAGGCATAAAGGCATGGCTCAGAGGCTCAGGTGAACATAGACTCCAACAATAGAACTCATGCGATACCTAAATTGGTGATCTTCGCACTCATCATCAAATCACAAATCATATACATAAAATAACCTACCAACCTAAAAGGCTATAGATGCCATAAAATTCTAAATTGGTGATCTTCGCACTCATCATCAAATCACAAATCACATACATAAAATAACCTACCAACCTAAAAGGCTATAGATGCCATAAAATTCTAATACATGATTAACAAAATGATCTTCATCTTCACACCACTGCTCAATCCAACATCCATACGACACCTCAATCGGTACCCTCGTATAGTGTGACACCTCATTCGGTAACCTTGTATATCTCATGCCATACAACACCTCAATTGGTACCCTCGTATGCTGTGGGTACCTATACTCATAGATGTAATCCAGATTAGTTAAACAATTAATTGAACACATCAATTAATCCCAACATCATCATGAGATATAAGCAACCAAAAAATTCAAAATACACGTACCAAAACAGGCACACATGGGCCAACAGGCACGGCACACACGAGCGTCCTCGATAAAATAAGAAATATAATTCCCAGTAAACAAGAGTTAATTCTCATATCATTCCTTCTTGCTAGGGTTGTAATTGTCCTTAGTTGCATAAATCCATGAGAGGATGGCTTCATGATTGGTGTGGAAGACTAGATCAACACATAATGCATATGCAATGAACCAATTAAATGAATATATGTGAAACGAGTCTAAGTGTCCCATACCACTTAGGCGCATTCCACATACACACATAGGATAGCAAAAGATAGAAGACATAAATGTGTCTGGAGTAAGTATATGAAACCAATCTGATGTTCCATACCAAATTAATTCCATACATCACTTTCTTCAAAATAGAAGTTTGAGACAGAGTGGCCAATTCCCTCTGAAACTTAAATTTCAACACAAATTTTATTTATCTTAAAAATTTATTTAACTTACTAACTTTGAAGTAATCTTAATGTTGAATCTATTAGGTTCTTATGTTGTAAAAATATTATAGAAATGGTTATAAAAATATTATAGAAATGGTTATAAAAATATTATAGAAATGGTAAAAAGTTTTACAAAAGGAAGTGAATATATACATACCTCCATCGTTGTGGTGTTATTGAAATTATCTGTCAAAAACAATTTAACACTCCAAAGAGATGTGAATCATTAGGATTCCCATGGATAGGGAATATAAAGTTGTCAAACATAATTCATGAGAAACTTAATATCACAAGAATAAAAGATAAATTGATTATGGATATAAGGATAGGAAATAGTAACCTTGAGTTGAAAAGCTGTTTGAGAGGGTGTGAGATTGTAAATAAATAATAGATAGAATTGATTGTAAATAAACAAATCAATTCAATGGCTCCATTTCATGATGTGTGAGTGAGGCCAGCATGTGGGCCTGCTCACTGCCAACAATCAGGGTAACAACCCTTTTAGGAGCTGGTTTATCAGTGAGAAACATCCATTTTGGGAGCCAACAATAGCTTAAAAATAGGAGTAGCTAGTGATTCATCTAGCAAGGATGACTTTAAAAAAGGATCAACTTCTGCATTTCCCATAGTGACCTGGTTGAAAGAAGGAGAAAACTACATAAAAATACTAAGAACTATCTTCTATACCCATGGAGATAGAACTAGTGCACGAGTCATTAACTCATCATGTGACAGTGGGCTCAAATATCACAGTTTATTTTTCATTGTCTATTGATAGTTCTAGGGTTTGCCCTGACATCTCCTGTCCACAGATTGTCTATGCATTATATTATTTTGGCATTCAACAGACACTAACCTCGTGCCTGGCAAGGTCCCGACTCCCCATAGTGGGTCCATATCAAAGGCTCGATGTATGTGACACTAACCTCGTGCCTGGCAAGGTCCCGACTCCCCATAGTGGGTCCATATCAAGTCATAGTAAGGGAGCACATTGCACCGGATTTGGAGAGCGTAATTGTAAGTGTCTACTTCTTGTTATAGACATTGTGCAGCTTATCACCTCTCAAGCTGTGATAAGGATTAAATATGGAGTAGCTAACTATGTCCATGTTGCAGATGTTGTTCAAGAACACAACGTACACACAAGGTTTTGCTGCTGGTAAATCCACCCTCCTCTTTATCTCTACCAATTCTTCACTTCTTGCAAGTGTTTGATTAACATGAAATTATGCTGAGAGGTTAAGTGGAAACATCTTATGCAACCTGACCCCACTTACTACCTCTTTGTCCAGGTAGGACAAGGTAAATCCAACTGTTATAAAGGTTGTGCTGTGTGGAGGGACTAGCAAAGGGCTCAGTGCCAACATTTTGTACTATTTGTTTCCATTCTCCATTAGGAGTAAAATCCTGGTTACTTTAGCTTAGAGAGTAACCAAGCAAGAAGAGCTTGCACTTTGAATGTTTCAATTTTGCATGTTCATCTCTCTTTACCACTCAGATCGTACTGCCCAAGTGTGATCTATGCAACAGAACCACTCCTCCTCCCTATCACACAAGTTCTTCTCAGGAGCGTGATGGCCATGTGTATACTTGTATTTGTAGTAGTCTCCTTTTAGAACTCGAGTGGGTTTCTGTGTAACAGTGAATGTCATGACCTTAAAAGGAAATCAATATACCGGTGCTACCTTGAGCAACCCACTCCTCTCACTCGTGGATGAAGCAGTCAATTATAACCTCCTACATGTCACATCTAGTCAGGTGAAGGGAGAAGAGAGCCCTAGTCCCTTTGTCTTCCGGATCCAATAAACCAAGCACTAGTCCCTTTGTCTTCCGGATCCAAGCACTTGAAAGGGGCACACTTGTCCTAGAAAAGACACCCAACCCATGAATCATTGATGATGCTTCCTGAGAAATGTATCAGTGATCCAATGATAGGTATGGTTGCATCAATCTGATGGATATGTCCATGACTCCCTCTGAGATGTTGGGTGGATGCCAATCTTCGACCAACCAGGAGACTTGGAAGTCTTCAAATAAAAAATTGTCATTGCACATCCTGGCCGCTGCATATATCTTGTTGCATCCAAAGGTCTCCACATAATGGACTCTTGTCAGTCTCATCCGTTAATGGCGTTGCCTGCGTCTCCCCCCCAGCCTGCTGTGCACCCCTGTTTCTTCTGCCCCTCCCCCCCTCGCACAGTGCTGTTGCCGCCGCCCCTAGCTCGCTGCCCCGCCATTCGCTGCTTGCCCCCCTTCGCTGCATGCTGCCCGCCCCCCCCACCTCCTTTCGTTCTGCTGCTGCCCGCCCCCCCCCCCCCCCCCCCTGTTTGCTGTGCCTCCTTCGCTTCTCTGCCCGCCATTTTCTGCGCATTCTCCCCCTCCCCTTCCCTCTCCTCGTTGCTCTGTGCCTCCCCTCGCTTCTCCCTCCCTTTTTTCTCAGACCCCCCTCCCCCTCCTTTTTTCTTTTTTCCTTTTTCTTTTCTTTTCCCGGCTTCTGGGGTTTTAGTTTTACTAGCAAGCTTCGGTTCATTCTGGTCTTCACCCGCAAGAGGACTCCATGGCAGCCGCTCCGTCATACCTGATTGAAGCCACCGTTGCTTGCATTCCTTTCTCCGAAGCAGATCTTCAGGTTCTTGCCACGCTTGTTGCTTCACTTGAGGTCTCCACCTTGGTCTGCAAAATTGTTGGTAGCCGCCTCGCACGCGGTCAGCTCCGTCATACCTGATTGAAGCCACCGTTGCTTGCATTCCTTTCTCCGAAGCAAATCTTCAGGTTCTTGCCATGCTTGTTGCTTCACTTGAGGTCTCCACCTTGGTCTGCAAAATTGTTGGTAGCCGCCTCGCACGCGGTCAGCTCAGGGATCTTTTTCAGGCTAGTCTTATTGCTGAACCTACAAAGATCACCGATATTCACCCTTTGGGACGCGGATACTACCATCGACTCGGGCATCAAACTGAGTCATGTAGTTGCGCCTCCTTGCAATGCGTATGGCATAGGCTTTCTTTGCTTGGTGGTAGCAAGGCTTCGATCATGCGTCTGATCCATTGGCTGGCGTTTCGGGCTTCCCAATGACAGTTTGCTTCCCAGGCCTTAGGAAGGAGTACCTTCCTCTTTTCCCGGTGATTAGTGGTGCCATTGGGAGAGGGATGGAATCCCCCCTCCCAAACCGTAGCCTGGGTCCCCGCACGAGCAATCGGGATTCCATCTCTCCGCATTTGTGTTACCTTGCTGGATCTTGTGCCTCACATGATAACTATTCCCAGCCTTCGTACGGAAGGCTGTCTTGGGGTGTCCCCCTCCACAATCCTCACCTGGTGGTATCCACTCTTTAAATCGAGTTTCGAGAACACCTTAGTCCTATTCAGCCTCTCAAGAATATAATCTATTGGAGGCATCGGGAATCTACTCTTGATAGTCAGCTTATTGAGTGCACGATAATCGAGACACAATCGAGAAGACCCATCTTTTTGCTTGACAAATAGGATCGATGCTGCAAATGGTGACATGCTCTGGGGCGGATGAAGCTAGATTGCAACAATTCTTGGAGTTGGCGGTCCAACTCCGATTCCATTGCTTTGAAAAGGCGATATGGAAACTTGCTCGGGAGTTCCGAGCCTGAGAGGAGATCGATCTTGTGGTCCTCCAATCTGGATGGGGGGAGCTGGGGAGGGAGATTGTCCCGAAGAAAAATCTTCTAGAACTTTTCATGGAGAGCCAAATACTTCTCGAAAGCACTGGCCACCGTCTGGGCAGTTTGGATATAGATCATCGCACAATGTGCGTCTTTATTGATTGCTCGTTTAGCCTACAAGTGGCTTATGAGCGGAAAGTTTGGAATTCTTGGCTCACACTTAATGGTCACTGGGGCGTTCGACACATTCCGACTAATCTGGAAAGTGTGCTTGTCCCACTTGACATCAGGAAGGAACTTGTGAAACCATTGAACGCCCAATATTATGTTTGCTCCTACAAGAGGGGCAACCATAAAATCATGCTCCTACAAGAGGGGCAACCATAAAATCATGCACAAACTCTATGCCTTGAATAACTAACTTAGCACCAAGAGCTTCATACTTGACGCTCGTTGTCATGCCTGTGCTAAAACCCTAAACTTACTTGTCCACCGAAGTCGGGACGAAATGGGCACGTCGAGCGGCCTGTTCTGTGACCACGTCCTCCGTGCTGTCGCTGTCGAACAAGATGACGACTCTCTGGCCACCTATGTAGCCAAAGGTCTTGAGCAATTCGTTGCGCTCATACTCTTGGTCATGGGTGTCCTTCTGCTTATCTTCGAGCTCCCGGCTAATGATTGCTCCAACTGAAGCATTGGGATTTGAAGAACTAGGGGCAGCCACTAGGGTTTGTGTGGGAGCCGGGCCACGGAAGCTGTGGAGGTTGAGGTGGCGGTCTTTGGAGCGGTAGTCGTGTTAGGACACTCCCGAGAAGTGTATCCTTTTGTATGACAAAAAAAACACCTACCCTCCTTGTATTGAGCAATCTCCTCAGCACTCAACTTGCCACTAGTCTTGCCTGCCTCTGCTTTCTGGTCTGGAGTAAGCTTGCACGCATTGGTCGAGTTATTGGAGCCAGAGGCTCCCGTGCTCTGTCTTGGGGGAAAACCCCATCTGGTTCTGGTCTTTTTCCCCCAAGGTAGTAGCCTTGGGATTAGCCGGCTGGGAAGTCTTGGGCTTGCCACCATTATGCTTCATTTCATCACTCTGCGCAAGCGAGAGTGTGTCTTCGAAGGTGGCTGGCCTAAACATACGCACCTCTCACTGGATTTGCGTGTCAAGTCCATACAAAAATTGCCCTTTCTTGTCCGTATCAAATAAGCCTAATTGTAAACATAAGTTTGAAATTATGTTGGCAAACTGAAGGACTGGTTGCGCGTTCTGACGTGTTTTCCTAAACTCATCTTCGAGTCGCTCAAGGTAATGGGACAGTAGAAACCGATGTTTAAGGTCACGGACAAACTCATCCCAAACATAAGTTGCCATACCTAATTTGGTGTGGGCATGAGCCATCTGGGTTGTCACGTGCATCCCGCACTTGGATGCCACGTAGACATTTCTGTACAGAAGGTGTAGGACCTGGGATGGTGAACTAGTCCCATGTGAGCCCCGAGTCAGCCACCAGGGATCTATCTCAGATGTCCGAGGTCAGGTGTGCATTGTCCAGCACAGGAGTCTAAGGTCAGGTGTGCACTGTCCTGCAACTGAAACAGTGCCAGTCCGCGCTGTGAGTCTCCCTCTAGAATGATGTCAATGATTCTGTGTATCTGGTATGGTACCGGATGCCAGATCATTGAATAGTTAGTGTTTAGGACAAGGGGCCAGCCCATAGGGCTACCCCGGATCTTAGTGTGGGCATGGGAATGGTGTAGAACCACCCCCATGAGGACCAGGAAGGCCCAGGCTGAACCCACTAGCCATGGAGGGGCTGTAGGACAGCCTTAGGGCAAGAATGAGGCAAATTCCAAGAGTTTACAGCCTTTTCATGGCTGTAGGGCAAGTATGGGGCAGCCCATACAGGCTGCCCAGCCCTTGGGATGTGTGCAAAAGGCTTGCCCAGCCATTGGATTTCAGGCGCATCACCTCCCAGCTAGCTAGGAATAAAACGCAGCATTTATGGGATTTATTTTAGCATTTATTGCTGAATTTGCATAAGTCGTGGGACTTTTATGCTGGCCACCTGGATGTATGCTGGCCGACTGCTCATGAGTAGTAGTATAAAAGGCTTAGCCCACAATCCCATTCATTCATCTCATTATTCACCAAGAGCTCAAGCAAATCAAGGGCTAGACAAGCCAAGGGAATTGCTAAGCAAAGGGGTGGACTTCTGAAGGTCAAGGGCAGGGATTTCCGAGCCAAGAAAGGTCAAGAATTCTGTATTTTCTTTTCAGATTCACATCATTCTAATAAAGCAAATACACCATCTGTGGTACGATACGGATCGGCCAGATTTTTTAGGTCTCTCCACAACCCCATATGGAATACTAAGTGGACACGAAAGTTGCGAAGTATTGCGAGCATTTGGGATCTTCGTAAAGCAGGGTTTCTATTTTTTTTAGCATTTGGAATTTTTTTTTCAAGGGAAAAAAAAATTTGGGGGAAAAAAAAAAAAACCTAACTCGCACCGTACGATATCGTACGAATTCGTACGGTATCGTACCGTACGACTCGTACGTACGAATAGGTTCGTACGCGTACGAGAAACAACTATGCTTGTCGCGACGAAATTAACGCACAAAACTGAATGTAGATGTGCAGAAAAATAGAGAGCGAGAGAGGGGGAAAAGGACACAGTATTGGGTCCCGAATACCCCCCACCATGAATGGTGTATTTGCTTTTATTAGAATGATGCAAAACTGAAAATAAAAGACTGACTGAACTTGTTTTGGCTGAGATAGATCTCTACCCCTGACCTTCACACCTTCACCCTTGTGTTAGCTTCTCCCTTGGCTGTCCTGGCCCTGGAGTAGCTGCAGCACCTTGTGAGTTATGAGATGAATGGACTAAATTTATTGCTATGGGTATTTATACCCCTTCAGGGTGCTGGTCGGCTGGTATAAATCCAGGCAGCTGACTTAAAAAACCTCACGACTGCATTAAATAATATTTAATGCTGATAAAAACCTGCGCATCAAACCTAGGGAGGGCTGGCCACCTATGCGCATGGGCCTTTGGCTGCTGGGCAGCCTGTGTGGGCTGCCCCACACCTGGCCTACAGCCTCTAAGGGCTGGATGCCCTGTCGGCTGCTTGTCCAGGAGCCCTAGGGCTGGCCTACAGCCCTTCTAGCCCAAACTAGAGCAAGTGGGCACAACATGGGGCCCTCCTGGCGCCTTGGGGTGGTTCTAAACCTCCCCATGCCCACTACATGAGCCTTAGGCTTGGCTCTGGGGTAGCGCTATGGGCTGGCCCCTATTCTACATGCAAACCTACATGTCTACACAGAGGTCTGGCATCCAGTATCATACTAGATACACAGAACCACTGACATCATTCCAGAGGGAGACTCATGGCACGGACTGGCACTGTTTCCTGTGCAGGACAATGCACACCTGACCTTGGACACATGTGCACGACAATGCATACCTGACCTCGGACGACTTGAGTGGAACCTTGGCTAACTCGTCCCGGACTGGGCTCACATGGGACTAGTTTTCCACCCCAGGTCCTGCACCTTTTGTATACAGATATATCTACGTGGCATCCAAGTGCGGGATGCATGTGACAATACTCGGGATTGGATTCTTGATAGTGGTGCTTCCAGGCACACGACTCCTTCGCGTGATTTGAAACGACAGTCGGGTCGCATTTTCATTGGTGACAATTCCACCATACTGATTCATAGTGAGGGCCGGATGGAGATCATTCCCGATGGCAGAGGGAGGAAGCATTCCTCTCGTGTTCTTTATGTCCCCGCACTTGGTTTTCATCTGTTGTCAGTGCATGAGGTTTGCAAGACTGGCTTTTGGGTGGAGTTTGAGGAACATTCTATTGCTCTACGGGACAGAGAGACAGGCCAGGTTGTTTGGGAAGGTGGAGTGGAGAATGGTATATACAAACTCTCAGCACTCTCCTCACTTACAATCTGGTGTTCAGCAAAACCAGATCAATGAACCAACTAGCTTCCGGCACATAGAGGCATCAACTCGCTCACAAGGATCATTAACTGTAAGCCTCGTGTTCGGATCCATCGATGACGTCATAGGCTTGTAGTTCTCCATCCCAAAGGCCTCAAGCAACTCTTGGACATACCGCTGCTGAGAGGCAAAGAACCCTCCCTCTAGGTCTGCCAGATCTCCAATCCCAAGAAGAAGTGGAGTAAGCCTAAATCAGTCATCTCAAACTCCTTTGACAAGGCAACCTTCGTCACTGCAATGTGCTCCACATGACCGCCAATGAGAATGAGGTCATCCACATAAAGGATGATCAACGTGACCATGCCATGTTCCCGAAAGAGATACAAGTTAGGATCTGCAAACTGATCTCTGAAATCCAGTCCGTAGAAAGAAGGAATCAATCTTCTGATTCCAAGCCCTGGGAGCCTACTTAAGACAACCGCACAAATGAATTGGAAGAAAACTCTCCTCCTTTGTCAGCCCGAAGAGTCTTTATCTGCAAGCCAGACTCTTTCTCCACCATCACATACCACTCCTTGAACCGAGCAAAAGCTTGATCCTTTTGGGAAAGGAAATAAACCCAAGTGAATCTGCTACAATCATCAACAAGCAGCATAAAATACAAAGAACCTCCCAAGGATGGCGTCTGCATAGGTCCACACAAGTCAGTGTGTATCAACTCCAAAGGTTTCGAAGCTCGCTTGGAAGCCTGCTTTAGAAAAGATTCCCTGTGCTGCTTACCATGAATGCAAGAACTATAGCATCCCTGTCTACTGCCAACATCTGGCAAGCCAACCACCATCTGGTCCCGGAAACCTCGCCGCAATATATCCACATTCAAGTGGCCAAACCAAAAGTGCCACAAGTCACTAATCTGAGAGCAGTGAGGAGAGTGTTGAGAGTTTGTATATACCGTTCTCTGCTCCGCCTTCCCAAACAACCTGGCTTGTCTCTTTGTCCCGCAGAGCAACAGCATGCTCCTCAAACTCCACCCGGAAGCCAGTCTTGCAAACCTCATGCACTGACAATGATGAAAACCAAGTGCGGGGCCGTAAAGAACACGAGAGCAATGCTTCCCCCCTTTGCCATCGGGAATGATCTCTCATTGTGAATCGGTATGGTGGAATTGTCGCCAATGAAAATACGACTTGATTGCCGTCTCAGATCACAGGAAGGAGTCATGTGCCTGGAAGCACCACTATCAAGAATCCATTCCCGAGTATCTCTGGCAGTGAAGCCAACTGCCTCCTCGGTCGAAGAAGGTGAAGCAGTGGTGTCCAAAATCTCCAAGTGCACAAAGGCTGGAGTCTTTGCAGCTGAAACTGAAGAATCATCACTCTTCCCGTTATTCCACTTGGGACACTTCCGCCAATAGGGCCTTTCTCGCCACAATCGTTACAGGTCCGCTCGGCCTTCAGTTTCTCACAGTATGATTTGGGCTTCTCTCAGAAGACTTCTCCGATGAAGACTTCCCTTTGCCCTTGTTGTTGTTGTTACGGCCTTTCGACCGCTGGCTAGTCGAGGTCTCAGAACCTCCGCCCCGTGGAGGGTTTGTGAATTGCTCTTCCTGGTCCAAGACCATTCACAAGCTCCTCCCACATGATGGTGCTGAGCCTGCCACCATTGGTGATCAAAGAGGAGTAAAATGCTGAGTACTAAGAGGGCAAATGGGACAACAACGTGATGGTCATATCCTCTGACGATATCTCTTTCCCTGCCTGGAGAACCTCCTGCTGAAGAGCCTGCAACTTGTTGATGTGCTCCCGCATCGTCGACGACTTCGCAGGATTCATCACCCGCATCTGAACTTCCAAGGAGATCCTGTTCATGGGTGATACCTTGTTATACAGAGAAGCCAAATGCTGCCAAATCCCTCTAGCTAGCGTCATATGCTTTATGTGATTAATCACATGTGGTGTGTAATTTAGGAAGATGAAAGAACGAACGCGGGCATTGACACGATCCCATAACTGTGCCTGAGCCTCCTGTTCCTTCTGTATAGAGGGTAACTCCCCGTCTTCCAACTCCGGCAGTGGAACCCCAACAACAATGAAATCAGCCAAGTCATAAGACTCCAAAATGGACTCCATCATTACCTTCCATATGCTGTAGTTGTTCCCGTCTAACTGTCGGTCCATCGGGAACGTGGGGAGTGTTGGGATCTTGACGTGCTTCTCAGCCATCTCAAGCAAGTCTGCCATCTCAAGGGTTCACAAGGTCTTGTGAAGGGAGGGTGGGTGGGAAAAAAGAAGAAGTAGAGGCTGCAAATAATATGCAAGGTGGCTGTCCAACGGTGATGGCCGCCTTTTACCCGATCTCCAAGTCCTGTACAGCCCAAATAGTCTCCAATCAGCACCTCAAATCAGCAAAGCCTTGACGTCCCACTGTCTCCAAGCTTCAAGTCACGTGGAGGCTGGGGCTCTGATACCATGTCAGAATGCACAGCGGAAATGAAGACAACTGTTGTAGAGAGCAAGACACAGATGAAAGAGAGAGAGAGAGAAGCTGTGTAACTCTACTATATACACTAAAGAAAATCCCGGAGAGTACAATGTGGAGTGTGGGGGCAAGGGGCCATTTTATATGGCCCCAGGCTACTGGTCGGCTAGCCTTAAACAGGACAACGCAGCACGACCAGCCATGGGCAGCCCCCCGACCAGAAAAAGCCAGTCGGCTAGGTCACCTGGAAAGGTCGGGTGCCTGAGCAAGCAGTCGGCCAGAAACTGGGGGCAGCCGACAGCCCTGCCACACTTCCGTAACATGGGAAAAATACATGGAGAGTTAGGAAAAATGGGAAAACACTAAAACGGGCGGGCACACCCACAACAGAGGCCCTGACATAGTGTACAGACAGGAGATGACTGCTAACAGTCCCCCCTCACTTCGGTCTTTCTTATTGACCCCTTTCACTTCAGAGGAGCTAGCGGTGGTGGTGACGGCATTACCCAGGGGCAAATGCCCGAGAGTGGATGGGCTTCCTGTCTCTTTCTTTCTTCGCCATTGGGACCTCAGCCCACCTTAGTGGCATGTACTTATGTACAGCATTGGGCAACTCATGTTATGGAGTTTGAGTAGATGGACCCCATTTTTTCTACAGAGTCTTTACATCTTGCGATGCCGACCTTTTCAGAGGATGCTTTTGTACAGCATTTGGCTACTCTTGGTACAGAGTTGGAGCAGATTGACTCTATTTCTTTTGAGGGTTCCAATGAGGAGCAGTTTGCTTCTCCTAGGATTGATTATAAACACGATCTGATCTTGGTTGGTTTTGAGGTTTTTCATACCTTCTCCAGGTTGGATACATGACATTCGACTTCGGGGAGTGTTCTTACACTTGGGTTTGGAACCATTATTTGGAGCAACATGCCGCAGCCTATATGGTTGTTTTCTTCCAGAGGAGCGGTGTACCTAGCAGCTTGGTCTATTGCTTTTGTAACTGAGTTGCTGAGGAGATTGCTTGTGGAGCTTTCTTGGTATCCAGTCTTTCATCTTTGATCAAGGACGACGTCTTTGGCTTCTTGGAGTTTGCTCAGCATCCGGTGTTGAGAGGGGGTGTTAGACATCATCCCCTTCCTGCTGTCTTCCTATTTGGTGTCCTATTTTAGCCTCTAGGGCTGACCATGTTAGTCTGAGGGGCTGGTCACTCCTCACATATATTTTACCCATATTTATTCCCCATTTATGGTCTTGGGTATTTTTCCCAGTCGTGGAGGTTCTTTTGCTCCAGTGGGCTGCCTACATGTAGTAGTATATATAGCTGGCATGCCTCCCTCATATTTCACTGCTTAGCATTGCTTGTCTAGCTTGTCTAGCTGCAGTCCCTCACTTACGAGGTTCTCCCCTCTTGCTTGGGACATGTATTCCTTTTGATGATGATATTGAGAGCAGGTTCTCACATGTGTTTCCTCTCCATCTCTCTCTCTCACTCTCTCTCCTGTGTTTCCATTTTCCCTTCTTCTGCTGCACATTCTATCACAATGGTGGACTATTCCAAGCTTGATTCTCCTTTCTCTTGAGTGTTGGTTCCCTCGACAAGTGTCTTGATAGGAGACCACTAGTAATTGTTCTGGAGTGCAGGCACCCACGTCATCCGAGATCACTAGTAATCGTTCTGGAGTAGGCACACACGTCATCCGAGATCAACTGAGGCTGGGAATCCCAAATCTTCTGTTGCGGTCTCTTTGGAATGAGCCCCTGCTGAGAGGAGGTGCCGATAAAAGTCAGAGGCAATACTCCTGACCATATTAGGCTGTGAGTGGAGCACATCAAGAGTCTCCTACAACTGTCTGACACTTTCTCTACTGTGAGATGGACCATGAATAGCAAAGAAGTATTTGTTGCATCTATCTCCCATCTGGATCCAAAAGGACTCCTGGTCGGCCCTAACAGTACACAAAGTGTCTACAATTCATTGGGCATCGAGTAGCTTTTCATGTTCCCTTTGCAATGCACTTAACCTATGTCTGATAGCTCTCTCTCTATCCCTCCTAGCCAAGGCCACCCTGTGGTAGAAGTCAAAAACACACTCCAAAGCAAAAGTCGTGCTGGTGGCCATCAGGGGCAACACAAGACCTCCAAACAGTCACTACCTTCCATGAAACCTCTGCATCTTAGTAAAAATACTGGGGAATGCACACACGGGGAGAAGAACTCCCCGTGTAAAAATACTGGGGAATGCACACACGGGGAGAAGAACTCCGTCTCCAAACATCCACTACCTTTCATGAAAGCTCTGCATCTGAGTAAAAAGACTCCGGAACGCACGCACATGGAGGAGAACTCCGACTCCCTAGATCTCTGATGCATAGTAGTACTGGTGGGCAATGGTCAGATTTTGAGGTGCCAGGTGCTATGATTGCATAACCACCTCTCTCAAGGACCCACTCATCAACATAGAGTCGGTCTAGTAGGCATAAACGCGACCTACATCTCTCCTTCGATTGGTCAAGGAGAAGAGGAGCAAGTTTGGCCTTGTGCGGATGCCATCCTCCAACCAACAGTCCCTGCCATGTACAAAGAGAATAAGCTGCCCCCTCTAATGGGTGAACAATGCCCTTAAGCCCTTATGCTCCCCTTTTTTATCAGCAGGTTATTCAACCATGTTGAAGTCCCCTTGAACAATCTGTCTAACAATCCAATGGTCTAACTGAGGGAGAGAGTTTATGATGGCATTCCAGAAAGATAAGATTATGAGCATACACATTCAAAATGCCAAGTTTCATCCCATCCTGCATAAGAATGCCCCACCCCATGGCCAACAATGAAGGGCAAAATAGTGGTTGTCACTGATATACATACACCACCTTTGGTCCCATCAGCAACCTGACCAAAAGGTTTGCCCCGATAGGATCTTCCCAGATCTATTACACTGACCAAGTTTGTGTTCCTGCAATAGCAGGATGTCCATAGGACCTTCTGTGATTGCAAGGTGAAGTTGGTTCTTAATGAATTGCCTCTGGCAGTGAGGA
The DNA here is from genome assembly GCF_041138505.1 of Cibotium barometz. Taxonomy (NCBI): domain Eukaryota; kingdom Viridiplantae; phylum Streptophyta; class Polypodiopsida; order Cyatheales; family Cibotiaceae; genus Cibotium; species Cibotium barometz. The sequence continues at coordinate 47,976,929 of NC_141070.1, forward strand.
AGAATACTGCCAAGACCTTGCACATTCCCCATGAGAGAACTCTCATGGTTCCTGAGCCAGAGTTCTGGTGCCCAATCTAGTTTCAGATCTCCTCTTAAATGTGTGAACAGTGCAAGTAGTGGGCAGAAACTACTCTGGGGTGTTGGCAACCGACAAAACATGGTCACCACTCACAGGAGACTGCAATGTATGTACATCCGAATGTAGAGTATGCACCCTCATCACCATAAGACTGCAGTGCATGTTCATCCAAATGCAAAGTATCACCAAGTGCACCCTCACCACCAAGAGACTGCAATATGCATGTACATCAAGCTCAGTACTAAGATGGATTGCTAAACATCCTGAATCATTTTCTTCTGCAGAGTCTGCATCATCAGAGAGGCATAGGGGTTAGGGTGCTCCACTAAAGGGCCTGGTGCAGCGGGAGGAGGTCGTATGACATCTCTGAGCTTAACCCAATGTTGTTGGGTCTGGGGTGGAGTAGCAAGAGGCACATATTGTGCATGTCCGTCAGGTAGCTCTTATGCATGTCCACCACTTATATTTCTCTCATATGCCTCTGCTTCTCTTCCTGTTTCTAGGACATTCCCTAGCAATATGGGCCTGGCAGTCGTAGACACATGGCACTGGTTCGGTTTCCCTATAATCTCCATCCTATGTCTGAAGTGCAAGCCATCTGGTTTCTGCAGCAAGACATGATCCTCTGGGATGGCTAGATTATAGACAAGCACAATGATTTGGGTACCCCGTCTAAGCTGGCGGTGACAGCTTTTGAAGCAGACGAGGGTGGACCAGGTAGTGGAGGGATCTCCAGTACCAGCACCGGGGATTCTGCTGAATTTCTTATTCAATGTCAATCTGCAAGGTCTGGAGCTCGTCTTTTGAAAATTTTATGGTTTTCCTGGCCGAGGAGGGTGAGGAGGCAGAAGCCATACTGGCAATCAAAAATGGAAGGCTGACTTGAAGCCGACTAATGTATGCCGTACTGAAGACTGTAGACAGGCGGATGGGCGGGAAGAGGGCTGCGGGCGGAGAAAGGCGAAGCAGGAGGCGTGGACAGGAGGAAGGGGTGGGCAGGAGGAGGAGGGAGGGACCTGTCAGGGGGAGGAAACGTGCAGGAGGGGAGGTGCAGTTGATAGGAGGAGGAGGAGGGGAGGCGAGTTGAGGCACATCAGGAGGAGGGGACGGGCAAGAGGAGGGAGGCAGCAAGAGGGGGCGGACTGGAGGAGAGCTGGCTGGAGGAAGCGGAGCTGGCGGCAGCTCTAGATTTTGGTGGAAAATATGACCCAAAATGCTATGCTTTAGCTTATTTCCATTTCTCTTTGTTCAAAATTTGGAAAGTTTGGCGACTAATCCACTTTTTTCATTATTTTTTTACCAATAATATTTATTTATATTAACTCTTCCATACACCAAACCCACAAGCTCTACTATCCACTATTTTTTAATCTCATTTAGGATTTTACATAAAAATTCCCATCTTTCATCCTCACACAAAAAACAAGAATGTTCCATTACAACCGGGATATGTTGGTTACAAGTTACATGGACGTCTCTACCATAGCCAACGTGATTTAATAACACAATCGCTCTATCCACTGAACTACTAATTTGTTGACAAAATTTCTTACACCACCTCAATGGGTCCACAATTTTCAATTTCCTTACACGTGGATGTTGCAACTGCTTTTTCATTCTTTGATTACGTTCCATTATGATACTTTGCTTGAAACATAAATGCAAGAGCTGCAAGAAACAAGCACAAGGATGGCCACAAAACTGTACACAAATTGTCAAGTTGAGTATAAACAAGATACCTTACCATTGTTGGATTCTTTAAAACAAAAATATGGACGTGCATAAGTTTGTCAGCTTAGCACATTCATCAACCATATCTTGACTAAGAGCTTGGCTATCAGTAGAGACATTCTGCAAACATTGTCTCCTTCACCTCACTTCTTATCCCTCATCATCTCGATGTTTTGCTTGCTTGTTGGAAGAGAGAGAGAGAGAGAGAGAGAGAGAGAGAGAGAGTCAAATTGGCTTGCGAGAAAGAGATTAGGTGATAGAGAGAGTGAGAGGGAAATGAAGTAAATTAGAGAGAGAATAAGAAAATAAAAAGGAAAGGGAATGTAGGAAAAGAAAATGAAGGAATAGAAGTATAATTAAAATAGAAAAAATAAAAAATACAAATGAAATAGAAGTAAATTACAAAATTACAAAAGTAGGAAGGAAAAGGAGTGAAAATAAAATTGAGTAGGAAAAATTCATGTGTTGTTATCTCCTACAAAGCATGACACCATCACGTTGGTTTACGAGGCCTCGTCTTCTCATCTCACACACTCCTTACACAAGCTCACTAGCATACGATTAAGAAGATGATTAGCAAGAGCAAGCCTCAATTGCACAAATCGGAGAGTATATCATATTATGAGAGAGATTTATTGAGTATATTATATTATGAGAGAGATTTACTTATATAAAAGGCCAAAAGTGTTCACACATACTTAAAGTCTAGCCGATCGGGCATCCATGGCTCATCAGCGGCCTATTGCTAATCTCATAATACATCCATGAAATACGTTAGTCACACTAGCTTCTTGGCACACTCACTTAGAGTGGGAATCGCCATAAGTATTATGTCAAACCATTACGGGCGCACCCATCCAAATTGTAAACATGCACATCATAGCATATAGCAAAGGGTTGTTGGAAGGGAGAAGTTGAAGCTCATGATGCAAATATAGTGCAAGAAATGTGGAAGAGTCCTCCCAAGATGGGGCAATGCGAACATCGATTTGGAGACGTATCGATATTCCTTGGTGTAACACGGACCCTATGGTGTTGCATGTGGTTAATTGCGAACAGTTTACCATTTAAAACCTTAATGTAACCTTATTATATGCCGGCACTAATTAATGGTGGATATGGAGCATTAGCTTGAATAGAGGCCACTCTAGGGCGTTCGCTTGAATAGAGGGCTACCACAATGGTGCTTCAAGCAGTTTTGGACTTCACAAGTATTTTAGGCCTTGTTTGACACTTAAAAAAGTATAGACAATGTTACAAGTATGTTAGGCATTGTTTGACACCTTTCAAAATTGTTAAAGTGTCAAAATGAAGCCTAAGGTTGGGGTATAGCCAGTGGTTGGTCAGTCTATATATATCTATATTTTCTTAAGGAAGAGTTTCACAAAGCTGTCATGTGGCAAGAATTTGGAGGTTCGGGAAGGGGTTTTGGTAGAATTTGAATTTGGAGTCTCAAAAGACGTGTGAAGCACGGGTTGCCCGCTAGTATTATATAAAGGAAAAGTTTCATAAAGCTGCCATGTGGCAAGAATTTGGAGGTTCGAGGAGACTTGTGGGTCAAGAATTGAAATTTGGGTGCAAAGTTTGCAGACCTTGAAAATAGTGCAAAGTTCCAAATTTGACTTCATGAGATATTTCAAAATTTGGACAAAAAGCTTGGCCATAATAATTTAGATAGATGCGAGATATTTTTAATTTTTTTTGGAGGTGAAGCAAAATTGACGCTTAAAAACACTCCCACATATGTTATAAATCACCTGGGATTACAGTCTGTTTTATCACAGTGCAGCTTATGCCTAGACAGTTGCTTTTTGTTTACTTTTGATTTATTGGATCCTCCCTTATTCCCCTTCCCTCCAGTGTTCGGAAGCTTACAAGCAACTAAGCAAATGAAGGGGATAAATAAGCTTAATGTACTATAATATGTACCGTGTACTTGCAAGTATATTAATACAGGTGCATGTAAAAATCATTTCCATGTTTTGGATTGGAGTACCATGGATGCATTGCCTTTGCTCAACATATTACTTCCATTGTCCAATGCTTGATGCCTTGTGCTCGTGAAGGCTATTGATTAATTGGGTACCTCAAATAGAAGTAGACTACAAAATATATTTCTTTTGCCAAAGTTGATTTGGTGCAAAAATGCAAATCTCCATGTCACTATCATCTTGAATACTTCTTGTTGAAGCTGATTTGGTCATGGAGAAAAGGTGTCTTAGATAGTTGTAAAACCCTTGTCCAGCCTTTGACTCCTAACAAATGTCGGTCCCACCTAGTGGTGTGGTGGAGATGTAGGGGCCGAGAAAAGACATGTCAAGGGACATGCATCCTCAAATGTGAGGTGTTGGAAATGTGTTGAGTCTGTATTGCGAGTTGTTCACTCATAGTTTGTACTTAGTATTTATATGTTGAGGGAAGGCTAGAGGCCTCCAATTACCCAAGGATCCCACTCTTAAGAAAACCTCCATAGGTGTCTATACATGGTTTTTAGGCATATATATATATATATATATATATATATATATATATATATATATATATATATATATATATATATATAATTATTTCTTGTATATACACATTCATTTTGTATGAATACTTCACATGCATGCTATAAGATGAATACACTAGCTAATAAATAGAACACCTCCTATAAATGTAAACACTATAATTAGTCCTCCTATGAAAATGGTCTCCTTTTCAGTGAAACCCTAAGCCAATTATATGTTCTTTTGTATAAGAGCAAACTTTTGTTTTGGAGCAAGAAGCGGATTGCATCTTAGATGTACCCAAATAAAAGTGATCCAAATCTAACAAGGTTCATCTAATGCCTTAGACTTGAATCCAAAGCGAACTTTGAATTTAGAGCAAAGCACAATCTTTTTAAAATGATATCAAAAGCTCATTAAATAACTCCATTTCATTTTAAGCTAAACGTGTTGTAAAAATTCAAAATTAGTAGGGCATGTGTTGCCCATGTTTTACATAACCATTTAATGCCCGAGAGAGAGAGAGAGAGAGAGAGAGAGAGAGAGAGAGAGAGAGAGAGAGAGAGAGAGAGAGAGAGAGAGAGAGAGAACTATATTAACATCTAATGAAGGGTTTATGAGATTAAAATTGATATGATACCATCCATGAAGTAAATGTTCCATGGAATAGAGATAAAATAATATAGCTAAAATAAAGAAAAATTCAGTGGTATGACAATGTTACAATGTATCCATGTAGTAGGTGAAACATATAACTAAAAAAACTACCCATCTAAAGAAAAGGGAGGACTTGGCATCTCACATACATGCCCTTTGTCTATATTAAGGATCAATGTGTCTCCTCAACACCTATGATCTCCCACAAACTCTCTACATACACCAACAATGAAGCACTCCTCTGTACATGGTTGTTTCAGTCTAGTAGGCCTAAAATGTTTAGCACATTATAACTGCAATGATATCTCTCTTGAGAGTTGTGGTGGCATGTAGCTCCAAAAACTCTCATGGTTATTGTTTGGTTTCTCCATCTAGGAAGTGTATGGGCTTGGGTCTAAATCTCCCTATATACGTGGTCTCTATGTTTGGCACCACTCAATATTAGGTATAATCCAAGGATGAATCAGGATAATGAGTAAACAATCTCTAAATAGTGGAACGTCCCTTGTATCTTAGAGTACATCAGGCATCTAAAAAGATATCCATACCAAAGTGATACCGATAGGATAACCTCTAAATAGCAGAACGTCTTGTATCCTTTAGTACACCACGCATCTAAAAATGTATCCACACCAAAGTGCTCCCAATATAACTGAAACTTCATGGGAAGCTACATTATGTCTACACATGTGGTGCAAATGTGTATTCAGAGGTTCCAAAAACTATGAGATAATGGTAGGTGGTTAATGTAGAGCCCATGTGAAAGAAACCATCATGTAGTAATCATGATGGCACACCACACCATGTCATATGTATGCTTTGCTAGTCACCTGCAAACCTAGGGTGTTAGTGTATATCCATTGTGTAGATGCATTCACTAGAAAAAAGCAGTGTTACTTAAAAATCTACAAGAATGATGGGATAACATACAAATGGATTACAACTCTTAATCAAGCATAAGAACATCATCTTTTATAGTTTCTTTATTCTCCTCCAATCATCTTCCTCGATGCATCATACAAATGTTACAAATGTATGAAAAAGCCATTATTTAGTGTTAGGCTCCTAGAAGTATGCCTAGAAATACTACCTTTCTAAGCAAGATAAGAGTGACATATCATCTAACAAGATAAACCTAGGCTATCTGACACATGATAAGATTAGGCTAGTGTGGAAGTAACTCTTAGATAAGAGGTAACAATATCTACATGATCTTTTGTATAAGTAAAGAATTGTCTAGATGCCACATGTTGTGGGGTCTTAAATATCGTGACCTTGGTCTTGCCAAGGTGCAATCTTTGACACCTCACAACATGTGGCATCTAGACAATTCTTCCCTTATTCACAACAACATGACCTTGGTCTTGCCAAAGTGGATCACGAGTTAGCAACTAAAAAACCTATAGTGCCACCAAGTGTCATTGTAACCCTCATGCTAAATTTGATATCAACACTAGGTCATTTGTATATTGCAAGGTAGGGGCCAATGTGTCACTTACTGAGGAGCCTAGGCAACCAACTTAGTCAAAAAAGTTAAATATCTTTCTATGTTTAGTCCAAAGGGTCTCAAAGAGAGGAAAACTAGGTTATTTCACCCTAATATGCTAGTGATCTCTCTAAACGTACCTCATGGTGCTATTAACTTTCCCTTTAACCGACTCATAAAATGCCATGACTTCCCCCATATTACCTCTAGTGGGAAGGTCAACTCTTGAAGACATTTAGAAAAATGACAATTGGACAGTGTCTCTCAAGAATCTTCTCAGATCTAGAGCTTATGTAAAGGGTTATTTCATTCTAGTAGTAGACTTCAAATGTTTGGCACACTAGAACTGCAATGATATCTCCAATGTACCCCCTTGGGATTTGTGGTGATTGAGATATATTTGTCTCTACCAATATGTAATGCCTAGTCTATCTAGTGAGTTCATTTAGCTCCAAGGACCCGCATGGTTATTGTTTGGTGTCTCCATCTAGGAAAGAAACTATTAATGGGTGATGAAGTGTATGGGGTGCATGGATCTAAATTGCCCTTTATAGTTGGGTCTTTATGTGCCACTCCATTAGGTATAGTTTAAAGAAATGTTGGTCCTTAAAGATAATGACTCAGGACAATGAGCTAAAACAATCTCTAAATAGTGCAGTATCTTATAATACACCAGGAATCTAAAAAGGTATCCATACCAAAGTGCTCTTGATAGAAAAATTTCTAAATAGAAGAACCCCCCTTGTATCTTATAGTACACTAGGCATCTCAAACCACAAAAGTTCTCCCGATAGAACAGAAGCTTCGTGAACGCATTTTTTAAAGCAAAAACGAGCGGTTTTGTGGAATTGGCCAACACGGTTGAAATCGTACCGCATAGATAGCTCTAACATTACTTTCTTAAACTCTCTCTTGCTCTAACATTACTCTCTCTCTGTCTCTCTCTCTCTCTCTCTCTCTCACACACACACACACACACACACACACACACACACACACACACACACACACACACACACACACACACAAACAGGAATCTGTCTATCTGTCTGTCTCTCTCTCAGCAGTTTATTGACACATGTACACACACACACACACACACAAACAGGAATCTGTCTATCTGTCTGTCTCTCTCTCAGTTTATTGACACATGTACACACCAACACATTACAATCACACATGAGATATTAACAAAAGTCACTTCCATACATGAGACATTGAATAAAAATCCATGGAAAATATCAATAAGTCTTTTTGCCAATCAGCCAATGACATGGCCATCTCCATGACTCATGTTCCATGTGGGGCACAAGCACTAGTTGAAGTTGCACGATCTTGCTGGTTAGTGTTGGGCCATGGAGGTCCCCCGTGATTCAGATAATACTAAAATGGGTTGGTCATGTTTGGTTGTGGTATACAATAAGGGTGTGGCATCATTGCCTATGTAATTTCTACTCCCAGGTGGTGGTGGATGATAAGAAAGTTTTTGGGTTGTATTGGTTGTTCAGGTGGTGGTGGATACTAAGAAAGTTGCCAAGGCAATGATGTATCCAATCTAACCCTTGAGTTGTGGTGGTTGAGATATTTTTAGCTCATGGTTATTTTTTGGTATCTCCATCTAGGAAAGAAATTGGTGATGGGTGACGATGAAGTGTATGGGGCCTAGTTCTAAATCACCCTATATAATTGGGTCTCCTTGTGTGTGCCACTACATTAGGTATAGTCCAAGGAAATGTTGGTGCTTAAAAATAATGACTCAAGACAATGAGCTAAAATAATCTCTTAATAATGGAACATCCCTTGTATCTTATAGTACACCAGGCATCTTAAAAGGCACACAATGAGCTAAAAAAATCTCTAAATAATGGAACATCCCTTGTATCTTATAGTACACTAGGCATCGAAAAAGGTATCCACACCAGTGGCACTCCCAATCAAATAGTCTCTACTGGGTCGATTTCCACTTGGTTATAGTTTGAGAAGCTATCCAAGAAGTCAATGACTCTTTCCAACATGTTTTCGAAGTAAAAAAAGAGGTAGTAGTTGTGAACTATGTTGGAATTAACCTTTGTGAGCTTAACGCACACTTTAAGCTTTTTGTTCTTAGGAATGGTGTGCGCTCTTGCCACACGTGTCGGGCTAGGGACTTGCCAAGCACCGTGTGCGAGCCACGAATGGCTGTAAGCACACAACCAAGAAACCAGCAAGCTCAAAACAGGGAGCAATGGTGTGTCACTCACCGCTCAGACCGCCCGTTGCGCGTGAAGGATTCTCGCGCCGCGATGAAGAAGGAGCCGCCACCGCCGCTCTACCGCCTCGCCGCCGTCATGCCGCCATGCAATGCTCGATCGCCACACACACACACTCTCTCACACACACACACACACACACACACACTCTCTCTCTCTCTCTCTCTCTCTCACACACACACACACACACACACACACACACACACACACACACACACACTGGAGAAGGAGATGGAGAAGATGAAGCAAGAGCACTCCTTGTATTCAACACTCAGAGAATGAGAGGTTTTAGGTTACATGACTTTTATATGTGACCTGGCCGTTCACACATGGGTGCCCACACATGGCTGGCCGATCCTAACCCTTATCCTGATGAAATTTGAGGTGCGCCTCTTATTGGCGAGATCACCCAATCCCCTTACCCTTTACATGTGGTGCCGACAAGCCCGGCCCATGACTCAGAATACGTAAAATAATTATATGACGTAAAAAGTAATACGTCTTAATGTCCGCTATAGGTTAACATGCCCCCCTTCCTGAGAGACAACCATATTCCAAGGTTAACTAAAGACATCATGCATTCCCAAGAATATCTAAAATAAGGTTAAACTCAATTAATTCCCAAGAATATCTAAAATAAGGTTAAACTCAATTAATGATTTACACTAACACCTTCTGCAACTTCAAAAACTAAGTAGTGCTTGACAAATTCCATGTGGTCATGCATTATAGTTCATGCAATTATAGTTCATTCAATCAATTGAACAGTAAAAATGAAAGAGAGTGGGCATGGAAGAATTACACCTGTATTTTGGAGATCTCCTTGATTCGATGAGAAATGCTCGTAATTTGATGTAGATATCCATGTATGAACATTGCGGTAGTCCTAGGACTATGAAAGCGAACCCACCTCAAACTTTTCAACATGTATAATTAACTAACAAGCACTATACTTTGAGAGGCACATCAGTGGAAAAAAATAAGGACTCGTTTAAGGACACAAAACTAGAAACAACTTGAAAACACTAACCTACCTACCAGTCACCACACTAATACTAAGGATCAAGGTAAGAGGATGTTGTGGAGTTTTGGCTGTAGCCCTAAGGCTAAGCCTCTATCCGCATCATCCAAATAAATAAAATTAGCCTCGGTAGTGCCATGAGTCTCATCTGTCCATTCATCGTCAGATATATCTTCTTCGTCCTCCCATCCACATAGACTCGTCAAGAATATAACTATGCGAGGATAGTCATCCTGTGGAAAAGTAAAGACTTGGGCTATCGAGGATATGTCCTCTACGGAGTAGGGGTCAGTCGTGGTCAATAGGCGAATTAGCCATTCTAATTTCTCAACATTTCCCTCGCTGGCTAGTACATCTATATGACCCAATTCGGTAGCACATGTGAAATATCTGAGAAAGGTACAGATGATACCTCTCACCAAAGGTGGGAGTGGATGAAGTGTGTGATGCTCGTGCATCTGCCATATCTGCAAACACAGATATAGCATCAGTAGGTTCATGAAGATAGGTCAATCTTGTTTTTAATTGTGTGTGGATAACTCTCCTCTTAATGTGCTCTTGCTCTTTTTACTATTTTTTTTCTTTTCTTTTCTTTTTTGTGTATGAAGCTATATATATACATTCCCTCAAATTTGGGAGTTACATGGTCAGGGGAGAAGGTTAGGGAAGAAGTAATAGAATGTCGAACGTGTGTACATGCTCCCCCCTTCCTTGGGTAGATCTTTTTTTTTTTGCAATGATGTTGTAGCCCCTTGGAACCAATTTGTCCAGTGGGTTATAGGTGGTGATGTGGGCAGATAGCTTTTTATGACCCTTGTGGCCACATCAAGTTGCAGAGATGGTAGTGTACGCTCCCATGAACGAACGGAGGATATGGCTTTCGACGATACATTTACAGGGGGAGACATAGACTCATTGGTTTCTTGGTGGGTATTGACAAGGGTAGGTGTAGAGCGTGCAGAAACTTCTATATCAATGTGTGAATGGCATGAGGAGCTAGAAGCTTCCTGTGACTCCCCCCTTCCTGAGAGCTAGGTGGTATCGATCGTCGATATTGTTTGTTGGGAATCCAAACTAGCTCTGGAAGAAGTGGTGTGGAGTACTCCGTTACCTTTCCCTTACCACGGTCTTGAATTGTCATTGGGGTGGCAACATTTGGCTTACAAGATTTTACAGGCGATGCAGAGGAATTCAGCGTATGTTTAGGGACCCAAATCTGGTCATTCCCTTTGTAGTACCCTTAGGCTGCTAATAATATTTTAGGAATCCAACATGATGTTACCTTGCCTTTTCTAGGGTGGGTAGCTGCTTTCCTACTACGAGGCTTCTTGTTTGGAACGAGATTGACCAGTAGAGGTAGCCGTTAATGAAGCTTTTGGGACCCATTTGTATGTACTCTTCGGTAAAGTAAGCGGAGCCTTGGGGACCACACTGCCTGTCTTCACTCTTGGTGTTGAAGCGTTAGAGGGGTGGCAAACAATCAAAGATGGTGCAGCCACTTGACTTTGTGATTTTTCCTTATTTAGCGTTTTGTCTAGAGTTGATGGCTTAGGTGCGGGACCTTGAGTGGTCAGGCTGAGAGCTGTGGTTCTTGCATTGTAACTCGCCTGGTTTCCCAATCAATATTGCACTTGGTGGCTAACATCCATTTGCGCCCTAAGTTTACAATTCCCTCCATGGTACCGGCAGGCATAACCAAAAAGCTTAGAACCACAATCCCTTTGTCATAGGCAACAGGAGTGTGCAGAATTCCCGAGACAGTGGTTTTTTTTTATTGATACCCTTAACTTGGATGGTACTCTTGGATAAGGGTGGTTTTACAAGTTGACACCACACTCCATATGACAGCAAATTGTGTTGAGCTCCCGTATCCAATAATGCATTATATAGCACCTTCCCGTAAGGACTCTGTATCTCAATTGGGTATCGTAGAGGCGAGTCAGATTCTAGTGAATTCTCCTCTGCCTCCTTGAAAAATGCTTGCGTAATCACTTTTCAGGAGACTTAACTGCGCGAAAGATATTACAATCAGGGTATTGGTGGCCCACTATGTTCCAAGATGCATCACTTTTTGTGAAGGGTTGTGATGAATGCCAACACTACAAGAAACCCCAGCGGAAAGATTAGATGCCCCTTCATCCAATTAAAGTAAACCAATTGTTTGAAAAGTGGGGTTTAGACTTTGTAGGTCCAATTAGCCCAGCGGCCCGTAACACACAATCTCGCTATATTATTGAAGAGTGATTTTCAATAGAATTGGGATAAAAGAATAAAATTTTTAATTATAAAAGTGTTACTTTCATCATTATTTTTATGCATAAAATGATGCATAAAAGAATTTTTTTAAATTATAAAAGTGTTACTTTCATCAAAATGGATTTTTATGCATAAATAGATGCATAAAAGAATAATTTTTTAATTATAAAAGTGTTACTTTCATCATCATTATTTTTTATACATAAAAGAATATATTTTTAATTATAAAAGTGTTACTTTTATCATTATTGATTTTTATGCATAAAATGATGCATAAAAGATTTTTTTAAATTATAAAAGTGTTACTTTCATCAAAATGGATTTTTATGCATAAATAGATGCATAAAAGAATAAATTTTTTATTATAAAAGTGTTACTTTCATCATTATTGATTTTTATGCAGAAAATGATGCATAAAAGAATATATTTTTCATTATAAAAGTGTTACTTTCATCATTATTGATTTCATGCATAAAAGAAAATTTTTAATTATAAAAGAAAATGGATTTTAATGCATAAAAGAATAATTTTTTTAATTATAAAAGTGTTACTTTCATCATTATTGATTTTTATGCATAAAAGATTTTTTTTTATCAAAATAAGAGTTCACTTTAAACCTATGTTTAAATCCCATGAATATTGGAAAAATGAATAAGTAAATACTCAGTGAATGAAAATTATACCGTTTCATATTCTCTAGGATGGTAATGAGAAAATTAAAAAAAAAAAACTATCGAAGTCGGAATTTTAGATAAATGACTAATTTATTCCTCATAGGAATTTGTGTTTAGTTTTGAATTCAGTAAAGTAGTAATTGAAATATTACCTTCGAGAAAGATAGTTTAGGGAGAACCTTTCCAGACTCAAACCTTGAATCAGACTATGACCAAGACGTAACTCCTTCGTCAGTTTTAAGAAATGACGATGTGACCAGTTCAGTAATCTACACTCAAATCACCCATCGAATTTGAAACTAAGTTGAGACCTTTGATTTTGATCTGAGGATCAAGAATTTAGAATTCAAGGAATTCTGCTTGGGAATCCAGACCTGTGAGATCTAGAAGTCTTGGGATACAGAATTAAGATATACTCATTGTATTTAAAAGAAAATCAAAACTGAAAACTTGCATAGAAACCCTGTTTTCTTAAAGGACTATCTTACGCCGCCAGAATGTTGGAGGGAGCATTTGGTATATGTGTGTTCTAAGGGAAGTTCGGTTGCAATAGCTGGCGAGGAGTGTTCAAAGGACGGCTCATGCGGCAAAGCCTGCCCAGGTCTTGACCAGCCTTGGTATGGTTAAAATGGTGCGCTTCTGGTATGATGGACGAGGGCCGACGAAACGGTCCCTGAGTGAAGTGCCAGGACACCTAAGGAGGATCCTAGAGGGTATTGACCAGGCGATGCACGGGCTTGCGGTGCTGAGGACACCCATGCGTATATCGAGGAAGATATATATGTATGATTATGAGAAACTTATTGTATGTATGATGAGGAAGATATATATGTATGATGATGAGAAACTTATTGTAATCTGTTATTGGATCTCGTTGCTGACCTGCTGGTCTCAACGGAGAGTCTAGAGTGATACTGTTTTGTGAGAAACAAGGATTGAATGGAAATTTTGAGTTGTGACATCTATACCCAGTAATTGTTTGTCAATGGATTGTTTTATAGATTAAAGTTTGAAGAGGAGTGTGTGAGTATCTATATTCTAAAGCAAAAGTTAAGAAAGGCTTTCAATTATGGGTGGGTGAGTACTTGTTTGGTTCTACTATTCCAGTGGTTGGGTGGTGGCTAACCCATGGGCCGAATGGGGTTAGGTTGGAATCAGTAGAGTTTTAATAATAAAACTAATTAATAAGATTACGCTTAGAATTCGAATAGTTAAATAATAACCTGAAGACTTCTCAAATGAATAGATCAACGGGGCTGTGCCTAATTCAATTAGGAAAAGAGCGTTGATTCCTTCAAGTTATGTCTGTTATAGTTTCCCTTCTATCTGGTTTATTCAGATGAAGGTTAGTTCAATCGTCTTGACCTCGTTAGAAAAATTCGTTAAGAAATTCAAAATGGTGGAATCGTCCCAACTTTCCGGGCATGGGAAATTTTCCCGATTTCGGTTTTCGGAATGACCACCTGCTTAGTCTTGTGCCCGGACATTCGAGGGCGAAGCCCCGAGTGGAAAACCCTACCCGGCGCATGAGGAAGCTACTTTCGCTTTGCTACCATCCGGGAATGCGCAGAGGGGGCAGTGGGATCTCATAGTTGGTATCAGAGCACTGTTGTAAATTTTCATAACAGCAGTAGAAATTGCTTAAAAATTTTAAAGTAAATCTGGGAAATAATGTTTTCACTTGTGAATATTACGTTGAAGGAACTTCAAAAATTGAAAACTCATAAATTGATTTGGAAATTTATAGATGGATACCTCGAATCTATTTGGCATTCCTGAACTCTTCTAGAGTCAGGATATGATAGCCTTTGCATTCGACCACCTCATCAACTCTGCTATGACCCGAGTAAGCAGAGTGAGACTCGCACGTCAATTTGAGAGCCTTTACTTTCCTGATCCTTTACTTTCCTGATCCTCTTAAGCGACGTCGGTATATGTGGTTCTGGAGGACGATGTATTAATGTTAGTACCAGTCAGCGTCAGAGGCTCAGGCAAAATATTTCCTTGGCCATGATTCTGATAAGGCTAGGGCTTGTTCAGCATGTTCAACTCTTTGATCATTCACCCAGGAACTTCAGAACTTCACGCTGATTTTTTAGGCTTCTTAGCCGCTTTATCCCTAGAGATAGAATTATAGCACCTCTTTCTGTAATGAATCGTGTGTACCATGGCATGTCTCCTTTGCAATTTCGCTTCTTTATGCGTATACAATTGAGACAATGATTTTGGGGAGCCGTGATGCTCTATGTATATATCGAAAACTTTTAATAATAAATGATGTTTTGTAAAAAAATCCCAAATTGTTTTTCATGATTGTGAGTATGGTTAATCTTGTTTCATGAAGTATGATGAAATAATTATCTATTTAAAGAATAAATCGTAAAAATTAAATAATCATAAATCTGTTATCAAAGTTAAGTTGACAAAAATCTCGTTTTGTCAGAATCATGAGGCACGTGGCCCGTGCAAGGCAACCGGATCCTCTAACCGTGACGACGAAGAGTTAGATCCGGATGTTCGAAAAGCCCTGCACAGATCCCAACCTGGTCCCTTCAAGGGTGAAGGGGAACAGTTAGGTGAAGTAGTGGAAAAGTGGATTGAAGTGATGGAGGAATACTTTGATGTAACTGGCTACAATGAGAGAAGCAAGATGGCTCTTGCCAGGTTAAAGATTGTGGAAACGGCCAGGGTTGCTTGGAGGAATCACTGCGAGACTAACCGTCTCGACCGGAATACCCAGACCTGGACCGATCTTAAAGCTTACCTCAGAAAGAGGTTTTGTCCTCCGGGCTTCCTTGAAACTAAAATGAATGAATTCTTGGAATTAAAGTAGGGATAGCTGGACAATTGAAGAGTACCATCAAGCTTTTGCCCTTCTCCTCAAATACTCCCCTCAGTTGGATGAAGAGCAGCTGATGGCCAGGTTCATTCAAGGAATAAACGAGCCATTGGACACCTTAGTAAAGAATGCCAAACCTGTCTCAAATGGCCAAAGTAGTAAGAATGGCAAAGGACTTTGCCAAAGCCTTTGTTGTTAAGGTCCCGCCAAAGCCTGCACTCTCTAACTTTAAAAGATTCCAAACCCCGGGAAGTACTTCAAACTTTCCTCCCCCAAAGAGGCAGCAAGGCCCAATTCAAAATCAGGATGCAGGAAGATTCAGAAGTGAAGGAAGACCCTTCCCCCAGAACACTTTCTCAGGAGCCCCACCTATTTCAAGGATTCAGAGGGATGAGCTCAGAAGTGAGAACCGGTGTTTTGGATGCCAGGTTTTTGGTCACCAGCTGAAAGACTGCTTGACTCCTGCCATGTCAAGGGGACAAGGAAGTGAAGGACCGAGAATGCAAAGACAAACCCCTTCCTATCAGTCAAATCAAGGTCCATCTCGCCCAAATCAGTGAAATCCCAGAAGAACAGCCGTCTACCTCTATCCAGAGTAGCCTCAGAACTTCTTCCCAGAACTGGGGCAACCAAAGAGAAAGAGTCCCGCCTCAGACTGCAGTAGCTAGAGCAGTCACAATTGCAGAAGTAGTGGAAGACGAAAGAGGATAGATTTATGCTGCAATTGAAAACCAAGGGCCAAACCGTCAATTCTCCGTTATTCATACTCCAGCTGAGTACCAAGGTAAGCCTTTTAAGCTTTTGATATGCAGGAAAGCAAAACTCCATAGGAGTTGAACGAGTTCAAGGGTACAGCCTGGATGATGGAATTATATATTATAATCACAGGTTATGCCTTCCCAAACAATGATGAGGGAGCTAAGGGTCAAATTCTGAATGAAACCCATGACAACCTTATTGCAGGACATCCAGGTTTCATCAAAACCTACATGTCTGTGAAGAAAAGCTTCTTTTGGCCTGGTCTAAAAAAGGATGTGCTTAATCATGTACGTCAATGTCTAACCTGTCAGAAAGTCAAGGCCGAGAGAGTAAAAATGCCTGGGAAATTACATTCATTAGACATCCCCCAGATGAAGTGGAAATGCATCAGTATGGATTTTATTACTGGATTACCTTCAGTGCAATCAGGTTACAACTCCATCTTCGTGGTAGTTGATAGACTAACCAAAGTTGCCCATCTGATTCCAGTAAAAGAAACCTACATTGTATAGCGGATGTGGCCAGAGTGTTCCTCAAGAAAATCTTCCGATTGCATGGCCTACCCAGAAGAATAGTAAGTGATCGAGATCCCAAATTCACGTTAAGATTCTGGATTGCATTTTTTGAAGCAGTAGGAACTTTCTTGGATCTCAGCACAGCTTACCACCCTGAGACCGATGGACAAATAGAAAGGGTAAACCAAGTAATCAAAGATATACTTTGGTCATGCTGTGGTGGCAGGGAACCCAAGAAGTGGCTAAGCTATCTGCACCTAGTCGAGTTCGCCTACAATGCTTCTTATATTGGGATGAGCCCTTTCAAAGCTTTGTATGGACAAGATTGCTTAACTGCATTAACTTGGTGCGACCCCCATTGATTAGGGTCAAGATGTCCAGATAGATGCTTGATGACATGGAGCAGCAGATGCAGTCAATTCGCAAAGATATTAAAGGTGCCCAGGATAGACAAAAGCAGTATGCAGATAAGAAGAGGACAGATAGAGAATTCGAAGAAGCAGATATGGTCTTCATTCGAGTATGCCCCAAAAGAAGTTCTCTATCTCTTGGGAAGTACAAGAAGTTATCCCCCAGATATTGTGGGCCATATCTGATTACAAAGAAAGTAGGTGACTTAGCCTACGAGCTTCTTCTACCTCCTCATCTCAAAGTACATAATGTATTTCATGTCAGCCTTCTTAAAAAGTATGTACCAAGCCCGAATCATGTGCTTGATGATGAAATCTTAACTTCTTCAACCCAAGGGCAGATGGAACTCCAACCTAAAGAAATCCTTGATGTTCGAGAAAAGGTTCTCAGGAACAGAATTCTAATAGAATTATTGGTCAAATGGAAGTTCTATCCTTTTGAAGATGCTACCTGGGAGAAAGAAGCCGAACTGTTGCAGGATTACCCCCAGTTTGCGAGATGAGAATATCTCGCGTTTTTCAAGTGGGAGAGAATGTAAGATTCCTTCCCAGCCTCTCAAGATGTCCAGCATCTTCCCCTGTAATCAAATCCTTCTTCAGAAATATAAAAGATCTTGTTTCTACCTGAGAGAAAATATTCTAGAGAAAGATTATTCAAATTTTGAATATTTTTGGATGAAAAAATATCTCTTCTTATTAAAATAAGTTTCCCTGAAACAGAAGTTCAAAAAGATTTTCAGAAGGTGCATTAGAAATCAAGTATAATCTGTTCAAGAGGTCTTACCCTAGGGGTCCAGATTTTTGAAAAATTTTAAATTAAGGTTTTGAGGGGCCAATCAGATTCATCCAAATGTGTGGAGAAGATAAATAGAAGAAATAAAGAAAATCTCCCCAAAAATGAGTAAATACTCACATAAGATGAAGAGTGGACTAAGGACCAAAGGAATTACTAAAAAAATAGATTTTTGACACCTCACAATGGGGATTCCCCCCTCATGAATGAGGCACCTACTTCACATGTGTGGTGGAGCTTTAAATCATAAAAAATTGAGATATTTCATCTCTCCTCTCTCCTCATGAATGGGGCGCCTACTTCACATGTGTGTGGTGGAGTTTTAAATCGTCAAAATTGAGATATTTCATCTCTCCTCTCTCCTAATTCAAGTCTAGTTCCAAAAAGTAAGCTAAAGTGACCTAAAAATGGTCAAAAATTGACCAAACTGATCTTGAAAATTCTAGAATCAGTTTGCTTGGTTAGGAGCTCACTTTTTCCTACAAATACAAGCCTCCCCCTTTGTTGAAGCTTAATAGTGTTTTATGCACTGTTACTCTACTCCTCCCAAGAGCAAGGAAATGTGAATTTCTTAATAATTCACTAGCTTTTGATCATTCCCTCTTCTAAAGAATTGGTGGCCACTCTTGTTGCAAACAAGAGTGGAACCCTCAAACCATCAAGCCAAAGGAAAGCTCCCAGATTTCATGTAAGTTAGAAATCTTATATTTTTCTTTATTCTTTTAATGGTTTTCTAAATTGTTTGTTATCTTAAATGATAAACAGATGATATGCCTTCTTGGAAAGGCTTTCCCCCTCTCTCATTCTTAAAATCAGCCCTTCTTTATCCTAGTTAAGTGATCTAATTGTTGAAATTAAACTTTTCATATTGTTTCTCTCTTAAAAGTGAAAATTGATTAGTTTAGAATGCTTTAAACCAGTTGGGAATAATTCCTAAGTAGATTAAGGTTAGAAAAATTGAAAAATGGTCAGCCATACAAAGGAGGTTATGGAAATTTTTTTTAAAAATTTATGAAATAAATTTCATCTTTTATTAATCAAAAAGAGTAATCCCCATCGTTAGTATATTCTAAAAGTGTCATTTTCATTCATGCATAGAAAGATGCATATTGATTATTCTTTTTATTATACAAGAGTGATTTTTAATAGAATTAAATTCTATGCATAATAGAAAGATGCATATTGATTATTTTATTATTATAAAAGAGTGATTTTTAATAGAATTAAATTCTATGCATAGAAAGATGCATATTGATTATTATTTTTTATTATAAAAGAGTGATTTTCAATAGAATTAAATTCTATGCATAGAAAGATGCATATTGGTTATTTTTATTATTATAAAAGAGTGATTTTCAATAGAATTAAATTCTATGCATAGAAAGATGCATATTGATTATTATTTTTATTTAATAAAAGAATAATTTTCGAAAGAATTAAATTCTATGTATAGAAAGACGCATATTGATTATTATTTTTATTACAAAAGTGTTAATTTCATCAAAATGGATTTTTATGCATAAATAGACGCATAAAAGAATAATTTTTTTATTATAAAAGTGTTACTTTCATCATTATTGATTTTTATGCATAAAAGAAATTTTTTTAATTATAAAAGGGTTACTTTCATAAAAATGGATTTTTATGTATAAATAGATGCATAAAAGAATAATTTTTTTATTATAAAAGTGTTACTTTCATCATTATTGATTTTTATGCATAAAAGAATATATTTTTCATTCTAAAAGTGTTACTTTCATTATTATTGATTTTTATGCATAAAATGATACATAAAAGATTTTTTTAAATTATAAAAGTGTTACTTTTATCAAAATGGATTTCTATGCATAAATAGATACATAAAAGAATAATTTTTTAATTATAAAAGTGTTACTTTCATTATTATTGATTTTTATGCATAAAATGATGCATAAAAGAACATATTTTTCATTATAAAAGTGTTACTTTCATCATTATTGATTTTATGCATAAAAGAAAATTTTTAATTATAAAAGTGTTACCTTCATCAAAATGGATTTTTATGCATAAATAGATGCATAAAAGAATATTTTTTTTAAATTATAAAAGTGTTACTTTCATCATTATTGATTTTTATGCATAAAATGATGCATAAAAGATTTTTTTATCAAAATAAGAGTTTACTTTAATCCTATGTTTAAATCCCATGAATTTTGAAGAAATGGATATGTAAATACTTAGTGAAGGAAAATTATACCGTTTCATATTCTCTAGGATGGTAATGAGAAAATTCAAAAAAAACTATCGAAGTCGAAATTTTAGATAAATGACTAATTTATTCCTCATAGGAATTCGTGTTAAGTTTTGAATTCAGTAAAGTAGTAATTGAAATATTACCTTCGAGAAAGATAGTTTAGGGAGAACCTTTCCAGACTCAAACCCTGATGAATTAGACTATGACCAAGACGTAACTCCTTCGTCAGTTTCAAGAAATGACGATGTGACTAGTTCAGTAATCTACACTCAAATCACCCATCGAATTTGAAACTAAGTTGAGACCTTTGATTTTGATCTGAGGATCAAGAATTCAGAATTCAAGGAATTCTACTTGGGAATCCAGACCTGTGATCTAGAAGTCTTGGGATACAGAATTAAGATATACTCATTGTATTTAAAAGAAAGTCAAAACTGAAAACTTGCATGAAAACCCTGTTTTCTTAAAGGACTATCTTACGCCAGAATGCTGGAGAGAGCATTTGGTATATGTGTGTTCTAAGGGAAGTTCGGTTGTAACAGCTGGCGGGGAGTGTTCAAAGGATGGCTCACGTAGCAAAGCCTTCCCAGGTCTTGACCAGCCTCGGTATGGTTAAAATGGTGCGCTTCCGATGTACGATGGACGAGGGCTGATGAAGCGGTCCCTGAGTGAAGTGCTAGGACACCTAAGGAGGATCCTGGAAGGTTCTGACCAGTCGATGCACGGGCTCGCGGTGCCGAGAACACCCATGCGTATGTCGAGGGAAGATATATATGTATGATGACGAGAAACTTATTGTAATCTGTTATTGGATCTCGTTGCTGACCTGCTGGTCTCAACGGAGAGTCCAGAGTGATACTGCTTTGTGAGAAACAAGGATTGAATGGAAATTTTGAGTTGTGACATCTGTACCCAGTAATTGTTTGTTAATGGATTGTTTTATAGATTAAAGTTTGAAGAGGAGTGTGTGAGTATCTGTATTCTAAAGCAAAAGTTAAGAAAGGCTTTCAATTATGGGAGAGAATGTAAGATTCCTCCCCAGCCTCTCAAGATGTCCAGCATCTTCCCCTATAATGAAATCCTTCTTTAGAAATATAAAAGATCTTGTTTCTACCTGTTTTGGCCTAGAGAGAGAAAATATTCTAGAGAGAGGTTATTCAGATTTTGAATATTTTTGGATGGAAAAATATCTCTTCTTATTAAAATAAGTTTCCCCGAAACAGAAGTTCAAAAAGATTTTCAGAAGGTGCATTAGAAATCAAGTATAATCTGTTCAAGAGGCCTTACCCTAGGGGTCCAGATTTTTGAAAAATTTTAAATTAAGGTTTTGAGGGACCAATCAGATTCATCCAAATGTGTGGAGAAGATAAATAGAAGAAATAAAGAAAATCTCCCCAAAAATGAGTAAATACTCACATAAGATGAAGAGTGGACTAAGGACCAAAGGAATTACTAAAAAAATAGATTTTTGACACCTCAGAATGGGGATTCCCCCCTCATGAATGAGGCGCCTACTTCACATGTGTGGTGGAGTTTTAAATCATCAAAAATTGAGATATTTCATCTCTCCTCTCTCCTAATTCAAGGCTCTCCTCTCTCCTCATGAATGAGGCGTCTACTTCACATGTGTGGTGGAGTTTTAAATCATCAAAAATTGAGATATTTCATCTCTCCTCTCTCCTAATTCAAGTCTACTTCCAAAAAGTAAGCTAAAGTGACCTAAAAATGGTCAAAAATTGACCAAACTGATCTGGAAAATTCTAGAATCAGTTTGCTTGGTTAGGAGCTCACATTTTCCTACAAATACAAGCCTCCCTCTTTGTTGAAGCTTAATAGTGTTTTATGCACTGTTACTCTACTTCCAAGAGCCAAGAACTGTGAATTTCTTAATAATTCACTAGTTTTTGACCATTCCCTCTTCTAAAGAATTGGTGGCCACTCTTGTTGCAAACAAGAGTAGAACCCTCAAACCATCAAGCCAAAGGAAAGCTCCCAGAATTCATGTAAACTACAAATCTTATATTTTTCTTTATTCTTTTAATGGTGTTCTAAATTGTTTGTTATCTTAAAATGACAAACAGATGCTATGCCTTCTTGGAAAGGCTTTCCCCCTCTCTCATTCTTAAAATCAGCACTTCTTTATCCCAGTAAAGTGATCTAATTGTTGGAATTAAACTTTTCATATTGTTTCTCTCTTAAAAGTGAAAATTGATTAGTTTAGAATGCTTTAAACCAATTGGGGATAATTCGTAAGTAGATTAAGGTTAGAAAAATTGAAAAATGGTCAGCCATACAAAGGAGGTTATGGCAAAATTTTCTTAAAATTTGTGAAATAAATTTCATCTTTTATTAATCAAAAAGAGTAATCCCCATCGTTAGTGTATTCTAAAAGTGTCATTTTCATTCATGCATAGAAAGATGCATATTGATTATTCTTTTTATTATAAAAGAGTGATTTTTAATAGAATTAAATTCTATGCATAATAGAAAGATGCATATTGATTATTTTATTATTATAAAAGAGTGATTTTTAATAGAATTAAATTTTATGCATAGAAAGATGCATATTGATTATTATTTTTTATTATAAAAGAGTAATTTTCAATAGAATTAAATTCTATGCATAGAAAGATGCATATTGGTTATTTTTATTATTATAAAAGAGTGATTTTCAATAGAATTAAATTTTATGCATAGAAAGATGCATATTGATTATTATTTTTATTTAATAAAAGAATGATTTTCAATAGAATTAAATTCTATGTATAGAAAGACGCATATTGATCATTATTTTTATTACAAAAGTGTTAATTTCATCAAAATGGATTTTTATGCATAAATAGACGCATAAAAGAATAATTTTTTTACTATAAAAGTGTTACTTTCATCATTATTGATTTTTATGCATAAAATGATGCATAAAAGAAAATTTTTTATTATAAAAGTGTTACTTTCATCATTATTGATTTTTATGCATAAAAGAATATATTTTTTATTATAAAAGTGTTACTTTCATCATTAGTGATTTTTATGCATAAATCAGCATAAAAGATTTTTTTTAATTATAAAAGTGTTACTTTCATCAAAATGGATTTCTATGCATAAATAGATGAATAAAAGAATATTTTTTTAATTATAAAAGTGTTACTTTCATCATTATTGATTTTTATGCATAAAATGATGCATAAAAGAATATATTTTCATTATAAAAGTGTTACTTTTATAATTATTGATTTTATGTATAAAAGGATGCATAAAAGAAAATTTTTAATTATAAAAGTGTTACCTTCATCAAAATGGATTTTTATGCATAAATAGATGCATAAAAGAATAAAATTGAAAGAAAGTAACAGGGGTGGGTTAGTCCCTCACCAAGGGAGTGGCTCATGAAGGAGTCACCACTTAGCATCTCATGGGAGAAGCTCACCATTGATTCTTGGAACAGATAACATTATCATGAATGAGCCATAATCCCATTTACATTGGTATTTATACTCCACCCAAGAGTTCACACCTACTTACTAGTTGTCCATGGCCTTGGGCCCATAATGCTTTCTTACAAACCATCCCTTCCCCAATGGTTTCGTCCTCAAAACCTCAAATGAATACCCCAAATTCGGAGAAGAATGTTCCATGTGGCTGAATTTACACCAACCCATATTGCTCTATCAATGCTTCATATCCCTCCAATGCTGAAATAGGTTGCCATGAAGCTTCTTCCTTAGGTAAACCTTTCCATTGAACAAGATACTCCACCAAGGTATGAGTGCGAAGTACCTTTTTCCTTGTACCCAAGATAGCTTCTGGAATGTATTCAATCATTCCCTCTTCATTCATTGGAGGTAACTCATCAACCATTTGATCGATCATACCCACATATCCTTTCAAGTGAGAGACATGAAACACATCATGAATCTTTGTTGTAGATGGAAGTAAGAGTTGATATGCAACCTCCCCAACTCTTTGTATCACTTGATAAGGACCATAATAGCGATGAGCTAGTTTGGTGTTGGTGCTTCCCTTCAAAGACGCATATCTTGACTTTGGTATTCTCAAAAGAACCCAATCTCCCACTTTGAATTCCAATGGTCTTCGATGAACATTGGCATATTGTCTCATTTTCTCTTGTGCAACCTTCAAATTACTTTTGCATTGTTGCAACAAAGCTTGCATCCTTTCAGCTTCCTCCTTGGCATTATGGTTAGAAGTCTCATATGTACCCACCAACATAGGCAAATTTACCTTGTAACCATATAAAGCCTCAAAGGGTGACATGCCAATGCTCACATGATATGTTGAGTTGTAAGCAAACTCAACCAAAGGTAACCAATCATCCCATGTGCTTTGAGTATCATGACAATAGTGGCGTAGATATGTTTCCACCCATTTGTTTACTCTTTCTGTTTGACCATCGGTTTTGGGATGATAGGCGGTGCTTGGAGTAAGCTTGGTTCCCATATATTCAAACAATGTTCTCTAAAAAGTGCTCATGAATTTGACATCGCGATCACTCACAATTTGTGACGGCATACCATGCAACTTGAAAACCCCATCAACAAATTGCTTGGCAACATTTTGGGCTGAATATGTGACCTTGGAAGGAATGATATGGGCCACTTTGGTCAATCTATCCACCACAACATACAAGCTGTCCCACCCTTTCTTTGTGCACGGAAGGTTAGTAATGAAATCCATTGATATATGACTCCATTTGCCTTCGGGAATGGGCAATGGCTGAAGCAAACCTCCCGGTTTATGTGTAGGATCCTTGTTCAATTGACATGACCGGCACCCACTTACATAAGCATGAATGCTCTTCCACATCCCCTTCCAAAAGAAACTTTTCCTTATTGCATCAAAGGTTTTGTAGACACCCAAATGACCAGCCATAGGAGTACAATGCATCTCTTCCATGATCTTCTTGATAAATGATGAAGTAGGAACCAAGTAGACTTTTCCTTTGTAGTAGAGGAGACCATTTTTCAGCTCATAATGGGGTAACTCTTCACATACACCTTGCTGTAATTTCTGCACTATTTGTGAGGTTTCTTCATCAAACAAGTACTCTTCTTGTATCTCCATGATCCAATCTTTATGCACCTCAGAAATAGCATACAATGAGCAGGCCCACATACGAGACAAGGAATCGGCAACCACATTTTCTTTGCCCTTTGTGTATGTGATTTCAAAATCATAGTTTTGTAGTGTTGCTACCCACCTTCTTTGCTTAGGAGACAAATTGGGTTGTGTGAGGAAATACTTCAGCACCCTATGATCACTTCTCACATAAAAATGACTCCCATATAAGTAATGGTGCCATTTCTTGATAGCATGGAGTATAGCAATCATCTCTTGCTCATACACATGGAGTTCTCTTTCTTTGTCATTCAGCTTTCTACTTTCATAAGCAATGACTCCATGGTCTTGGTAAAGTACCGCACCAATCCCTCTTCCACTTACATCCGCCCTTATTGTGAAAGGTTTGGTGAAGTCTGGACATACCAAAATAGGTGCTGATATGAGCATCTTCTTCATATCTTCAAAGCTTTTGTTGGCAATGGCATCCCAAAAGAAGGTTTCCTTCTTCAATTTATCCGTCATTGGGGCTGCAATTTCTACATAGTGGGCAATAAAGCGCCTATAGAATGAAGATAACCCCCAAAATCCCCTCAATTGAGTAGTGTTTGAAGGAACCGGCCAATTCCTAATACATTCCACTTTCTTTGGATCCACACAAATGCCATCCTTGCTCACAATGTGACCCAAATATTCCACCTCATGTGCCATGAAGGTACATTTTGTCTCCTTAACATACAACTTGTTTTGCCTCAAGACCTCCAAAACCTCTTTCACGTGCTTCAAATGCACTTCCTCATGTTTGCTATAGATAAGTATGTCGTCGAAAAAGACCAATACAAACTTGTAGAGGAAAGGTTGAAGCACTTTGTTCATCAATGCTTGAAAAGTTGCCGGTGCATTGCATAATCCAAACGGCATAACCATGAATTGGTAAAGACCCCTTTCTGTACGAAATGCTGTTTTGAACTCATCACCACTTTTCATCCTTATTTGATGGTATCCGGAACGCAAATCAATCTTTGAAAAGCATGTGGCACCCTTCAACTCATCCAAAAGATCATCCACCCTTGGTATTGGAAAACGATTTTTGATGGTGATCTTATTCAAATCACGGTAATCAATGCACATGCGAAAAGTACCATCCTTTTTCTTCACAAGTAGCACCGGAGAAGCAAAAGGAGATTGACTTGGTTCAACCCATCCCATGTCAATGAGTTCTTTGAATTGCTTTGCCACCTCTTCCTTTTCAACCTTTGACAAACGATAGGGAGGCTTGTTGATTGGTTTGGCATTTGGTTCCAAATCAATAGCGTGATCAACACTCCTCTTTGGCGGCATTGATTTTGGCATGGTAAACACATCTTCATAATCCTTGAGTAGCTTAACCATGTCCACATTTTCGATGCAATCCTTTTTGCTATTAGCTGTAGTACATAAACATAGCCCTCTTTCTTGAACTCTTTCTTCATTTGAGTAGCATTGATCATGAAGAGCTTGGACCCTTGCATTCCATTCAATGTAATAACCCCTCCATGATGCACAAAACTCATGAAACTTTTCTGTAAGTTCATGGTAAAAGAGTTTAAAGTGGACAGCCAATCACATCCAAGTACTATGTCAATTGGTCCCAACTCAATCACCAAAAGATCAACTTTGCAAGAGTAGCTCTTGGACAACTCCAATTCTGTACTTTGACACTTCATATTGCAACCCATTGAATCACCATTGGCCACTTGCACCATGTGCTTGTTTGGTAAAGAAGTTGGTTGCATTTTGAGAGTGTTCAAAGACCTTTTATTGACAAAACTATGCGTGCTTCCAGTATCAATGAGTGCATATGATGTTCTCCCATTCACCTTGATCTTCAATCTCAATGTGTTGGCACCCTTACTTCCCGCATAAGCATCATGAGAGATTGTACACAAGGTAGTATGTGCACTATTGTTTTCATTCCACACGCATAGAGGCATCCCATCATTCATTTTGTCATGAGCAAACTTTAGTTTCCCACCCGGATCAAAAGGAAACTCGGGATTTTCTTCATCAAAACCATCATCATGAGAACCTCCACCCTCATGAGGATCTCCCCTTCCTAAGGCATCATTGCACCATACACAGTAGGAAATCTTGGAAGATTAGGTCTTGTGTTTGCATGAGAACCCATGTCAGTCCTTGTGATCACTTCCCCTTTGATATTCCCTTTGCTAGCCCACTTTGTCAAATACTTCTTTTCATGAATTTCTGCAAGCATCATTGCCTTCTTCAAAGTGGCGGGTTCATGAGACTTGACATCACCACCAATAGGAGCTTTCAAGCCCCTTATATACTTGACAACAAGATAATGTTCATCAAAGTCGTCCAAGTATAATAGAAGCTTTAGAAACTTATGAGAATATTCCTTCACGGTAGTGATTTGCTCTAGCTTGTCCCATTCCACAATGTGATTGTCCCTTTGCATGCGAGAAGTAAACTCTTCTGCCATGTCATTCTTGAATTCTTCCCAAGTAGTGATGACATAACCATGAGATTGCTTCCTCCTCCACCAAGTGTGAGCAAAACCTTCAAGATGAAGTGAGGCGAAATAGACTTTGGCAATCTCGCTCCTTGGGCTGATTTCGAAGTAGAGATCCATCTTGTTTGCCCACTCTTCAAAGTCTTCGATAGAATTTGATTCTCCTTTGAACTTATTAAATATGATTTTTTCCTTCACAGCATTGTCAAAATCACCATGCATTCTTGAACCCCTCTGCCGTGCTCTTGGATCATCAAATCCTCTTCCTTCACCCAAGTGTCTATGCATTTGCTCATCTTCCAATTGCCAATCACCTGCATCTTTAAATCCCTTCTGTTCATACCCTCTTCTTGCATCTTGCATAAAGGATGAAGTTCTTGGAATACTGGCATTGGATATCTCATAAGAAGCATCACCCATAGGTCTCTTGCCCTTGTCCATGTAAGAAGAATGTGGCATCATTTGAGGTGGCATCATTTGTCTTACTTTGTTCTCTTCTGGCATAGAAGGCTTTCCATCATGTTTGGCATCATAATGTACACCATCCATTGCATTCATATCGGCTTCTTGGTTGAGCTTGAGAGGAGCCAATGCACTAATGGCTTTCTCCAAGTCTTTTAACCCACTTTGCATCACGTCATCCAGTAGTGGTGTCGCTTGTCGAACCGTTCCATGAGGTGTTCACCAAATTGTTGTTGCCGATTTGTTTGGTTATTTTCAATCCTTTGAAACATACTCTCCATAGCCATTAACATCATGTCCACTGTTAGCGGAGTAGTTCCCAAAGATTGAGGCATTTCCACTGGCTGAGATTCATTTGGAGATGGTGCTTTTATGGTTGAACTTTCTTCATTCTATTTGATGAACGCGTTGCCATCATTGCTTCCGGTTGTCTTTGATCATTTTCATTCCGGGCTCCCTTGTTTTGACCTCCTCTAGTCATTTCCATGCGCGTAATTGATCCCTCCTTGCAAAGACCACTTACTTGATTTTTTTTTCTCTATTCAAACGGTATCCGATTTGGGTGATCTTTATATCGATGCGAAGCTCTTGACGAGACGAATAAGAATCCCCAAAAACAGATCTGAAAAAGTCAATAGCCTTTGACCAGTCAATTGTACCGCGAGTAAGGATCCCCAAAAATAGATTTGAAAAAGTCAACAGCCTTTGACCAGTCAACAGCCTTTGACCAGTCAACTGTTCTAGCTGAAAGTCAACTCTTAACTTTGATCGCTCAATACTACTCCGATTTGAGTGATCTTTAGCTTGTTTGAAAGAGGTTTTCGGGTAGATTGAAGAGCTTTCAGGATAGATTTGAAAAGCTTTTGAAAAACCCTAGAAATTCAAGGATTTGTCCTGGCTACAAGTAGGCAAATTTTACAAAAATTTTGCCATGGTCTCCCCTCTTTTTGCACCAAATCTCAATCAAATCAAAGCATCTCAATCAAGTATTAAAATCCTTATGCATTTGACCACTGTAAGCAAATCAATCCTCAATCATTTTTCCATCTGAGCATGTGATCTTATGGCATCAATTTTGTTCTTTTGCATAAGAAGTCGATGTAGAGGATTTGCTTGTTTGCTCAAGTCGAATGAAGTGGTCGATGAAGCGCGTCGATGCTTGCCGATCTCCCGGCCAAGCACTTCTTACCCCTTCACAAGTTTACATCCAAGGTGAAGGTTGAGGCCATTTCTTTACCACCAAGTACCTAATCCTCTTCCTTACCGCGTTACCCGGCACTAACGGCAAGGAAGATTCAAGACATTCTCCCCTTGGCCTCTTCTCCAAATGCCAAGGTACCCTTACTTCATTCTAGATTCTAGGAATAAAGTGGGGTACAATCGTGAGTGGAATGTGGTTACAAGCTCAAATGAATGAGTCGAGTTGACTTACAATTTATAGCATGACTTATGCTCATTCATATCATAATACATGGTTCATAGTGCTTCCTTCATCACATCCACTCATGGCAATCTCAATACATTTCCACATACATCAACAACATCCAAGTGTCATGGAGCGGTGATCTCGGGTCGTGTTCTGGGCGCGAGTTCCTACTCGGGACTAGAAAATCCAGTACAAAAGTGAAAACAGAGAGCACTTGCTGAATCCTGCACCTCAAGACCTATAGCTCCTTTTGAAGAGGACGACGAGCCGGTCGTTTTGAGTACTAGAACTCCAAAAATGGAGTTCGTATGAGAGAGTTATGACCAAAAACGTGCAACCGGCAATGGAAAACGGTGTCACCAAAAAGTGGGCTTCCAACCCAAAACATTTTATTCAATCCCACAAATGTGCCAAAAGCTATGCTCACTTATGCCAATATGCAAGGCATAGCATTGAATGGCTATGTGTAGCATTCAAGCATTCATAATGCATAAAGAGCAGCATGAATGGCCATGATTAAAGTCCAATTTCTGAAAATTAGGGTTTTATGTGTAATAAAACCTTAATTCACTCCATAGCTTGAAAGAATGCTTCAAAATTGTAAGGAAGTGATGGAGCAACTCACCAATGTCACCCGGGAAGCCTTAATGCTTGAATTTGTTGAAGGAGATGAAGATTAGGGTCACTTTGGTGAAAAACGTGGGCAGCTTTGGTAGTGATTTTCAGCCACATTGGGAGCCCCATTGCTCATGGAAAATAGGTGAAATACTTCATAAAACATTGCTAGATACATGAGAGACTCAATGCCCTTTGCTCATGTTAAGATTCCATGGCTAGGGTTTGCAAGAAAGCTCCCAAACAAAAAAACGTTTTTGATTAACAAGATTAGAAATTTTTCCCAATTTGGTCCACTCATTCAAAAAAAATAGGTCCATGTGCTCAGATTTGAACCACAAACTCTACCTTAGCCATATCCCCTTCCCCCATGAATCAAATGAAGCAGAAATTTCACGAAATGAGAAGAAGAAAAGAAAAATTAAAAATCATGGATCAAAAGCCATGCTCTGATACCAATGAAAGAAAGTAACAGGGGTGGGTTAGTCCCTCACCAAGGGAGTGGCTCATGAAGGAGTCACCACTTAGCATCTCACGGGAGAAGCTCACCATTGATTCTTGGAACAGATAACATTATCATGAATGAGCCATAATCCCATTTACATTGCTATTTATACTCCACCCAAGAGTTCACACCTACTTACTAGTTGTCCATGGCCTTGGGCCCATAATGCTTTCTTACAAAAATTTTTTATTATAAAAGTGTTACTTTCATCATTATTGATTTTTATGCATAAAACGATGCATAAAAGAATTTTTTTATCAAAATAAGAGTTCACTTTAATCCTATGTTTAAATCCCATGACTATTGGAAAAATGAATAAGTAAATACTCAATGAAGAAAAATTATACCGTTTCATATTCTCTAGGATGGTAATGAGAAAATTCAAAAAAAACTATCGAAGTCGGAATTTTAGATAAATGACTAATTTATTCCTCATAGAAATTTGTGTTTAGTTTTGAATTCAGTAAAGTAGTAATTGAAATATTACCTTCGAGAAAGATAGTTTAGGGAGAACCTTTCCAGACTCAAACCCATGAATCAGACTATGACCAAGACATAACTCCTTCGTTAGTTTCAAGAAATGACGATGTGACCAGTTCAATAATCTACACTCAAATCACCCACCGAATTTGAAACTAAGTTGAGACCTTTGATTTTGATCTGAGGATCAAGAATTCAGAATTCAAGGAATTTTGCTTGGGAATCCAGACCTGTGATCTAGAAGTCTTGGGATACGGAATTAAGATATACTCATTGTATTCAAAAGAAAATCAAAACTGAAAACTTGCATAGAAACCCTGTTTTCTTAACTTAGAATGTTGGAGAGAGCATTTGGTATATGTGTGTTCTAAGCGAAGTTTGGTTGCAACAACAGCTCTGGCGGGGAGTGTTCAAAGGACGGATCACGCGGCAAAGCCTGCCCAGGTCTTGACCAGCCTCGGTATGGTTAAAATGGTGCGCTTCTGGTGTACGATGGACGAGGGCTGACGAAGCGGTCCCTGAGTGAAGTGCCAGGACACCTAAAGAGGATCCTGGAAGGTTCTGACCAGTCGATGCACGGGCTCGCGGTGCCGAGGACACCCATGCGTATGTCGAGAAAGATATATATGTATGATGACGAGAAACTTATTGTAATTTGTTATTGGATCTCGTTTTGCTGACCTGCTGGTCTTAATGGAGAGTCCAGAGTGATACTGTTTTGTGAGAAAGAAGGATTGAATGGAAATTTTGAGTTGTGCCATCTGTACCCAGTAATTGTTTGTTAATGGATTGTTTTATAGATTAAAGTTTGAAGAGGAGTGTGTGAGTATCTGTATTCTAAAGCAAAAGTTAAGAAAGGCTTTCAATTATGGGAGAGAATGTAAGATTCCTCCCCAGCCTCTCAAGATGTCTAGCATCTTACCCTGTAAATCAAATCCTTCTTCAGAAATATAAAAGATCTTGTTTCTACCTGTTTTGGCCTAGAGAGAGAAAATATTCTAGAGAGAGGTTATTCAGATTTTGAATATTTTTGGATGGAAAAATATCTCTTCTTATTAAAATAAGTTTCCCCGAAACAGAAGTTCAAAAAGATTTTCAGAAGGTGCATTAGAAATCAAGTATAATCTGTTCAAGAGGCCTTATCCCTAGGGGTCCAGATTTTTGAAAAATTTTAAATTAAGGTTTTGAGGGGCCAATCAGATTCATCCAAATGTGTGGAGAAGATAAATAGAAGAAATAAAGAAAATCTCCCCAAAAATGAGTAAATACTCACATAAGATGAAGAGTGGACTAAGGACCAAAGGAATTACTAAGAAAATAGATTTTTGACACCTCAGAATGGGGATTCCCCCCTCATGAATGAGGCGCCTACTTCACATGTGTGGTGGAGTTTTAAATCATCAAAAATTGAGATATTTCATCTCTCCTCTCTCCTAATTCAAGTCTCTCCTCTCTCCTCATGAATGAGGCGCCTACTTCACATGTGTGGTGGAGTTTTAAATCATCAAAAATTGAGATATTTCATCTCTCCTCTCTCCTAATTCAAGTCTACTTCCAAAAAGTAAGCTAAAGTGACCTAAAAATGGTCAAAAATTGACCAAACTGATCTGGAAAATTCTAGAATCAGTTTGCTTGGTTAGGAGCTCACATTTTCCTACAAATACAAGCCTCCCTCTTTGTTGAAGCTTAATAGTGTTTTATGCACTGTTACTCTACTTCCAAGAGCCAAGAACTGTGAATTTCTTAATAATTCACTAGTTTTTGACCATTCCCTCTTCTAAAGAATTGGTGGCCACTCTTGTTGCAAACAAGAGTAGAACCCTCAAACCATCAAGCCAAAGGAAAGCTCCCAGAATTCATGTAAACTACAAATCTTATATTTTTCTTTATTCTTTTAATGGTGTTCTAAATTGTTTGTTATCTTAAAATGACAAACAGATGCTATGCCTTCTTGGAAAGGCTTTCCCCCTCTCTCATTCTTAAAATCAGCACTTCTTTATCCCAGTAAAGTGATCTAATTGTTGGAATTAAACTTTTCATATTGTTTCTCTCTTAAAAGTGAAAATTGATTAGGTAGATTGGTGAACTTCTACCTCCTTGGACTGATGTATGCTATTAAAATATCTTGGGAAAAATGCTATTGATATCATTGGATTTTTTTTGAGAGAATGATGCTTGCATATTTGGAAAAATCCTGAAAAATCCTGAAAAATGTTCATTTTCAAGACATATGCTACTTTGTTGCTTATGTACTTCCAAATAAAAAGGCATTTTATATGTTTAGCATTTTTTACATAAGCATAGGGTTATGTTCTACATGCCCAATGAAGCATTTTGGTTTTTAAAGCCTACATTAGGAGTTTGATTTTTTTTTCGCAACCCCCAAAAAAGGACACTCAAGTGTCCTGTTTTGGTACCAAACTAGTGTTAAAAGTGAAAATTGATTAGTTTAGAATGCTTTAAACCAATTGGGAATAATTTGTAAGTAGATTAAGGTTAGAAAAATTAAAAAATGGTCAGCCATACAAAGGAGGTTATGGAAAAATTTTCTAAAAATTTATGAAATAAATTTCATCTTTTATTAATCAAAAAGAATAATCCCCATCGTTAGTGTATTCTAAAAGTGTCATTTTCATTCATGCATAGAAAGATGCATATTGATTATTCTTTTTATTATAAAAGAGTGATTTTTAATAGAATTAAATTCTATGCATAATAGAAAGATGCATATTGATTATTTTATTATTATAAAAGAGTGATTTTTAATAGAATTAAATTCTATGCATAGAAAGATGCATATTGATTATTATTTTTTATTATAAAAGAGTGATTTTCAATAGAATTAAATTCTATGCATAGAAAGATGCATATTGGTTATTTTTATTATTATAAAAGAGTGATTTTCAATAGAATTAAATTCTATGCATAGAAAGATGCATATTGATTATTATTATCATTTAATAAAAGAATAATTTTCAATAGAATTAAATTCTATGTATAGAAAGACGCATATTGATTATTATTTTTATTACAAAAGTGTTAATTTCATCAAAATGGATTTTATGCATAAATAGACGCATAAAAGAATAATTTTTTTATTATAAAAGTGTTACTTTCATCATTATTATTTTTTATGCATAAATGATGCATAAAAGAAAATTTTTTATTATAAAAGTGTTACTTTCATCAAAACGGATTTTTATGCATAAATAGATGCATAAAAGAATAAATTTTTTATTATAAAAATGTTACTTTCATCATTATTGATTTTTATGCATAAAAGAATATATTTTTCATTATAAAAGTGTTACTTTCATCATTAGTGATTTTTATGCATAAATCAGCATAAAAGATTTTTTTAATTATAAAAGTGTTACTTTCATCAAAATGGATTTCTATGCATAAATAGATAAATAAAAAAATATTTTTTTAATTATAAAAGTGTTACTTTCATCATTATTGATTTTTATGCATAAAATGATGCATAAAAGAATATATTTTCATTATAAAAGTGTTACTTTCATCATTATTGATTTTGTGTATAAAAGGATGCATAAAAGAAAATTTTTAATTATAAAAGTGTTACCTTCATCAAAATGGATTTTTATGCATAAATAGATGTATAAAAGAATAAATTTTTTAATTATAAAAGTGTTACTTTCATCATTATTGATTTTTATGCATAAAACGATGCATAAAAGAATTTTTTATCAAAATAAGAGTTCACTTTAATCCTATGTTTAAATCCCATGACTATTGGAAAAATGAATAAGTAAATACTCAGTGAAGGAAAATTATACCGTTTCATATTCTCTAGGATGGTAATGAGAAAATTCAAAAAAAACTATCGAAGTCAGAATTTTAGATAAATGACTAATTTATTCCTCATAGAAATTCGTGTTTAGTTTTGAATTCAGTAAAGTAGTAATTGAAATATTACCTTCGAGAAAGATAGTTTAGGGAGAACCTTTCCAGACTCAAACCATGAATCAGACTATGACCAAGACATAACTCCTTCGTCAGTTTCAAGAAATGACGATGTGACCATTTCAATAATCTACACTCAAATCACCCAACCGAATTTGAAACTAAGTTGAGACCTTTGATTTTGATCTGAGGATCAAGAATTTAGAATTCAAGGAATTCTGCTTGGGAATCCAGACCTGTGATCTAGAAGTCTTGGGATACGGAATTAAGATATACTCATTGTATTCAAAAGAAAATCAAAACTGAAAACTTGCATAGAAACCCTGTTTTTTTAACTTACGCCAGAATGTTGGAGAGAGCATTTGGTATATGTGTGTTCTAAGGGAAGTTTGGTTGCAACAGCTGGCGGGGAGTGTTCAAAGGACGGCTCACGCGGCAAAGCCTGCCCAGGTCTTGACCAGCCTCGGTATGGTTAAAATGGTGCGCTTCCGGTGTACGATGGACGAGGGCTGACAAAGCGGTCCCTGAGTGAAGTGCCAGGACACCTAAGGAGGATCCTGGAAGGTTCTGACCAGTCGATGCATGGGCTCGCGGTACCGAGGACACCCATGCGTATGTCGAGGAAGATATATATGTATGATGACGAGAAACTTATTGTAATCTATTATTGGATCTCGTTGCTGACCTGCTGGTCTCAACGGAGAGTCCAGAGTGATACTGTTTTGTGAGAAACAAGGATTGAATTGAAATTTTGAGTTGTGACATCTGTATCCAGTAATTGTTTGTTAATGGATTGTTTTATAGATTAAAGTTTGAAGAGGAGTGTGTGAGTATCTGTATTCTAAAGCAAAAGTTAAGAAAGGCTTTCAATTATGGGAGAGAATGTAAGATTCCTCCCTAGCCTCTCAAGATGTCCAGCATCTTCCCCTGTAATCAAATCCTTCTTCAGAAATATAAAAGATATTGTTTCTATCTGTTTTGGCCGTAGAGAGAGAAAATATTCTAGAGAGAGATTATTCAGATTTTGAATATTTTTAGATGGAAAAATATCTATTCTTATTAAAATAAGTTTCCCCGAAACAGAAGTTCAAAAAGATTTTCAGAAGGTGCATTAGAAATCAAGTATAATCTGTTCAAGAGGCCTTATCCCTAGGGGTCCAGATTTTTGAAAAATTTTAAATTAAGGTTTTGAGGGGCCAATCAGATTCATCCAAATGTGTGGAGAAGATAAATAGAAGAAATAAAGAAAATCTCCCCAAAAATGAGTAAATACTCACATAAGATGAAGAGTGGACTAAGGACCAAAGGAATTACTAAGAAAATAGATTTTTGACACCTCAGAATGGGGATTCCCCCCTCATGAACGAGGTGCCTACTTCACATGTGTGGTGGAGTTTTAAATCATCAAAAATTGAGATATTTCATCTCTCCTCTCTCCTAATTCAAGTCTCTCCTCTCTCCTCATGAATGAGGCGCCTACTTCACATGTGTGGTGGAGTTTTAAATCATCAAAAATTGAGATATTTCATCTCTCCTCTCTCCTAATTCAAGTCTACTTCCAAAAAGTAAGCTAAAGTGACCTAAAAATGGTCAAAAATTGACCAAACTGATTTGGAAAATTCTAGAATCAGTTTGCTTGGTTAGGAGCTTACTTTTTCCTACAAATACAAGCCTCCCTCTTTGTTGAAGCTTAATAGTGTTTTATGGCCAAAGGAAAGCTCCCAGAATTCATGTAAACTACAAATCTTATATTTTTCTTTATTCTTTTAATGGTGTTCTAAATTGTTTGTTATCTTAAAATGACAAACAGATGCTATGCCTTCTTGGAAAGGCTTTCTCCCTCTCTCATTCTTAAAATCAGCACTTCTTTATCCCAGTAAAGTGATCTAATTGTTGGAATTAAGCTTTTCATATTGTTTCTTTCTTAAAAGTGAAAATTGATTAGTTTAGAATGCTTTAAACCAATTGGGGATAATTCCTAAGTAGATTAAGGTTAGAAAAATTGAAAAATGGTCAGCCATACAAAGGAGGTTATGGCAAAATTTTCTAAAAATTTGTGAAATAAATTTCATCTTTTATTAATAAAAAAGAGTAATCCCCATCGTTAGTGTATTCTAAAAATGTCATTTTCATTTGACATGCATAGAAAGATGCATATTGATTAATTTTTTTATTATAAAAGAGTGATTTTTAATAGAATTAAATTCTATGCATAATAGAATTTAAATTCTATGCATAATAGAAAGATGCATATTGATTATTTTATTATTATAAAAGAGTGATTTTTAATAGAATTAAATTCTATGCATAGAAAGATGCATATTGATTATTATTTTTTATTATAAAAGAGTGATTTTCAATAGAATTAAATTCTGTACATAGAAAGATGCATATTGGTTATTTTTATTATTATAAAAGAGTGATTTTTAATAGAATTAATTCTATGTATAGAAAGATGCATATTGATTATTATTTTTATTTAATAAAAGAATGATTTTCAATAGAATTAAATTCTATGTATAGAAAGACGCATATTGATTATTATTTTTATTACAAAAGTGTTAATTTCATCAAAATGGATTTTCATGCATAAATAGACGCGTAAAAGATTAAATTTTTTATTATAAAAGTGTTACTTTTATCATTATTGATTTTTTTGCATAAAATGATGCATAAAAGAAAATTTTTTATTATAAAAGTGTTACTTTCATCAAAATGGATTTTTATGCATAAATAGATGCATAAAAGAATAAATTTTTTATTATAAAAGTGTTACTTTCATCATTATTGATTTTTATGCATAAAAGAATATATTTTTCATTATAAAAGTGTTACTTTCATCATTAGTGATTTTTATGCATAAATCAGCATAAAAGATTTTTTTTAATTATAAAAGTGTTACTTTCATCAAAATGGATTTCTATGCATAAATAGATAAATAAAAAAATATTTTTTAATTATAAAAGTGTTACTTTTATCATTATTAATTTTTATGCATAAAATGATGCATAAAAGAATATATTTTCATTATAAAAGTGTTACTTTCATCATTATTGCTTTTATGTATAAAAGGATGTATAAAAGAAAATTTTTAATTATAAAAGTGTTACCTTCATCAAAATGGATTTTTATGCATAAATAGATACATAAAAGAATAAATTTTTTTATTATAAAAGTGTTACTTTCATCATTATTGATTTTTATGCATAAAACGATGCATAAAAGAATTTTTTTATCAAAATAAGAGTTCACTTTAATCCTATGTTTAAATCCCATGACTATTGGAAAA
The DNA here is from genome assembly GCF_041138505.1 of Cibotium barometz. Classification (NCBI taxonomy): domain Eukaryota; kingdom Viridiplantae; phylum Streptophyta; class Polypodiopsida; order Cyatheales; family Cibotiaceae; genus Cibotium; species Cibotium barometz. The sequence goes on from NC_141070.1 coordinate 48,015,420, forward strand.
ATGAATAAGTAAATACTCAGTGAAGGAAAATTATACCGTTTCATATTCTCTAGGATGGTAATGAGGAAATTCAAAAAAAACTATCGAAGTCAGAATTTTAGATAAATGACTAATTTATTCCTCATAGGAATTCGTGTTTATGGTTCCTGTGAGGCTGAACTTGCGTAGGAAACACTGTGTCTGGAATTTTGATTTTTCTCAGGTTTGACTCCAGTTCTCTTTGTGTTTCTTCCACCAAACCCCTTAAGTGTTACACTTGTTCAATCTCCTCAATTGGGTTTGGGTAAGTTCCAATCTTTTTCTTGAGGGTTTTTGGCCCACGTGGCTTGTCTTGGGGAGTCTCAGTCAGTTTGGGTGGTTGAGAGGGCATTAACTGACTTGGTTGTGGGGCTGAGGAAGTTTCCTTCTGTTTTCCTTTATTTATGTACTCACTTGATTCTCCTTCATTGAACTCCCGAGTGGGTTCCTCCCTTAAGGTAGTGGCTTTGGTTCCCATGGTTTCTATTGAATCGGAATCATCTTCAGGATCATTCATATACACGGGGTCGTCTCCTGTCCCTATGTTAGTCTTTGAACTGGGCTTGGAGCTCGTGGCATTAAACGATCTCTTTCCGTCGCGTTTTCTTTTTCTTTGCTTGAGCGATTGATGCGGTATCCCTCTCTTCAAGAATGTAGTTTTGATTTTGAAGCATTGACCGTGTAACTACATTCACGGGTACAATGGGTGTGGTTCCTCGTGTTTGGTTGGTGACCTCAACCAAATTCAATGGCGTAATCTTGGGTGCATTAGGATTATGTGGACATTGAGCAATCAAATGATCTATGCCACAACAATTACATGTAAGTACCGGCATTCTCGATGTGCTCCCTTGATTTGGTTCATCTGAGTAGCGATCTTCTGCAGCCTATTAGGGCACTCCGCTACACGATGCGGTCCACCACACTCGTAGCATTGAAGAGGTGGTCTCCTTGCCATGGTATTAAGGTTTTGCCCTCTAGTGGCGAGAGCAGCCGCTTGATATACAGGCTTGACTTGTCCGAAATGATCCTCCATGTAGTACTGGGGAATCATTTCAAACGTATCAATCCCGTATGGAGCAGTGGGGTCTATCTCCTCTTCATAATCCCCACACGCACTATGTGACTCACAACCCATTTGGTTTACAGGGGTAATCCTTGGGTGGATGTGGAGGTTGTGGTCCTAGCACTGGCGGTGGTAACGGCACAGACTGGAGTACATTCGGGTTCCTTGAAACTATGTGCTGTGAACGGTTGCTCAACAGGTGGTGCAGGCATTAGCGCAGGTACTTGAGGTGTGTTTGACCAGGCTAGTGGTGCCTGGTTTACCAACATTCGCTTAAGTACTAGGCAATCCTTAGATTGATGGCCGTACTTACCACATGCATTGCAATTCCCATTGAATTTGACTCTGAATGTGGGACATTCACTCGTGCTATGTGGTCCTAAGCACACCGAACACCATTGTTGCTCTCTCCTTGGGTACATATGGCTATTCTGGGGAGCTTGATTACCCCTAAAGTATTCTTGGAGAGCCTTAATAAGGTCGGTCACAGACATTTCAGATATCTTGGGCTCCTTGGCAATAGGTTTCACCGTCATTGGCTCGTGCCTAGATACTTGCGAACTAACGGATTTTGTCTCCGAAGACACCTTTTTACCTGCAATCATCAAGTTGTCTTCTAACTGGATTGCATTGGCAGTGACTGCTTCCCACGTTGTAAGACCTCTAATGACTAGGCCATTGTAAATGTCCTCGTGGCGCAATCCTCGGATGAATCTATCGAGGAGTTGGTTATTATTGAAGCACTCATCGGGAGTGCAGCGAGAATTTAGATGCTTCAATCGACTTATAAAGTCTCTCACTGACTCCCCTTCCTCGCGTTCAGCTTTTTGGAGTTGAGATGCTACTCCCCAAAGCACACCCTCACGTATGTATTCTTTCAAGAACAATCTCTTGAGAGTGGGGTAGTGAGTGCGCTCTTCAACCCTTAAGGTTCGATACCAATCTCCGGCCTTCCCACTCAAGGTTAAGCCTAAAGCTTTACACTTATGCAGCTCATTGTGCTCTTCCAAGGAATCACACACGTGTTCAAAGACTTCAATGTGCTTCCTAACATCCTCGTTACCACTGAAGTTTTGAGTGAGCTTAGCCACTTGTAATGCCTTGCTTCTAGGTTCTCTCTCAGCAGGCATGCCCCGCATGTTTTCCGCAATAGATCGTCCGATCGTCTGAGCAAACGCTGCCCTTAGTTGCCATATCACGGCCCTGCTTTGCACTATAAAATGAATGACAAATGGCATATGGAGTGGGCTACATACAGGGCACAAATTTCCATAAGCTCTCACTTGAGAGAAAGCTATGGAGGCTCACTCTCCTATATATATATATCAAAAGACCGAGGCCGAGGCCGAGGCCGGGGCCGGGGCGTGGGTCAATTGGGGTTTTTTCTTTTCAAAATTTTTTTCTCCAATTAAAAAATCTTTCCTCTTCACACGTTTGGTTTCTTCTTTGGAAATAAATTTTTTTTTGTTTTTTTTGTTTTTTGTTATTTTTTAGATTTTGTTATTTTTTATTTTTTTAGAAAAGTTTTCTAGGGTTTCTTTCTGGGTTTTAGCCTTGGCCGCAGTGCGGTTTAGACACAGCACAGGTCTGGGGATTCAGAAATCCCCCCTCACACACAGAAAACCAGATAACAGACCGCACACCCACACGCGGAGCGGAAATACAACAAAAGAAACGGAAATGCAGAAGACAACTTGCAGAAATAGATTGCAAAACACAGAAACACCTCAACAACAAACACACAGTCGCTTTCCTGTAGTGTAGATTAAACTTCACGCAGCAGCTCGAGCTGCAAACTGGAGCTTGGTGCAGGGCAACTCCCCGGCAGCAGCAGCAGCGGCGCCAAAAATGTGCGCTTTTGCCGCGCACAGGTCGTAGCTGGGGACTTACCGAACACTGTATGCGAGCCACGAATGGCTGCAAGCATACAACCAGGGAAGGAAGCTCAAACAGAATGCAAAGGGTGTGTCACTCACCGCTCAACCGCCGCCTTGAAGGATTTCCGCGTCGCAGTGAAGGAGCCGCCGTCGCCGCTCTACCGCCTCTCCGTCGCCGTGCCGCTACACAGTGCTCGATCGCTCTCTCACACACTCTCTCTCTCTCTCTCTCTCTCACGCAGGAGAAGGAAACCAAGGAGATAAGGCAAGAGCACTCTTGTATTCACAACACATGAGAATGAGGATTTTAGGGTTACATTTGACTCTTATAGGTTACTTGGCCGTTCACACTCGGGCGCCCATACATGGCCGGTCGACCCTAACCCTTATCCTACTAATATTCAAGGTGCGCCTCTCATCAGCGATCACCCAATCCCTTTATCCTTAACATATGGTGCCGACAAGCCCGGCCCATGACTCAGAATATTTAAATAAATGACGTAAAACATAGTACGTCTCAATGTCCGTCATGGGTTAACACTTTCTTAGATCAATGTGATCATCTTTAATGTCTAAGATGAGCTTTTATGACCACATAGTGTATGGTCATAAGACCATACATGAGCTATGATCTTTCTTAAGATCTCATAATTGATGTAAAATCTCATAATTCATGTAAGAGCTCATATAATTTCAAAAAATATTGTTAGAGAGCTAATGAGAAATCTTGCTAAGGTCACTGGAAATGACTAGAGATCTAGTCAATGTGAGATGACTAGAGATGATTGTGATCTAAGACCTAAGATGGGTTTGAGAGTAAGTCATACCTCAGTAATAGGTTCTTACAAGATCTTGAGATGATCAAAGATAAGATTACCTAACACCCAATAGAACCTATGTTGAGAACTAAGAGGTCATATAATTCATGTAAGAGCACATCTAATTTCAAAAAAATATTGTTAAAGATCTAATGAGATCATAAGACCCACTACAAGTCCATAGGATCACATAGGGGTTTAGAAGAGTTCGTAAGGTCACATATGAACTCTTGACGATGACAAGGAGAAAATATTAGTGATTCTAATCATATGAATAAGTGGCTCCTTCATGCTCCTCTATGCTCAATTGGTTGATCTTACATGATTATAAGAGTTTCCATGACACAATGGCTCCCATGAGATTCTATAAGTAATATACTCAGATAAGATTTCCTATCATCTCATATGAGCTCTTATTGGTTCGAGTGAGACTACAAAGAGATTATTAGAGATGATTGTGATCTAAGACCTACAACATGAAATTAATGCTCTACTAGCTATGTACCCCCTGCTTTATTCGACTAGTGTGTAATATTGAATGATGTATACTACACACACAAACGTTAATTAGATTATAGTACACATATGTTAAAATTGCTTGATTATAATATCTTTTATAGATATTGTCTCGATCAAATCCCATCAACCAAGCTAAAATTTGCATAGCTGAGGAGTATTTTTACAAAGTAGATGCTAGAATAGAAGCCCCTTTTTGTATTGATTTAATATAATATATACATATGTGTCTATGTGTATCGTAGTCTATTTATGGTGTTTTATGGTTATATTAAATTTATATATGGTATAGCATCACGATAATTTTTATTTAAATATTTAAATACATATATACCAATATAAAGGCCTTTAAAAAGTATACATATATATCTATTCTTATATTTTTATTTGTAAAGGTAAAATTAATAAAATATCTATAATGGTAAAATCTAATTCTTTAGCACTATGAATTAATATCAAGAGCCTTCACAATGATAATAAGTATCTATTTATTTGACACAATAAATAAATATGAAGAGGCTTGAAAAAAATCTTTTAATAATTGAATAAAAATTAAAAGAGATATTTCCCGCTTGTTCTTTTACTTTTGTGTGTGAAGAAACCCTGCACTTTCAAGGGTTTTCAAACTCAGCACAAGCGGTGTCTGATGCTACAGGCAAGTAAAAGCAACACGATCGCCTCCTCCTCTCATCAACATCGCTTCCTTCTCTCAGAGCAGAGAGTAAGGAGAGTAGCAGCAACAGCGAGTTTGTTCTACGCTTGCACGATGAACTCCCAGTTCTGCGGCGGCTGGGAGTATTTCTGGCTATGGCGGCCTCCTCTGTCGCGAAATGGGGGAACACGTCTCTGAAGTCTGTGGACGAGGAAATCTTTGTTCTGATAGAGAAGGAGAAGGGGAGGCAGTGGAGGGGCATTGAGCTCATCGCCTCTCGGAGAACTTCACCTCGCAGGCGGTCATCGAAGCCCTAGGCTCCGCCCTCACCAACAAATACTCAGAAGGTCTGCCGGGGACAGTCATGCGTGGCCAGCCCTGCTTCGAGCCTGACACCCTGTCCTCCCATGCATCTTATGCCTTCAACGCCTACTGGCAGGCTCACAAGAAAGCAGGTGCCACCCCTGCGACTTCCAGGGCGTCCGACCAGCCAAGTCATGACACCAATATGAGGTAACCGACGAGCTTCTTTTATTTGCTAAGTGTGTATGTTATCAAAGTTTAATTAAGAGAACAACTTTCAACCTGATCGTCGCTGGGACATGCCAAGTGATCATCCCAGTGATATGACCATTATGTCTACTATGAAAGCTTGTATTAGCATAGGATCCATAGGCAAAGTCCTATAGAGATAGACACAGGAATTGTGTACAATGAATTTGAAAAAGTTGTCTTAAGAGCATCTTGGTCGACGTGTATGCCAAATGTAACTCATTAAGTTTTGCTTGTATGTGTAGTGCATGTGTGTGTGTGTGTGTGTGTGTGTGTGAGAGAGAGAGAGAGAGAGAGAGAGAGAGAGAGAGAGAGAGAGAGAGAGAGAGAGAGAAAGAGAGAGAGATAATAATGCCACTCATCCTGGGAAACTGTGAACCATCTGAAAATTGTAAGTACAAGTGGTCACACATTTATATATACATACATGCACATGTTTTGCTTACGAATATCATTTGTTTGTAGGTGGTCTCGGGGCATGAAGCCAAGGCAATAGGCTCGAAGAGATAACCTCCTTGCATTGTGATGTTTAGGACCAAACACACATGGCACTCCCTTAGTGTCTAGCCCTCCACCTGAACAGTGCTTCATCCACTGGATTAGTGGTATAGACAATCTCACATAATGTTTTGTAAGCTTTTTTTGGGGGGTTGGGGGGGTATATGGGTTCTCCTTGAGGGATCATTGTTTTACAAGTCATATTCAATTATGATGCTGTCTTGCTACACTGAGGCATTATGTGGTTGTTAGCATCCGTGCTTATCTGGTACGGGTTCCTAAATGCAAGTACCTAGTTTGTTTTGTGACATTTAGCATGGCTAATCACTCATTTCTGTTTTGTTTAGGATGGTAACTTTTAGTCAATGCAGTATACTATTGCCACTTATGGCCAAATCAACCTTTACAATCAGTTTGCCACATCAAATTATAATCAACAACAAAGACCTGTTTGCAGGTGGACCATTGACACCCTCTCAACCCTCACTTTGTTGCTATAGATCAGCAGAGTAGGCATGTCTCTCAATGGTCGGTCCTGCTCCTTTGAACACCTATGTGAACAGAGCTGTCCCCTACATTGTTTTGGGTATAGTTGTAATGAAGCTTGGTTGGGGATGGTATATTCAAGATCTCACCATTGTATGTGAACAGAGTTGTCCCCTACATTGTTTTGGGTATGGTTGTAAAATGAAGATTGGTTGGGGATGGTATATTCGATCTCACCATTGTATGTGAAATTTGGTGATTTCCAGGGTGTACTCAAGCCTGACATGAAAAGATTGTAGATATTGTGGACATCATTAATAGCAAGGTATGTTGAAACATGGGCATGGTGGTGTTTGTTCTTCATTGTTGTTTAGGTCTTATCTTGAATCTCTACAAGGGTTATGGAGTCAACAACTGTTTTTGTGGGTCCCTAGGGGAAAGAAGATGGTTTATTTTTTTCTTTTTGTGTTGTTGGTGGTATTTATGTGTGTTGTTTTATGTGTGTGAGGTACTACATGATCTCATACAATTGGAGTTCTAGATTTGATTGTATGAGTTTTGAAAACTGTGGTGTTTGATTTGACAGTTGACAAGGTGGGTATTATAAATAGAGCAAGCACCAGTAGCTTGGTTGACAGGTAATAGTGGGTACTATAAATAGAGCATGATTTCATATAATTAGAGTTCTATATTTTTCTGACATGAGTTTTAAGAACTGTGGTGTTTGATTTGACAGTTGACAAGGTGGGTGCTATAAATAGAGCAAGCACTAGCAGCTTGGTTGCACTTTGCCTTGTGTGGGATGGTTGGAATCAAGGCCTTGTGGGCTGAATTGGAGCAAGGCTAATGCTATTAGTATCATTCTTCTAGGCAAGACTGTAGTGGTAAGTGGCCACTTCAAGCTGGCAGGTGTAGGGTAAAGAAGGCATGATGGTGTAAAACCACGTGTGTTAGAAGCCACATAACCATGTTGGCAAGCTAGTTCTATGATGACAGGTTGCAAAATCCTCCCATTTGGAATTATGGGGATGCATGGTGTCCCATGACATGACTGTGGTGGTGTTAGAGGAAGCTTCTCTATAGATATTAGTTGATAGCATCTCCATCATAAGAACTGTGTCCAAGGTTCAAGCACCTAGGATGATCTGAGAAAAGGTGGTCTATGCTGACTTAACTTGCAAGGTTGTGCTGCATCAGCTTTGTCCAGTTGGATAGGAGTGCTGCCATAAGGCTGAGATGTGTATTATCCACATGGCATGGTAGAAAGATAAGGAAGCTCATTGCCTAAGGAAAAAAGAGAGCTGTAGTAGCAATAGGGCTAAGATGGGAGTAGCATTTGAATGTGTTGCCAAGGGCTGTGTGGATTTGCTCTTTGCAACAACTGCACTTGTGAGTATGCAAGCAGTTGGAGACAATGGGAGAGGGTTATTTGTGGGGCTTTGAACTCTATAACATCTTGCCTAGGAATTGAGAGTGGGGCATAGACCACATGGCATGCTAGGTAAGAGCATGGGTGTGGGCATGCGAGCTAAGCATGGATGGTAGCACATTTGTTTGTAGCTTGTGGCAGCAAAGGAGGTTTCCTTGATTAACCTAATGCACGTACTTGCAAAGAAACCTAGGTGCCCTTTGTTGGCACTGCCCTTACTGTCCTGAAGTGCCTTACCTTTCTTGTTGTGCTTTGACTTGGCCCTCACCTGCCCAATGCAAGTGACCTTGGGAGAGGTGGGCTCCTTGCCCACTTCGAAGCCTTGCTTCTTTACAACACCTTTACTAAAGAAGATGGAGCTAGGGGGGCCTACATGATGCCATCAAGATGGAGGACTTGAGGAACTTGCTGAACCTCGTAAGTGTCTAGACCCATCAATTGGCATCAGCAGGCTGAAGCAGCATCTTGCATGAAATTGGACGAAATAGAGGCCTTAAAGGTTAAGGAGACAATAGAAGATCTCAAGTCGAAGGGTCAGACTTATGTGGATTAGGAAGATCTCAAGTCAAAGGGTCAGACTGATGGAAGACCACACATTTAAGGTAGAGCCATTGCCCCCAGATGCCCTCTTGCTTATGCAGAGTAACGTGGAGAATTGCATTGCCAGGTGCTACTGGAAAAGGCGAGTTGCAAATGTATTTGAGAGGCTCTGATTGCTTCATGTTTTCCATTTAAAACTGATTGCCTTCATGTGCAAGGTGATTGCTTCATGTTTTCCATTTAAAACTGATTGCCTTCATGTTTTCCATTTAAAACTGATTGCCTTCATGTTTTCCATTTAAAACTGATTGCCTTCATGTTTTCCATTTAAAACCGATTGCCTTCATGTTTTCCATTTAAAACCGATTGCCTTCATGTTTTCCATTTAAAATTGATTGCCTTCATGTGCAAGCTGGTCTACATATGTCTCTTTCTAAGGCATAGATGTATTCTTTTGCCACCACAACTTTGACATGCCTATGTCATCCCCACATGATTTTGTGCATGCCTGTGCATGTGCTACTAGGAAGTTTCCATCAACATCTATATGGAGTCTACATTGAGACATATAGTAGGTAGAGGACACACAAATCTGCAGTTCCCTGCTCCACCCCCCTCAAAGGTTTTATCTATCACCGTTCATGTATGATTGTTGTCCACTCTAGTCTACATGTTGCCCTTGCTACATATTGAGCTTCTAAGGCAAGTTTGTGTCGATGCAGATGCATGTGATAAGAACCTTGTAAATCCCTACATAGGGGTACAATGTTTTCACTATATAATTTCTTGGGTACAAAGAAGGCTATCTAGGAAAAGTGCAAAACTAGAAAAAATGGAGCACTTTTCTGGCTAGGCTATCTAGGAAATATAGTCCATACATTTCTCTATATAGGAAATTTTTTCCTATGCACTAAAATTTTCCTACATAGGAAATTTTCCTATGTAGGAAAATTTATCTACATAGAAATTTTTTCCTATGTATGTAAATTTTCCTATATAGAGAAATGTATGCACTATATTTCCTAGTTAGCCTATCTAGGAAAGTGTTACATTTTCTCTAGTTTGCACTTTTCCTAGATATGTTCATTTATATCTAGGAAATTATCTAGTGAATGCTTTTTTTTCCTATATAGAGAATGAAGAAAAGCTCCTTGTGGCACCCATGGTTCAAATTTAGTCACTTCATATGGTTCTCACAATTCACTCCTTTGAAGGTAATAGGCTAGCAGAGAATGGAAGCCAAAGCAGATGGGTCCCATCACTAAGGAGAAAAAAAAGGAATTAGTTTCACAAGGACCTAATCTCCTTAAGAACGAGAAGTCCCCACTAGAGGTTTGCATTGCCAAGTATTGTAAGGAAAGGGAAAACACACAAAACCTACTCTATCATCATAAGAACCGATAACTCCAAACGGTCCCCCACCACAAATGCCATCAACGGTATATCACCAGAAAAAATTCACCTCTATCCTTCAACCTTTGCATGACAGAATTGGTACCATTGGCATATGCATACTTATATATGCTAGGGATGCAGTCTCAATGTACCGCATGCTTTTGTAGACATGAAACATTAGATGATAAGACATATGGGATAGATATGTAAGGAGAAAAAGTAGACATTTACAAACTAGGCCATAAAGTGTGCTTTGCCCCCAGGCACGGATTTTATATTCACGTGATCACAAAATTTTTTTTGTTAATAACATGTGTTAACATGTTATTAACATGTTCACATGCTAACATGTTCTCAAAAAAGCCGGTGGCAAGCGACCTGGTAACCGGGAAAAATCCCGTCGGGCTTTTGCTAAACCCGGCGGGCCCGCCAGGATAAAGCAAAGCCCGGCGGGTCCCTTCGGGGTCGTCATATAGCCCGGCGGGGTACAATTTTCTATATATATGGGCTCGGGGGGCCCTTTCGGATTTCATTGCTGACAGCATACACAGGTAATGAAAACTTGTGTGTGTGTGTGTGTATGTGGGCGTGTTCGTGCGGGCAGCCGCCCACTGTCGCAATGCGCGGCAGGATGTGGGTGGTCCGCCACACGAGGGATGTGTGTGTGGGTGAGTTCGTGCGGGCAGCCGCCCATTGTCGCAATACGCGGCAGGATTTGGGTGGCCCGCCACACGACTGGTGTGTGTGTAAGGCCATTCTTCGGAATGGTGCTTACCCTGGGGCACTTAGTCGGTAACGCGGCTAGTTTGTGTCCTATGGTAAGTATGGCACGCCGTAGCGGTACTAGTCGGTAACGTGGCAAGCATAGTATCGTTATGGCGATGTCACCTTCCCTTCCCTTCCCTTTGTCAACTGCTTGCGGACATATGGTCGGTAACGCGGCCAGTGTATGTTCGTATCCTATTGGTATTCCCATAGAATTGGGCGGCATTTTGTCGTTAACGCAGCAAGTTGGTGTCGTCCGCTAGTGCATAAAATGTTTTTTGCATATTGCGGCATTTGATCGTTAACGCGGTCGAAAAAGTGTCGTAAATTTGCTTGCGTATTTCGGCATATGATCGTTTACGCGGTCGAATAAATATCGTAAATTTGTTTGATTTGACTTGTATTGTTTTTATTGTGTTTGATCCATGCGATACTTGGTTGCTAACGCGGCATGAGTATTTCATGGATCAAAGTTTACATCATATTGTCTAAACGTTTTATTTTATAATATCGTGATTCGTAACTCGAAAAATATAAATCTCTCTCTTCTTACCCCCCTCTCTCTCTCATGATACACTTCACAACTCTTTCTCTATCTCTCTCATGATTCACTTCACAACACGATAGATGTGTAGATAATGATTTTTTTTAATTTCTCTTAAAATATACATAATTCTTAATAATTTCTTTTTTCTCCCTCTATTTACTTAAAAATTAAAACAATACATTATTTTTCTCTTTAGGAACTCACAAAAACATTAAAAATGTCATCTAATGTTTCTTCTCTCTATCTGCTCACAACTCTCTCTTCCTCTCCTCTCTCTCTCTCTCTCATGATACACTTCACAATTCTCTCTCTCTCTCTCTCTCTCTCTCTCTCTCTCTCTCTCTCTCTCGCAATGATACACTTCACAACTCTCTCTCTCTCTCTCTCTCTCTCTCTCTCTCATGATACACTTCACATCTCTCTCTCACGATAGGTATGTAGATGAGGAGTGCTTTAGGATTACAAAACATTATTTTTCTCTCTTTAGGAACTCACAAAACTATAAAAAATGTCATTTAATTTTTCCTCTCTCTATCTGTCACACCTCTCTCTCTTCCTCCCCCTCTCTCTCTCTCTCTCTCTCTCATTCGATAATGTATACACTTCGTAAGTAATAATGCGCTTGTTGCGGTTGTCTCACGTTCGATAATGTATTGCATGATGTTGAGTTCAGTAATATTGTTTGATATATTCTGTTTTTGTTTGATCATTGATAAGTAATAATACACTTGTTGCTGTTCTCTCACGTTTGATGATGTATTGGATGATGTTGAGTTCATTAAAATTATTTGATATTCCGTTTTTGTATGGACATTGACGATATTGATATACTTGTTACTGTTCTCTCACGTTTGCTTGATGTTTATTTCAGTAATGTTTGATATTCTGTTCAGTAATGTTTGCCTTGGGATATTTATTACAAACTTTATATGACTTTTGGCAGAAAGTGCAAGAGTTGTGGATGGATAATAGTTCCCATGACAAAGTTACCATGGATACTATTATTCATAGAGTCAAAAATTGGATGTTTCTGCCTAATCGCGATGAGCGAAAATCAATTTTGCAAGTAGTTGAATTTTTTAGATCACTAAATACTGACCCTACGAGGGCACAACGTCCTCTTGCAGAGCTATCGGTGGCATTCACTCCAACTTTGTAATGATACAGTATCAAGAGATTAAGTTTCAGGAATGGCATTTTGTTTCTCTCTTCAAAATTTGATGTGTCCAATGTTTCAAAATTTTGTTTCTCTCTTCATTGAGTCTTTGCAATATCTCTCTCCTCTTGTGGTGTTTAAGTTTATGTTTTCTCTTCAAAATTTGATGTGCGAGCATTGTTTGAAGTGTTTTTGGAGTCAAATGGATATTTCTCATCGAGTCTTTGCAATACATATCTCCTCTCGTGGTGTTTGACTTCAAGATTTTGAGAGTAATGGTCAATTTATCTTACGTTGATCTTTACAGTTCATTAAAATCCTAAAGTCATTTACGTTCATGCAGATATGGAGCAGGCGCAAGCGAACGAGCATCAGGAGTTAGCCAAGAAGGCATACGAGCGAATGAAGGCCCTTGCACATGGCCTGACAGCCCGGGAAGCTACAAGAACAGCATGCAGGTTATCGAAATGGACAAATCCAACTTATGCCCAATGGAAAGACATAAACAAACGCGTAACCACAGAGATGATAAAGGAAATATGGCCATGTCCAGATGGCGAGATTAAGAAGGGAAGATGGAAGATTTCTCGATGCACTCACAATGATATCAAAACTAATGCCGAGCGTATTTTCTTGGAGGTGTACGGTCGTCCTCTCCATAACGTCGACGCTCCACTCTATTTTGCTAAAATGCTATATGCTCAATTTATCCTAGAAACTCCAGTGGACTTCGCCTCCAGAGAGGCCACTGTCAACACCCATGACATACGTGAAGAGACAGTGACATTCACAAGAGAAGAACTTGCTCTCATGGTGGAGGGCGCTGGACTGGAGTTAAACCAGGTTAAAGAAAGCTTAGGGGCACAGCTAGCAGAGAAGGAGAAAGAAGCTGACCGATTAACTCAAGCGTCAACTCCTCCCCCGGCCAATAGAGGGATTCAAGAGCAGCTAACAAAGATTAGCCAGGATGTGCAGAGCATCTCTTCACGTATTGCTCCTGTGCACCAAGGAAACCACATCTCTCATTTTTTGATACATCCTGATCTTGTGGGAGTTTCTACTGAGGCTACAAGTTTCTCCACCCCCCAATGTCCTGTATGTTACAAAGTATTCGATGGGTGGAGCGGCCAGTATATACTACCATGTGGACACTACTACCACTTAATATGTTTAGTGAGACAAATGCAAAATACTTCCACATGTGCATTGTGCAATGTCCCAATAAATCAAGGTATTTATATAGTGTTCGGCATGGCTAGCGAATATAAACCACCAGGACCTTTAGATGCAACTCCTAGTGCAATTCGTAATTTATTTCAAGATGAGAGCTAAGAAAAACATATCCTACTATTGTATTGATAATTTCTCCAAATATGATCATTTATACAAGTACTTTTTATTAAATTAATGAAGTGACTTCTTCCTCTATGTCAGTATCTTGCTCCAAAATTCTTTCACCGTTTACTCTCTCGTCTGCTAAATTAAGCTCATCTAAGTCAATGTCTAAATTGTCTTCTATCTCAAGGATGGTGCACAACGTACGTCCAACATCAAAGTTCTCGTCTACTACATCATCACAATTGTACATCCATCTGGGCATATCTTCTTCATACTCTTCGCTTTCAATGTCTCGCAAGATCTTTTCATTGCAGTACATGTAAACAAGTTTATCTGCTTGATCTGCAAGAAGTCGATTGCGAATAGTACTATGAATATATTTATACATGCTCCAGTTTCTTTCTGAGCCTGAGTTTGAAGCGCACTGACTTAGAACCTTCATCGCAAGGTTGCGCAATAAAGCATAATGCTCACCACCACCATTCATCATCCACCACTTCCATGTAGGTTGCTCTTTAGCCATTTGTTGAACAAGGGAGTTGGAAAATAAACCCTCTTTCAACTGAAATGAGGTCATCTCCTTTATGCACTGTACATGATCATCATCATTATTATAGAAAGTGTTTATCACTTTATAAAAATCTTGCACCACCTCAATGTTGGAAATCAAATCCATATTCCAATATTCAGGATCTAACATGTAAGCAGCACTGTGCAGTGGTGAATGCGCTCCAATCCATCTAGCATGAAAGTACTTCAACAGAACTTTTCTTTGTCTACTGGAGAATGGTACACGTCATTGCTTTTCCACCACTGAATGCTCTAATTTCTCAGGACACTCCAAACTCTGCTGGACAGTCCACCATTGCATCCATGCTTTTCCGAGATTAGGCGCTCTTTGATCAAGACTTCGTACAGCATACATAACAGGCATCATTACATGGTATGCATCCATCACACTATTCCACTAACTTCTTCTCTCGTAAGCGCTCCCTTCAAGACTTTGATTTTCTCTTTCACTTTTTCAAGTTGAGTGTTCTCCCAGTCATGAAATGCCATGCATGTAAATGTTTCACAAACTGCATCTTTATTTCTAAGAAGAGACTCAAAAGTGTAAAAGTGAGTGCAAAACCTAGTCTCCGCTGGAAGCTTTAACATAACTGACATGCGAGGTCGAAACATATCTAAAACTCTCTGTCTCTTGAGCATGAATTTCACAAGCTGGCGAGCAGTGTCGACGATTGAGGCAAACCATTTGGTATCATCAAATTTATACCAATCTTTTAATACAAGATTCAAACTATGAGTATTACAGCCTACCGAAAAAATATGTGGATATTGTCGCTATAGGATTCTGGATGCATTTTTATAATTTTTTGCATTGTCCATGATGACTTGGACTACATTTTTGGCACCCACTTCCTCTATCACAGAGCTAATGACTTGAGCACTGTAAGCCTCAGTTTTGATTGAACCAGCTGAATCCACGGCACGGATGAAAGTCTCACCTCTAGGTGAAATAACCATTACATTAATTAATGGTTTTCTTTGCGCATTAGACCATCCATCACTTACTATACTACATCCAGAAAGCTCTATATTGCTAAGAATTATTCTTTGTACACGTTCTTTTACCTGCGCATAACATTTCTCTAATAGATCATTTCGCATAGCATGGTATGTAGGCGGTGAAAACCCTGGTCCAAACTCACCAATTTTCTTCCATGCTCTCTTCCAATGCTCACTGTCCACCATCATCATAGCACTCCCAGAAAAGTAGATCGCTTCAGCAAGGACGAGTTGTGCATCATCGAGTTGACCTTGACGTAGGCTTTCTTGCAATGAAGTTTGACGCATGGGTATATTTCCTACGTCAAAGTTTCGCTTGCAAGAAGATGCACTGGGTAGATTACTTTTTGGTTGCACATTGCCATTCGGGGTACAAGTAGGCGATGTAGTGGGAGTTTGATGATTAGAACAACAGTGTTCTTGCTGCCTTGATACATTAACGGTAGGAGTGTCATGTTTTCTTGAATCTTTCTTTTGAATTTCTTCTCTTATGCGTTTGGCCACTATAGGTGCAGAGGGGTGGGTACATGACTTTTTCTTCGGTCCGCCTAAAAAGTGTTCTCTTAGTCGAGGCGCCCCACCTGATTTTACTGCATGGCATAGCTTACACTCCCAATCTATGAATCGATCACCAACGTTAATTGCATATTGCTACTCTATCCCAGGTGCCTTTTTTTTCCTGCTATTTGAAATTTGGACTCTATTGGAGGTATCACTGGATCCAACATTGTCCTCCATCTCAACAAATAACCTATTCAACCAAGCATATATAATGAATACACAAATGAAAAAACAACAAATCACTCACGTATAACAAAACATACATCTGCAGGACAAAGTACTTCGAAACTATCTTGACAAATACAAAAGATCATCACATAACACAAAACTACTTCAAACTATCTTGCAAGGTCTTATTACAAAACTACTTCGAAACTATCATGCACATTGCACCCCCAATGAAGGATGCCTTTTGTACCCAATTAAGGATACTTTACACAATCAAAGATCTATGCTTGCCCAATACTCTAGTATAGGACAATAGACCTTCTCTAACATTCACAAAAAAAATCAAAGATCTATGCTTGCCCAATACTCTAGTATAGGACAATAGACCCTTGTCTACTCTAAACTATATCAAGTATCAAGAACCAATACAAGCCCTAAGCAGGACTCTTGGCTCCATCAAACCATTCATAAAACAGAATGAGGTAGATTACGTACGTGGCTCAAATGCAAAGCTGAATGACTCCAAATTTGTCCCTAAATCTCCGCAAGTATTAGCTACGAACCACACCCTGCCCCCAGTTCAAAGAACTAAGGACGAGTGGCTCAATAGCCTTAGGAGTGCCTACAAGGAAAGACGACAGCCCCTAAAATAAGGACGTTCTTCCCAAGAGGACACTTCTAGCAACTCGAGAGCTCTACAAGTACTTTGAGGAGAGATATAACGCCCACAAGGACTATCTTCCCAAAAGTTGTACGATGGGTGTCGGGCAGTGTTTATATACAGAATAATACCCCGCCGGTGCTCCTTGTTTTCCCCGGCGGGCCCGCTGGGCTTTTATCTTTCCTGGCGGGCCCGCCGGGAAAATTACATACCTCGGCGGGCCCGCCGGGAAAGATAAAAGCCCGGAGGTGTTACTGGACTAGTGGGTTCCAGCAGGTCATTTCTCAGGTCATGTGAATATACATTGTGATCACAAGGTTTAATATGTTAACACTAGGTTTTGTTAACGTGATCACGAAATTGTGAAGACGTTAATGAAATCCTTGCCCCCAGGCCCAATCCGAAGTGGAATTGCCCCAGTCTTTTTATGCAAGCTTTTGCAGCTTTGTAGTTCTATTGGTGCTTTTTGGGGTTTTGTTTATTTCATCTCTGAACTTCTTTTAGTCATTATTATGACAAAGAGTACACTTCATTGGATGCGATTCTTTTGTGTTCCTTCAAATCACCTCCTTCTTCTGATGTTTCAAGAAATATACCATTTTGTGTAAAGGTGAGACGCTTAGACAAAGAGTATGCTTCACAAAATGTGACTCTCTTGTGTCCCTTCAAATCACCTCCTTCCGATGTTTCAAGATATCTACCATTTTGTTTAGCATCCAAAGGTAAGATGCTCATAAATTGGAAACTCTCCATGTAGTTGTTGGAGGATATTATTATTATTTTCCTTTGGTTGTATCCTAAAGTCCATCATGACATCTTTGAATTCCATGTAGCATAATTGCCTCATTCATGAAAGTATGGCATTCCCATTTGAATCCATAATTAGGCCCCGATTACCATCAATGGAATATTGAATAGGGGCATCATCATTACATGGGGCATCATCATCACATGAGGAATCACCAACGCATGAGAAATAGCTAGCACACGAGGTGCTAGTATGAAGGGAGTCATGGTTTCTAGTGCATGATGCTTGTGATGCCTTCTTTGTCTCATGAGACTAAGACCGCATGCCCTCAGACCTCTCATGCTCTTGCTCCATCTCCCATATAATTGCTCTTGCTCATGGGGTTGCAAAGAAGATTTTTCACTCTATTAGAAAGAAAAAACTTTTAAGTTTGATTTGCTACTACTCCCCTTTGTTGGACGCTTACCACAATCAGTCCACTTGAGCCACTGCCACTAGATGCCACATTGTAGGGATGTGCTTTTAAAACAAAGACAGTCCCAGTGAGAGGAGATATTCTAAAACATCCCATCCCATTTTAGCATTTCCAAAAAACATTTAGTAGAAAGAAAAAAGATCAGATTCTAAAACTGATGCCTTGGGAGGGGGGATTGGGAGGGATGGGATAAGAAAGATAGAAAAATGATAAATTTAGAAGGGGAAAAAGAGATGAGAAAAAGGATGGGATGAGAAATGGATGATAAATGGAAAGGGATAAGAAACAGATGGGAAATTTAGAAGGGGGAGAAAAAACGGAGGGGAAAAAGGGATGATAAGGAGGGAGGGATCAGATGAAATGGGAAAGAGAGGTTACTGGGAAATCAAAAGAGCAAGAAAGGGATGAGAAATGTATGGGAAAGGAATGAGAAATGGAGGGGAAATGGATGAGAAAGGGATGAGAAATGAATCAGGGATGAGAAATGAGGGAGAAAGCGATGAGAAATGGGAGAGAAAGGCATGAGAAATGGATGGATGAGAATGCTATGAGAAGTTTAGAATGGGGAGAACGGAGGGGAGAAAGGGATGAGAAAGGGGGAGAGAAAGGGGGATGGGGAAATTTTACAAGGGGGATGGGGAGGGCAATAGGAAATTTCAAAGGGAGAGGGCAATGGGATATTTAGAAGGGGAATTGGGGATGGCTGAAATTTAGAAGGGAGATGGGGGGAAATGGAGAATTTAAAAGGTAGATGGGTATGGGGGAAATTTAGAAGGGGCATGGGTGTGAGGGAAATTTAGAAAGGGCATTCAGGAAATGGGAAATTTAGAAGGGGAAAAAATAAGTAGAGGAGAAAAGTGGGGGAAAGAGGGCAATGGGAGTGATGGGGAAGAGAGGAGAATGTGAAATTTCTAAGGAGAAGAAAAAAAGAAGGGGGATGAGGCAAAATAGGAAATTAGAAGAGGGATGGGAGACAATGGGAAATTTAAAAGGGCAATGGGGGGAAATGGGAAATTCAAAAGGGGAAGAATGACGGAGGGGAGAAAGGAATGAGAAATAAGAAGGGGGAGGGCCAAGGGGAGAAAGTTGGGGAAATGGGAAAATTAAAAGGGGGATGGGGGAAATTTGGCTAGCCTCGAGACATTAGGGAAAAAGGGAGCTCATTTTGGGGCCTTTTACGGTTTGGAAAAATAAGCTCTCAACCAATGAATAGAGGGCCAACGTAACATTGAAAATTCACAAAAATAAGAGAAAATAGATAAAAGAAACAATATTTTATGTAGGTACAAGCGTGCTACATTAATGTGGAGATTGGTTTTTTATTCTCACAAGATCTTTGGACATGAAGATAGAATCTAGTCTGATATTTTCTCTGACAAGGGCCTTCCCGCTTCCACCTTCCTTTGAACTTTGAAATGTTGTGCTGCCTTTCCTTCGAAAGGTCTACCATTCTACACCACTGCCTCATTGTGCAGCAGCCTCTTCTTTTCCAAAACTGCTCCCTTGATCCTGTTTGGCTTAGAGTAAGATGTTTCTTGTCAACTGTCTGCCTGCCCACTTCCTCTTTCTTGAAACTTCACTTTGTTATCTTGTTTACATTACTTTGCTGTGGTTACAGATTCATAAGGTCTCCATGGTGAATAAAAACTATGGCCATTCTTGTGGAAGACGCTCTGTGGATGATAATGCTATGAAGGCAGAATTATACCACACATCCTTACCTCGTCGACCTGTTTCTTCTATTTCTTCGGTAGAGAATTCAAGTACAGTCAAAACGGAAGGAACTTAGGAAAGGTTTAGTGTTTCGAAAGGAGCATGGGTGCTCATGCAACCTAGCAAAAGAAAGAGACCCTAGACAAAAAACATTTTCTTGGCATCATGGAAGGGAAGAGTACGAGATTTTAAAATCACCAGAGGGAAGATATCGGTGAAAGAAGTAAATTGTATATTTTTCTATTGTGGTTTTGTTCTTTATGAGGTGTATGGATTTTTAAGATAAAGCTTTCTTTCTTTGCTTATTGACATTCTTGTGTTATTTTATTTCAGATTTATACCCTTCATCGTATGAGACATGGCAAAACATCGATTGTATTCTGGGATTTATAGATGTTTTGCATGGATCGATAGGAGAACAACAATACCAAGGTCGATGTGCAACAGAGCTAGCTCAATCCGATATATTTTTTACTGATCATTTTTATCAGTTTGCTAGACAATGCAAACACATATGGTGTGTTAAGAAAACAAGACCTTCCGGCATGGAATTCAGTGGATTGGCCTCTCCCACATTTTAGTGTTACAGAGGCATATAGGGCCAAGCTTTTCAAAGAAGTACAGAAAGCTCTGAGGCCCAATATTGCCACAAGGATAATAAAAATTTCTTTATGCATGCCTCTCACAGTTTTTGTAGACTTGTTTAATACCTTTCCAGTGAAGGTTTCAAAAACAATGTTCACAATTAAAGCAACAAGTCTGGCATGCATGCCACTGTTGGAATTAGGGTTGCAGGAATGCACACACAACTTCAAGAAGATGAGGAAGCTTGAGCACAACACAGTAGTGTATTATGAGTGCCAAAAATGAAAGATAACAAGCCCTAGAAGATAATGGGCGTATATACAATGCACGGGGGAAAAAACCTCCTAGTGAGGGAAAAAGTGCCCCGGCGGTCCTAAGTGTGTTCACACACATCACTACTATAATATGGTAACAAATCCCCCCTGGAGTGATGCGGTGAACAAGAGCTAGCACTCATGTATAGGGAAGTGTCTAGCTATGTGGACGAATCCACAAAAGGGAGTAAGCCCAAAGCTTTGCGAAAAGCTTCGAACTTCTCACGAGGCAGAGCCTTTGTGAAAAGGTCTGCAAGGTTATCCTGTGTTGGCACATAAGCCAAACTGATCTCTCCTGCAGAGAGTCTCTCCCTGACATAATGGTAGTGCACCTCAATGTGCTTCGTACGAGCATGGAACACTGGGTTCCGCGCAACTGCCAATGCGCTCTGACTGTCAGTGAAGATGGTGGTGGCAGATGGCTGCCCAACACCCAAATCAGCCATAAGGCGTCTGAGCCACACACACTCAACCGTAGCTGTGAAAGCTGCCCTGTACTCAGCTTCACAACTAGAAGTGGCCACAGTAGGCTGCTTCTTGCTCAACCATGATATGCATGAGCTTCCAAGCATGAAGCAAAAACCACTCGTGGACACGCGTGTGTCATAACAACCAGCCCAGTCAGAATCTGAAAAAACATGTAAATCTAGCGGCAATGATCCCCCCTTGGGATAAAACAACCCAAGATGCCGAGTACCACTCAAATAGCGAAAGATACGCTTCACTGCCTGCCAATGCTTAATGCCTGGGCTATGCATAAATCTGCTCACCTGTGAGACTGCAAACTGAATGTCTGGCCTCGTAATGCATACATAAATGAGACAACCAACAGCTGTCTGATAGAGTGTGACATCAAAGTGATCTCCAGCATCATGAAGACTCAACTTCAAACCTGTCTCCATTGGAGTAGCAATAGGCTTGCAGTCTTCAAGGCCAAATCTCCGCAACAATGTTTCAATATACTTTGTCTGACACAAAGCAATACCTCCATCACACTGCTTAAATTGTATCCCCAAATAATGATGCAAATGCCCCAAATCTGACATCTCAAAAGAGGCATTCAAATCAGCCTTAAAATCAGCAATATGACTCTCATTTGGTCCTGTGAGCAGCATGTCATCGACATAGAGAGCAATGATTAGATGTACACCATCCACACGTTTAACATACAAAGTGCTTTCTGTTGGACTATTCTGAAACCCATGTGCAGTCAAATATGCATGTATTTTTTCATACCAAGCTCGTGGAGCTTGCTTTAAACCATATAAAGCCTTTTTTAACCTGCACACTTTGTTTTCCTGCCCTCTTTGAACAAAACCACGAGGCTGCGATACGTACACCTCCTCATGCAAATCTCCATTTAAGAACGCAGTCTTTATGTCCAGCTGATGTACATTCCAACCATTATGAGCTGCTAATGCACAGATGCTACGAACAGTGGTCATACGACATGTGGGAGCAAAAGTCTCATCAAAATCAATGCCCTTCTCTTGAGCATAACCTTTTGCAACAAGCCTAGCTTTATGGCGATCCACTGTGCCATCAGGCTTACGCTTCAATTTGTATACCCACTTAGTGCCAATGGCCTTCTTGCCAGGGGGCAAGTCACATAAAGACCATGTACTATTCTTCATAATAGCATCGTATTCTGCTTGCATAGCAGCCATCCAATTTTCTGAACTTTGTGCCTCATCAAATGAAACAGGCTCACTTTCATCGCACATACTAGAAACAGCCAATGCATAACAATCTGATGCATAAGAGGCACCATGAGAGCCAGAACGAGTGCGACTAGACAAAGGGGCATCCAACTTGCTGTCACGCAAAGTCTGCACCAGCCATCTAGGCATATTCCTAGAGCCCTCAATCTCTTGTCTCTCATCCTCAAGTGCATCATGCACATCTGCATCAGATATAGGCTGATCTGTGCCATCATTTAAAACCTGCATAGGCTGAAAAACTGCCTCATGAGGTATTGCACTTGAGTGTGCACCACTGAAAAGAGGCAACAATGTATCATAGACATCACGTGAGCTGATATCTGTCTCCTTAGTACATGAAACCAAGGGCTGAACTGCATCTTCCACAAATACAACATCACGGCTAACCAAAATGCGCTTTGTCTGTGGATGATACAAACGATAGCCTTTGCTCTCAGCACTATATCCAACAAAAATACATTTGACAGCTTTGTCATCCAATTTTCTGCGATGTTGCACAGGCACTAATGCATATGCCAGGCAACCAAAAACACGTAAATGGCCAACAGATGGCTTGCGGCTATGCCAAGCCTCATATGGAGTGACAACCTGTAATGCTTTGGTGGGACACCTGTTTAGTACATAAGTGGCACACATGACAGCCTCAAGCCAAAAACCATGTGGTAGACTTTGACTCTTAACCATACATCTTGCCATTTCCATGAGAGACCTGTTTTTTCTCTCAGCCACACCATTTTGCTGTGGTGTATACGGCACTGTACATTGGTGTTTTATCCCACGCTCAGCCAGAAATGCATTAAATTCTGAAGACATATACTCCCCCCCTCGATCTGAACGGAGGGTGCCCATCTTACTTTCTGACACATTTTCAGCCATAACCAAAAACTGTTTGAAGCACAAAAACACTTCGGACTTTGCCTTCAAAGGATATACCCATGCATGCCTGGTAAAATCATCAATGAAAGTCACGAAGTAAAGGTAGTTTCCAAATGATGGAGTTTGCATGGGACCACAAACATCACTGTGAACAAGCTGCAATCTGCGTTCAGCTCTCACTGATCCATCTTTGGAAAAGGAAGCACGCTGTATTTTACCCAATATGCAGCCCTCACAAACATGCTTGACAGGTGCCTCAAGCTTAGGCAAAGAAGACACCATTTCAGATTTCTGCAGGCGCAGCAAACTTGCAAAATTTAGATGACCAAAACGTGCATGCCACAGTTTTGCATTTGAAATAGCCTGCGTATCCATAATAGCACATGCTGAATCCTCTACACATTTGCCATCCATATTGAGCTTATACAGCCCTCGACATAGTGAACCAGATGCTACAATGATGTCACCACAAGAGAGATCATGAACAGTACATCTGTCATCCATAAATTTTACAACCAAACCTGTTTTGGCAAATGCGGAGACTGACAGCAGATTCTTTTTGATCCCTGGCACATACAATGCATCAAAAAGTGTAAAGGTGTTGCAATTTGCAACATTCAGCACAATCTGTCCAACTCCTTTAACGGGATAAGAGGAGTTATTGGCACAAGTGACAGTATTCCCTGTGGGAGCAGACTTAAGGAAAGTGAATAAACTGCGCTGCGAGGTGATATGCTTAGTGGCACCACTGTCAAAGTACCATACATCTGAATCTACTGCAGACATACATGTGTCATGCAAAGATGGGTCATAACTGCACTGCGCATTGAATGCCCATTCTGTATCTTGAACAACATTAGCAGATTCATTGTTAGAAGGAGAGGCATCTGCAACAGCCATACCAGCCTCTTTCTTCTTAGCCTCTTTCGCAGCCAGCTTAGGACACGCTTTGATGACATGATCATTTCCCTTACAGTACTTGCAAAATGTCTTCTGTTTGTCACCCTTCTTCTCATCTTTGTCTTCCTTCTTTGGTTGCGCAGCATTTGCAGATTTCTGCTTACTAGAAGAAAAGCCAGCTTTACCTTTCCCGCTTCTCTGACTAGCAACGAAAGCTTGATCTGCGACACGCATAATATTCCTGTTTTGCCTTGACTGGTCTTCTTGCAGCAAAACAGAAACTAACTCCTCAAATGATAAGGCATTGGGATTGCCTTTCATCATCAAGCGAAGAGTGGAAGCAAAACCCTGATAAGAATCTGGTAGACCATTCAAAACAGTCTGCACAAGTGAACTGTCTGACAGGATTTCATCTGTAGAAATGAGCTGCTCTTTGAAATCCTTGATCTTTGTCAAAAAGCTATCCATAGAATCACCTTCGTTCATATGCTCACTCTCCAACTGTTTTCGGAGGTAAGCAACACGAGCCTCATTTCTTGCCTGATACAATGTGGCAAGTACATCCCAAGCATCCTTAGAAGTCCTGCAGGAGCGAATATGTGGGATAATGGTACGTTTGACAGACAGCGCAATCAAGGCATGAGCCTGCGCATCTCTACCATCCCAACGAATCTGCTCTGCTGAAAGTGGTGGTTCTCGAACAGCTGCTACAGCACTTGTGCCTGCACCATCATCAACAGTACCTGTTTCTGATGTCTTTGCAGCATTCCCAGCCACAATAGGACGTGCATCAATACCCTGCACAATGTTCCATAACCCCTTTGCTACCAATACATGTCGCATCATATATGCCCACAATGGATAGTTGGTGCCATCCAACTTATCCTCAGCAGCCAACATGCGGAATACATCATTGTTGTCAGCCATGGCCAATGACTGTACTACTAGATGTAAATGCTGTCTGTAAGAGGTAAACCTGTATAAAATCGACCTGTGCTATGTAGCACAGCCCAAAACAGACGAATGGGCACCTGTCCTGCAGATTTTAATCTTGACAGAAAATCTGCACAGCAGGACGATTTTGCCTGCGCAGTACTTGGAATGCAAAAACGGAGGGCGAAATGACTTCAGATCAAAATTCTGAAACGACCGAGCCCTCGTCGCAATCGGAGGAGATGAAGCGGCAGGTGCCGGTGATGCTGCCCGGGAGGAGGAAGCCTGCTCTGATACCAATTGTTGGAATTAGGGTTGCAGGAACGCACACACAACTTCAAGAAGATGAGGAAGCTTGAGCACAACACAGTAGTGTATTATGAGTGCCAAAAATGAAAGATAACAAGCCCTAGAAGATAATGGGCGTATATACAATGCACGGGGGAAAAAACCTCCTAATGAGGGAAAAAGTGCCCCGGCGGTCCTAAGTGTGTTCACACACATCACTACTATAATATGGTAACAGCCACAATTTTTGGATAAAGGTTGGGATAAGAAGACATGTAGTTCAGTGTTTTGTGAGGTTGTCCAACCTTCTATGCAACTGAAGTACATGGTTGCATCACAAAATTTCATTTTTTCTTTTTATTATAAGCGCAGTTGAGAATGGTGATGTGCTAGTCAATATCTCATTAAGACAATGTTGCTTCCTAGCTCAATTGCGCAATGACATTCTATTTGAGACAGAAGGTTCTATTTCAAAGGACTTTTTATTTATCTACAACAATAAGAAGGTATACCATGTGACTTATCCTAGTCTCATTAAGCACTGCTATTAGTTTACTTTACCCTATTGTTTTATATTACTTTTTTGCAGGTGCTCAAAAGAAGAGAGAGTTCAATAAAATGCAAAGACATTGAAAATTTGAAAATTGAGATAACACAAACTCCATAAACAAAGGTATTATATTCAATAAAGTAAAATTTTATACAGAAGTGTTTAATTATATATGTAGAACATATTCTTGACAACAATTTTCTATTTATCTAGAGGCTGATCTAGAGGCTGCTCTACATGGTCCAAGCTCACCGTATCATCTTTATTTGGAGAATCTATTTTCTGCTGCTCCATCCAGTCGTGTACAGTCTCTTGGTGCTGCTCCATTGTCTCCTCTACTGCCCCTGGAGCATCTGTTTACTGCTGCTCCATCATCTCCTCTACTGCCCCTGGAGCATCTGTTTGCTGCTGCTCCATCATCTCCTCAATAACATCAGCAGCAGCAGCAGGTCCTTGTTCTTGTGGCCTCTCCTCATCAGCACTAGGTCCTTGTTCCTGTGGCACCACATCTGCATCATCTGTGTCATCAAGGTGTATGATACCTTCTCAGACTTTAGAGCTCTCACCCAACTCGACAGTAGGCTGGTACAATAGGTTTGGGGGAGGCATACTTCAAAAACTTCTAAATTATATCAGCTCTGAAACTATATACATAGTTCGAGTTGGTACAATAGGTTTGGGGGAGGCATACTTCAAAAACTTCTAAATTATATCAGCTGTGAAACTATATACATAGTTCGAGTTGGTACAATAGGTTTGGGGGAGGCATACTTCAAAAACTTCTAAATTATATCAGCTGTGAAACTATATACATAGTTCGAGCTGAAGCTATCTTCTCTCATCTGAAGCTATCTTCTCTCATCTGCAATGAGATATGATGATTTAGAACACTTTGTACCAATATCAAATTTTTTGAAGCTAAATGAAAATTATTTTTTCTTACAAGCTCTGGCTGTCCTATCTCAAAATAACTTGAAAGTATATATTTGGTACTAATCAGCACTCTCCAGCCGCCGTAGCTACTTGAATCATCTTGTTGTGGTGTCTGGATAGTTGGAAAGATATGTTAGAAACTGTTAATATCTGAACAAAATAAAATTATTCAATAAGTTCAAAGGCATAGCATGAAATAGACATCAGTAGAGGGAACAACTTTCTACCTCTAAATCTATTGGCTCTATTGAATCCAAAAGATTGACATTAGGAGGACAGTGATCCAATGCATCTAGAAGCCTTCTAATACAACTGAAATACATATAATTCAGTTAGTGTGTGTTAAATCCAAATAATGAAGTTTAAAGTTAAAAATAGCACACAAACCACTTACAATTTGACCTCTGTGTGTGTGTTTCTAAGAGAGTTAAATAAAAACCATTGCTTCTGCTGGATGTCAATAGAAGCAAAGCTCCAGTGGTCACTGCAAAAGGAAAAAAGCATTAAGAAATCAAAGGCTACAAGAGTTCTCAATCTTGAAGAAAAATCCCAAAAGAAGCAGTCACCCACATACTTGTTATGGTATGGAAGTAGCAAAATATCAACATGATCAAAATCACAGTGTTTGAACCAATTGAAAATATCCATGGGAGTTTCCTTTGGATCTCTTAACTTGAAGGAAATTGCAGGATCAATAATATGAACTGTATGCTGTACAGCATGGTTAAGCCAGCTTCTCATCATGCTACATTGGACAAAACAATAATTAGGGTAAGGTGTAAAGGAGGAGGTACAATAAGGATTGTTTTGCAAACAAATATAAAATAAAAGACACTTACTAGAGCATTGCAAGAATGATAGTATCTGAGCAATACTCATTCTTATGAGCCAAATTATGCTGCCAAGCATGGTTTTGTCAAGTCAAAATTATTCTCTGAAGTTTCATCTTCAATATGGACAACTATGTTAGGGCCCAGCTCCTGCAACCTTCTTTGTATCTGCAACTCCATCTGTACAGTCTCCACATCTATAGTAGATTTAGATTCTTCTATTTGCTGCTTCAGTGACTCCTCATAGGCAGCTTTCCCTCTGGTGCTCTTTGAGTGGGTTACTTCAACAACCTTCACCTTATCTACCTTCAATTTCCTTGTAGGTGTGGAATTAATAATATGTCTCTCATTTTTATGTCCTGCCGTTCCACAGGATGGACCAGCTTGTCATACCTCCATCTCACTCTGGACAAAGTGTTGAAGTCCTTGGCCATCAGAGTTACCCTGTAAGCATGGGCTGCTACAAGCATTGCATCTTCAAGTAATCCTCTGCCATTTCCTGTAAGGAAAGAATGGCAGTCCTGTTCCACTTGAAACCAAGGTGCCAACTATCACATATTCCTCTCACTAGTCTCTGAAAAGGGGCCTTGGGGAGATTGCAAAGCCTATAGCTTTTTGTTGCTTTCTGATCTCCTTTAGCACACCTGCAGAATGTTTTAATCTCTTGGACTTTTGCTGGAGCATGCTCATTGGCTTCGCCTTCCTGCCATGTGCAACTCTTCCCTTTGGAGGCATACTAGATTCTTTGATATCTGCCCTAGTTGCTGTTGCTGCAAGCCCTGGCCCCTTGCCAGCCATCCTTGCAGTTGCCTTGGTTCTTGCCATCACTCTGAAAAGCTGCATACAAAGCAATGGAAAAAGATTACAACCATGGAGAACATGGAATGATAAAAGAAGGCAATGACAAATTGGATAAAGCAAAATTTAATAATTTGTAACAAAACGCGATTATGATACTTCGAAATTTCTAACAGTTCACCATCGCGTTTTTCTGCAAATACTTGAAACAACATGCTATTGCATTTCTACAGTGAATTCTCTGTCTTTACAACTACAAACAATATAGATTGAGTTTATGCAAGGAGTATACAGCCTTGAATAGCCTAGAAAGACACAAAATCACAATGATAGGGGTGGATGAAGCAGCAGTTTCAAATTTGCAACAAAATGTGATTTGGGCTGTTTGAGATTTCTAAAGTCACCTCCTCGCGTTTTATTGCAAATTCTTGAGGCAGCATGGTAGAGCATGCCTTCAGTCATTTCAGTGTGTTTACAACTTGGTGCAAGATGGATTGAGTCTACAGAAGGCAAGAAGTGATCAAGCTCTCACTCAACAAGCCCAATTAGAAAGTCTTCCTGCTTCTCCTTGCAGTGGAAAAAGCTAAGAAATGCATATAATATTTATCATAATATCTAAGCTACATCACATCAATCAGTACCTTACCCTAATATTCTATTAAACAAGAAGAGAAGGAAATAGAGTGTCTTACTGACCTGGAAGCTATCTGTAGGTGTGCTATGTTGGTGATGAGTATCCTGTGCTGGGGATGAGCCTTTGCTCTACTGGTCAGGATGCTGATCGACACTACAAGAGCTTGAGGGCATACCAACGTTAAAATACCGATGCAAATGTCGAACGTCGGTATGCCCGTTGTAATGTTGGAGGAGACAAGTCGGGCGGGGTAATTTGAAATTTTCGTATACCGACGCGTATACCGAAGCACATACCGACGCTTATTCCGAAGCATATACCGACGCATATTTCGAAGCATATACCGACGCATATTCCGAAGCATATACCGACGCTCGTAAGTTTTTTACAGCCGAGAGCGTATTTTCTCTGTTTTTCGCAACGTTGCAGAGAAGGTATGCAACGTCTATTTTCTCTCCTTCTCCTCTTTTCTCCTCTCTCCTCTTTTCTCCTTCTTTCTTCTTTTCTCCTCTTCTCCTTCTCCTAATATGTTCTTGCTTTTGCTTTTTAATTTAGGATATAGGACGTTTAGGGTTTTGTGTTTTTTTGGCTCTCTATGCATGTTGAGAGCTCTCTATGTATGCATAGATCTCCTAATGCATGCATAGAGATTTTAGGGTTTTGTATTAGTTCTTATTCTTGTGTTTAATTTACTAATTATTTTGTTTAATATTTTGTTTTGCAGCTCTTTCACCAATCTTTCACCAATCCTCTCCTTCAGCTTCGCAAAAAAGAGGTAGATCCTCTTTCGATTTTCCTTGTTTATGCTTTTTTTTATGTATTATTGTATCCTTGTTTTATGGTTTAGGGTTAGTTTAGGGTTCTTGTAAGCTTATACATAGGATTAATTCAAGATCTATGCATAAAACCTATCATAAGCTTGCAATCTCTATGCATAGCCTTCTTGTTGCAAGCTTTATGCATAAGCTCTATTCATAGAGCTTGCGAGCTTGTGAAATCTCTATGCATAAGCTCTATGCATAGGCTTTATGCATAGAGTTTGCAAGCTTATAAAATCTCTATGCATAGGTTTCTTGAAAGCTTGCATGGACATTGTACATAGAGCTTGCATAGCCTTCTTGTTGAAAGCTCTATACATAGCCTTCTTGTAAAAGCTCAATGCATATGCTCTATGTATAGGCTTTATACATAGAGGTTGTAAGATTATGAAAGCTCTATACATAGGGCTTATAAGCTTATGCAAGCTCTATACATAGAGCTCTATGCATAGAGCTATATGAATCTAGCTGAATGCATGAATTAAGATCTATGCATAAAGCTTAATACATAATGTTTTATGTATAAATCTTATGGATAAGCTTTATGCATAAGGCTTCACATGCGTTATGTTTTTATGCATAAAGCTTTTTTTGATGAAGAGTGCCTTGCATGGATGGAGAGCATAAGCTTTTTGAATGTTTATACTCTCTTATACATATAACATATATTTCTTATGCTCTGTTTTTCTATGCATAAGGTATTCTCTTTGTTCATAGAGTTTATATATGTTATCAAGGTAAGATCTCTTATCCATGTAAAACAAGATCATGTTTATTACACCATTGGGTGATGGAATTAAGGGTTAGCATAGTGCATAAGGCTTATAGCATAGAGCTTATGCATAAGACTTATGCATATGGCTTATGCATAGAGCTTACGCATAAGACTTATGCATATGGCTTATGCATAAGGCTTATGCATAGAGCTTATGCATAAGATTTATGCAGTTGGCTTATGCATAAGTCTTGCAGCCTTATTATGCACGCTTATACTTAAGGCTTGCAAGCCTTACTATGCATACGATTGTATAGGCTTCTATGCATAGAGCTCAATGTGTAGGCTCTATTTACAGAATCTATGCATATAGATTTTTGCATAAGGCCTTTATAAATAGCTATTTATGAATAGAGATAGCTTCTCTCTCCATCCTTGTCTTAATTTTGTATGGAGAGAAGATAAGCTAATGTATAAGTTATTTTTAAAATCTCCCTCAACGGCTGGGGAAAAGAAGCCCCTTTGACGCTTTTTTTAATATTTTTAAAGTCTCCCTCAACGGCTGGGGAAAAGAAGCCCGTTTGACGCTTTAAATGTTATTTTTTAAAATCTCCCTCACGGCTGGGGAAAAGAAGCCTTGTTTTATGGTTTACATAATGCTTTGTGTAATGCATAATGATTTGTATTTAATGAGCTGCATATACAGGTTATCCTGCTAGATGGAGCCTCTCAATCTTGAAGAGAGAATAGCGTGTCCATGCATACGATGTAAGTACCAAATCTTTCGAAAACGAAGGATTTGCAACCAGCATGTTCATGACACTGGCATATTTTCAATGGAGCGCTTGCAAAATTTATGGTTTCAATTGTAGAACCAAGCAAGTGTGCAGCCGCATCATCTTGATAACATTGCGCCTGTGAATTCTCGCTCCCGAACAAAGGATGAGGATATCGCAGGAGGGAGTGACAGATGGAGCTCAATTAACAACACCCGAGGGAATGGAAGAAGGTCAGGAAATGGAAGAAGGTCCAATGGAAGAAATGTTGGATGCCTTCATCGAGCAACAAGAAGCTCTCTTCGAGGAGCATGAACATGAAGATCATCAACCACGACATTCTCAACAACGATCAAATTATGAACCAGAGGAAGAGGCCATGCGTAAACTTGCACGCCTTCCATTATACAATGGTGCCAACATATCTGTATTGCATGTCCTGTATGTGGTCCTCGACTTGATTCAAGTTTTTCCCTACAAGTTTATTAACAATCCAGATGCATCTGCTAGTTCATGTTGTAGATGAGGTTGCAATTGCTGGAACAGTCCATTCAAGATGGATGTTCTTTTTGGAGAGGTTTATGAAGACATTAAAGGGATTTGTTCACCAAATGGCTCGCCCAGAGGATAGTATGTCAAAAGGGTGGCTGATACAAGAGTCCCTTGTTTACATCACTGAATATTTAAGTTCCTCAGATCCAGAGATACCTCGACTATGGTCTCAAGAGTTTAACAGGTGAGTCATTGGTGAGGAACCTCAAGGCCAAGGCATTAAGAGAAAGATGGATAACAATTTGAGGGAAAAAATCAACAAATTTTGCATCTTGAACTCTCATGTAATGGAGAAGTGGATTGAGACATATGAAGCTCTCAAGCGACAGCGAGTACAAGATCGTTTAAGTTTCAGAAGGAATCGCACTACAAGAAATCTCCCATATCCAGAAGGTATGCAAGCTCTTCCGGACTTTCCCACAGGTAGGTAGATGGCTAGAAGCTACAATTTTAGAAGCCAAACGTGCTGGTTTAACTATAACAGAGGAGGAGGAGGAGCTTACAAAAGGATGCGACTGGCATGTAAGTGTTTAAGTTCTACATGTCTCTCTTTTTTTTCTCTACATGTCTCAGTGTTTGATTCTCCATCAACAATCTTTATGTGCTATTTGTAGTATCACAAATATGGGGCGTTTTGGTCACATGGACGTCATTTTCGAGTAGAACGAATAGACCAAAGAAGAGCAACCTTTGATTGTGGTGTCACAGCACAGTTTGTTCAAGAAAGTCGTGCAAGTGCAAGTGATGATAACACAATTACTGGAATGCTTGATTACTTTGGAACCATTCAAGATATATTAAAGGTTGGCTTCAGAAGTTTTGAGTTGTTTATCTTTGATGTGAAGTGGTTCAAGGTAATCACGAATGGGCCACATGTAACTGTACGTACAAGAGTGGCCTCATCCAAGTGGACTCCACAAAGGTATGGACCGATCAGCAAGATACTTTTGTGCGCCCAGAGCATTGTGAGCAGGTTGTCTTTAAAGCGGATCCAAAAGATCCATGCTGGCTATTTGTGGTTCAAGTCGCCCCCGGCAGTAAGCAAATTTTTGAAGAATTTGAGCTACAACAAGGTGATGTGGATGCACAGGGTGGTGGAGAGCAGCAAGAACAAGCCGATATCAACAATGAAGAGGAGCAAGCAAATGAAGAGGAGCAACCAGAGCAAGATCCAAATGAAGAGGTGCAAACCAAGGAAGCTGAAAAACATGTTGAGGAAGAAGACATAGATGATGAAGACATCCTTCATCAAGGTACTTTTAATGATGAGGATGCTGAAATGTACATAGACATAGATCTCTTTGGGGCTATTGATCTTAATGAGGATGATAGAATAGATAATGATTTTTAAAATGATGTATCTTAATATTATGCAAATAGTTATGACATATTTGTAATGGTTTTATGACATTGAAGGTCCTTTCATTGTTTACCATTGTTAATGTTTACCATCATAATCACTACTGTAGGAGCAAGTTGATATAGTTTTACCAATGTTGTTTATCATTGTTAATGTTTGTCATATGGTTCTTTCATTGTTTACCGTGTAATTTTCATTTCGCACAAGTTTGTCATATGGTTTTTTGTCCGACAGGCCATGGGTGACTCACCGCCCTACGACTACAGTCCTGATTTCTCATTTAATCCTACACCGCAGGGCATGAGTCCCCAGTAGTTATATGGTTTTCTTTCGTCCATGACTCCAGAGCAGAGAGCCATGGCTGAGAGTTATTGGGGTTCTGGAGCAGGGATATCTGCCTCACCATCTGGCTTCCCGACGCTAGTTCCCACACCCGTGGGTACGACAGCAGCTCCCACACCTCATACCACACAGCCTTCCACTCCTCTTACAGCTCGATCTACCACCTCTTCACATAGACGGCGCTCACGTAGTAGGTCTTCAGGGGGAGGTTGTTGTGGTGGTAGTGCCATAGATGCTGTGACACCACCACCACGTGAGCGTCGTCCTTCGCTCTCATCTGTTGATAGCACACCCATAGGGTCACCTTCCACTCCTTGGGGTGCACATGACCATGACAACAGTAAGATATACACAATTAGAGATGGGGCACCAATAATGAATAGTGTAGGGAAGGCAATGAAGACACGCATTCGACAATTGTGCACTATACAGTTTCACGACTCTGTCATGACTAAATGGGATCAGCAAGATAAGGGGAAGAAAAATTATATAAATACAAAGATAAAGCAAGAGTTTCAGCCATCTGACCCTATGAGTGGATACAGTATACAGCTCGCATTTTGATGGGGCATCGTAGGTCAGAGGCGAGGGACGCATTTAGAGAGGGGAAAGAGAAACCTGTTTGGCTAGATGACAGGGAGTGGGCAGCCATTGCTCAGGAGTAGGGATTTCATTAACGTCTTCACAATTTCGTGATCACGTTAACAAAACCTGTTGTTAACATAAAAATTCTTGTGATCACAATGTATATTCACGGGCATTTTTTATGACCTGCAAAAACCTTCTCTGCCAGTAATCCCGCTGGGAAAATGTAGTTTTCCCGGCGGGCCCGCCGGGAAAACCCATTTTCCCGGCGGGCAAATAAAAAAAATAAAAAAATAAAAAATAAAAAATAAAAAAATAAAAAAATCATGTTCACAGTCATTCTTACCATTTTTGGGCCTTCTGGACTCATTTATGATGTCAAAAGTTCAAAATTCTTGGCACAAAAAAAGTTTTGTATAGTTTGCTGGCCTTAAGTTCAATTGACACACCAATTAAATCTAACTATACTTACATCAATTGACTCAATTGTCCATGACATCATTGCACTCAATTGAGCCCAATTGGACTCAATTACACTTGATTTACACTCAATTGATATTAATTGGGTGTCAATTGATGTCAATTGTGCCTAATTCGACGTAATTGAGCCCAATTTACACCCAATTTGTATTAATTGGGTGTAAACTAAGTATCAATTGAGTCGAATTGGACTCAATTGATAATAATTGGATGTTAATTGATAGTAATTAAGTCCAATTGACTTCAATTGGGTGTTAATTTATTACAATTAATGTCAATTAAGCTCAATTGAGCTCAGTTGACATCAATTGGGTGTCAATTAATATCAATTGAGCTCAGTTGACATCAATTGGGTGTCAATTAATATCAATTGAGCTCAGTTGACATCAATTGGGTGTCAATTAATATCAATTGAGCTCAATTGGGCTCAATTGCACTCAATTGACACTCAATTGGGTGTTAATTGCATCCTATTGTGCTCAATTGAGCCCAATAGGATGCAATTAACATCAATCGGGTGTCAATTGATCACAATTGATATCAATTGGGCTCAATTGCACTCAATTGTGTGATCGATTGTGTGTTAATTGATGTCAATTGAGCCTAATATGATACAATTGAGCTCAATTCATGCCCAATTGGATGTAAATTGAGTGTCAATTGAGCCGAATTAGACTCAATTGATAGCAATTGGGTGTTAATTGATATCAATTAATATCCAATTAACATAATTGAAGTTAATTAAGTCTAATTGACTTCAATTGGATAATTTGGGTGTCAATTGAGCTCAATTGGACGTAAATGACATTAATTGGGGGTCAATTAACATCAATTGAACCTTATTGACATCAATTGGGTGCCAATTAACATCAATTGGACTCAATTGACATCAGTTGGGTTTCAATTGAGCCAAATTGGATGCAACTGACATCAATTGGGTGTCAATTGATTACAACTGAGCTGAATTGGGCTCAATTACACTCAATTGATATTAATTGGGTGTCAGTTAAACCTAATTCCATGCAATTGAGCTCAATTGACATCAATTCACATCAATTGATATTAATTGGTTGTCAATTGATGTCAATTGAGCCTAATTCGATGCAATTGAGCTCAATTCACATCAGTTCACATCAATTGGGTATCAATTGATGTCAATTGAGTAAAATTGAGTCTAATTGGGTGTCAATTGAGTCAAATTGAGTATAATTGGGTGTCAATTGATATCAATTGAGCCAAATTAAGTCTAATTGAGTCTAATTAGACTTAATTAAGTCAAATTGAGTCTAATTGGGTATCAATTGATGTCAATTGAGTCAAATTGAGTCAAATTGGGTGTCAATGGAGCCTAATTGACATCAATTGGGTGTCAATTGATGTCAGTTGAGCCCAATTGAAGCTAATTGTGTATCAATTGACACACAATTGATGTCACATGGGCTCAATTGACACACAATTGATGTCACATGGGCTCAATTGACATCAATTAACACCTAATTGATGTCAATTAATATCAATTGGGTATCGATTGATTATAATTGATGCTAAATTGAATGAATTGAGTCCAATTGACATCAATTAAGTCTAATTGGGTATTAATTGATCAATTGGGCTCAATTGATATCAATTCACACCCAATTGGACTCAATTGACATCAATTGGACTCAAAAGGGTGTTAACTGATGTTAATTGAGCCCAATTGACATCAATTAAGTGTTAACTGATGTTAATTGAGCCCAATTGACATCAATTAAGTGTTAATTGAGCTCAATTGGACACAATTAATAATAATTGGGTATGAATTGAACTCAATTGACATCAATTAGGTGTCAATTGAGCCTAATTGCATCCAAGTGAACTCAATTGACATCAATTGGGCAAATTGCATCCAATTTAATTCAATTGACATCAATTAAGCCTAATTGCATCCAATTTAACCCAATTGGACTCAATTGAATCCAATTGGACTCAATTGACATCAGTTAGGTATCAATTGAGCCTAATTGTATCTATTTGGACTTAATTGACATCAATTGGGTGTTAATTAAACCTAATTGGAGTCAATTGATATCAATTGGGTGTTTATTGATATTAATTAAGTTTAATTGATATCAATTGGGTGTTTATTGATGTCAATCGAGTCCAATTAGATGCAATTGGACTCAATTGGGTGTGAATTAGACTCAATTAATATCAATTGGGCTCAATTGATATCAATTAGGTGTGAATTGATGTCAATTGAGCCCAATTCGATGCAATTGATATCACTTGGGTGTCAATTAGACTCAATTGGCACCCAATTGATGTCAATTGAGTCCAAGTGGATGTCAATTGATATCAATTGAGCCCAATTGATCAATTGACACCCAATTAGACTTAATTGATATCAATTTGACTCAATTAGGTATTAATTGATATCAATTAGACTCAATTGGATGCTAATTGATGTTAATTGAGCTCAATTAGACTCAATTGGATGCTAATTGATATTAATTGAGCTCAATTAGACTCAATTGATATCAATTAGGTACTAATTGAGTGTAATTGATGTCCATTAAGCCCTGTCACTTGGACTCAATTGGCACCCAATTGATGTCAATTGAGTCTAATTGGATGTCAGTTGGTACCAATTGAGCCCAATTGATCAATTGACATCCAATTAGACTTAATTGATATCAATTTGACTCAATTAGGTATTAATTGATATCAATTAGACTTAATTAGGTATTAATTGATGTTAATTGAGTCTAATCGAACTCAATTGATATCAATTACGTGCCAATTGAGTGCAATTAATATCAATTAAGCTCAATTCCGCTCAATTGGCATCAATTGGGTGGTGTCAATTGACTACGATTGATGTCAATTAAGCTCAATTGACATCAATTGGGTGTTAATTGATGTCAATTGAGTCCAATTAACATCAATTGGATGTTAATTGAGCCCAATTGACATCAATTGGGTGTGAATTGAACCGGATCGGACTCAATTGACATCAATTAGGTGTGAATTGATGTCAATTAAGCCCAATTGGATGCAATTGATATCAATTGGATGTCACTTGGACTCAATTAGCACCCAATTGATGTCAATTGAGTCCAATTGGATGTCAATTGATATCAGTTGAGTCGAATTGATTAATTGACACCCAATTATACTTAATTGATATCAATTTGACTCAATTAGGTATTAGTTGATGTCAATTGGACTCAATTGGGTGTTAATTGATGTTAATTGAGGACTCAATTGACATCAATTGGGTACCAATTAAGTGCAATTGGTGTCAATTCGGCTCAATTGGCATCAATTGGATATCAATTGACTAGGATTGATGTCAATTGAGCTCAATTGACATCAATTGGGTGTTAATCGATGTCAATTGAGTCCAATTAAGCCCAGTTGTGTCCAATTGGGTGTCAATTGATTAAATCCAATTAAGTCCAATTAAGCCCAATTGGGTGTCAATTGATTAAATCCAATTAAGTCCAATTAAGCCCAATTGATTAAATCCAATTGAGTCCAATGGGGTGTCAATTGATGTCAATTGAGCCCAATCGATCAATTGACACCCAATTAGACTTAATTGATATCAATTGGACTCAATTGGATATTAATTGATGTCAATTAGACTCAATTGAAAGTATAATAAGATCTAATTGATGGTAATCGAGCTTAAGGTGATAAATTTAGAGAACTTTTTTTGTACAAAGAATTTTGAACTTTTGACATCATAAATGAGTCCAGAAGGCCCAAAAATGGTAGGAATGACTGTGAACATGAATATATTTTGATCATTTTTTAAACTTTTTTTCTCGCCGACGGGCCCGCCGAGAAAACAAAAAGCCCGGCGGGCTCCGACAGGTTACCAGGTCACTGGTAACCTGCTATTTTGAGAACATGAAAACATGAAAACATGTGAACATGTGAATAACATGTTCACAAGTGTTATTAACAAAAAAAATCTTGTGATCACGTGAATATAAAATCCCTGCTCAGGAGCTCACCGAGACACCAGAGAGGTTTCAACAACAAAGAGAGGCGGCAAGGGCAAGACTCTAAATAGTAGGGGCTTCTCATCTTGGGAGTGGTGGTTACGAAACCATGCGCCATGAATTCGTAAGTATTTGTAGCAATTTTATTTATGTAAATGTATGTATGTGGGCTAAATGTTGATTTTTAAAAGTTATAATTGTTAATCGTTTGTGTAGGAGTTGGCCATGAATCGCCCTCCACCAAGTAGGCGAGAGGAGAAGTACGCTCACAAACATGGCCTTGTGGCCTTATTTGAGATGCTTGAAGAAGAAGGAGAGACCGTCAATTGGGAGGCATTGCCATGATGTAAGATGACCTTCAAACTAATGGTATATGATCAAAACATTCTTGAGTATTAATGTTTAATTTAATTTCTTGTTTATCGATCTGGAAAATAAAAAAACGAGCACGGTTGTTTTTGTGCTCTATTTTAGACAGAATGGTGCTGTCTGTTTGCTGCTGTTGTTGATCCTGTTCATTGCAGGCAGCCAGGCATTAGCCAAGCAACACTATTCTCCCCAAAAATTTTTTTTTGTACAGCGTCGGTATATTCCCCGGTATGCACATCGGTATATTCATTGGTATATCTGCTGCTGCCAGTACTGGCGTCGGTATAGAGCTCGGTATACACCCCGGGGGATACACCCCGGTATAGACCCCGGTATAGACGCCGGAATAGACGTCGGTATTAGCGCCGGTGAGCATCGGTATAGACACCGGTATAGGCGCCGGTATTACGCTTATACCGACGTCGTGGTTCCGGCGCGTATACCGGCGTTTATACCGATTTGACGGGGCTTTTTTAGACCCCGTTGAATGACGTCGGTATAAGCAGGCTAACATGTAGTAGTGTGATGGTGTAGAGTAGGGAGGTAGAGGGCAAGAGAGCTGAGTTAGGAGAGATTAAACAGGAGTGAATAGATTATTGCAAAATACAAATAAAGTAGCTATTAAATACCACACGTGTGAAATGTAGTCGTTTTTTCACACGTGTGGGTCCCACCCAGATCTTTTGGAATTTGAAATTTGACACGTGTAAAAGTCACTTTTTGCCTTGGAAATTGTGCCAATCATCATTTCATAATCAGATCCATTAACACTTTTCCCTCCCCGTCTTCCATCCCTGCCACCAGCACCCTCCCATCATCCTTTTCCTTCCCCCCTCTGATCACTTCCTACCCAACTCACTCCATCCACTCTGCAACACTCTGCAACCTGTCTGAAGACTACTACCACTGCCAGATCTCTAGGTTACCTAGGCAGGTTACCTAGGCTGCAGCTCAAGTTTGGAAGAGAGCAAGAGAATCACCAGGGCAACTCCAACAGTATGGAAGAGAAAAAGAAAGGTCAGAGATCTATATTCTTTTCAATGTTTTTTGATATATATTTCTTCCATCTATAGAATTCTTGAATCTTGCAATCTGGTAAATCACCCTATGATTTGATTTAGTGATGGATATGAATAGGACTTAGAATTTTGCAACAAAATGCGAGGAGAGTGCTTTACATTTTCCAAATGGTCCAAATCGCGTTTTCATACAAATTCTTTTATTAGTTTTAGTTTTTATTTCTTCCTCCTTGTTTTGCTCTCTTTTGCCTTGGGGAATTCCTCCTAGTATCATTTACTGTCCAGAACATTGTAAGATGTTCCTAGCATTTAATTGGAGATGGATGTCAATAGAAATGGAGAATTTGCAACAAAATGCGAGGAGAGTACTTGACATTTTCCAAATGGCCCTGCATCGCGTTTTCTTGCAAATTCTTGTGTCACTTTTGGTTTTCACTTCTTCCTTATTGTTTTGCTTTCTATGTCCCTGGGGATTTCTTTCTTAATGATGAGAAAAGTTTTTGCTTTGGAACAGTTGATTCTCAGGCCCCTCCTTTCAAGAGGAAGCTGGACTTTTCTGCTGCTATACTCAGACCACAGCAATCACCAGGTGATTTATGTGTGCTCATGAAGAGAGTTGTTTGGTGATATCCTATACATTCCCTGATTGCATATGTCAGCATATAGAATTCATGATATATAAATTTTTGTTCAGGCAAAAGCAAGAGACTGGAGCAGAAAGGTGAGTCTTCCCTTTCAAAGCAAAGGGAACCAGAAGAGGACAAATCTCCAGATTTGCTCCTATTTGACTTTCTTCACAAATGCAAGGCTCAGAGGAACTTCCACATATACCACAGTATTTTCAACAGGGAGTTCACTATGAGCTCTGTTTTGGAGCATCATAGAGATTTTCTTTCAGACCATTGGGATACCTTCAAACAACTGACAGAGGCAGGAAGAATTGTGAAAGGTGAAAAGGTTTTTGTGCATATAAATCATATTGTCTCCATTGACAGGCTGAGGTACCATGTGAATAGAAGATTTGATAGCCTGCCTGAGGAATATAAATTCAGCTGTAACTTGCACACCAGAAAGTGTAGAGTGCTTGAGGAAACCATGGCATTCCTTATGTACATTGTCTTCCATCAGTAATCTCTAGAAGAGCAAGGGCAAGAGGCTGAAGAAGAAGATATATCTATAGCGGAGGTAAAAGAGGATATTCCTGTGGGGGTGGCAACAGATATGGCAGAGCAGGAAGAAGATATCAACCTCGAGGATGAGGGGCTGCAACAAGTGGCTGCTCTTGACCTTGTTCAACTGAGGACTGAAACTCTTAGGGCAGCACAGCCAGTTGAAGATTTTGATGTTCAGAGTAGCAACTATGCAGTGCCCATGCTTCCAGGTGTCTTGATTGGTGGTAAAGATTATGTTTTCCTCCATGATATAGAGTGTATGTTCAATTTGAGGGAGGACTATGCCATTTCTCTAATTGCCCAGGCTTCAAGGCTTGACAAGGAGGTTGGCATAGAGGATGACCATTCACTACTAGCTTTGGAAACAACTTTTGATCCTGCAGAGGCCCTTACTATTTGTTTCAAAGAGGCTGAAAATTTTCAAGAGCCAGATGAAGCTGCCTTCCAGCTCACCCAGGAAGCTATGAATCTCTCAGCACTTCATAAGGAAAAGCTTAAAGAAGAGGCTGGACTGGAGGGGAGAGGAATAAATCTTTGGAAAGATGAACTTCTTGCTGATGAAAATGAGAAGGTATGAACACCATATTAGTGAATTTGGGAATTTCCCAATTCCCATTTTTGAATACTTAAAAAAGGGGACATGGATAACATGTTTGTAAGTTTCTCAAAACCCTATCATAT
Organism: Cibotium barometz; assembly: GCF_041138505.1. Taxonomy (NCBI): domain Eukaryota; kingdom Viridiplantae; phylum Streptophyta; class Polypodiopsida; order Cyatheales; family Cibotiaceae; genus Cibotium; species Cibotium barometz. Next base: position 48,057,191 of record NC_141070.1, read on the forward strand.
GACCTATCATTGGAAAGCGCTTGAAAAATGGAATCTAAAGAGCTATAAAGCGCTCATTTTGGATTAATGGTGTTCAAGTTATGGTTAATCCAAACTTTTGACCACGTGTCCCAAACTTGTGGGAAATTCCCATATTCCCCAATATGGTGTTTATGATATTATTACTTCAAATCAAATACTTTATCTTGTGTTTAAATGTTTGGTAGTTATGTATTATTGTCTCACTCCAATCTTTTGATACGTGGCAGCTACAAATTGAGGATGACACATTCCTCCAGAGAACAAGTGGAAGCAGGCCGGCTGGGTTTGGCAAAATGTCAAGCCTAGCTCATTATATTCATGATCTAGGCAGTGCTAAGATCTTGATTTACCATAGGCAGTTGAGCAACAATGGAGAAGCCATTGTTTACTTCTTTAAATGTTTGTCTAGGGTTTTAGGTGGACATGATCTTCCATGGCAAAAGGAAAAGATCATTTTAATAGAGAGGTTGTCCGCCATAGATATATTTGGGGATTATGTGAATAAGCAGGCCTCTAGGGCCTCTTAGTTTTTGTCTTACACTTCTTATGCATTAGCATGTGGTGTTAAGGAGCCCAAATGTCTGGAGGGCTATGGAAAATACAAGCTCATAAGGTTTCGAGAGCCACCCATGATTGTACGAGGCCACACAATCCAAGAAGAAGAACACGTGGAGATAGCTGAAGACAAGGATACCCCTGTCAGACAAGCAACAGAGGCAAGCATTGATAAACAGACAGTCGACATCAAGCCAACAAGGAAGAAAAAGAGTCCAATCAAGTTCAAAAAGAGAGTTCCGACTGGCAGGCCTTGGGAGTAATAGGATTTAGTCATCAAATATAGCACAAACATTATGTTGAAGTTGAACTGATTTGTACAAAGTCTTTGATCCTCATCAGTTGCTTGTCCGTACGGACGATCAGTACCCTTTTGCATTTGTCCCATCACCGTACGACACTTCAATACTCTTCCCACACTCAGTAGCTTCTAAAAGCGTTTGACACTTAGTACCTTATTGGTAAGGATCAATAGTGTGTCTAGCATAATTAAGTAGTATTGATTGAATTTTTTGTGTGTAGCTCATGGATGTATTGATGTTTGTTAATATAGATCACATGTTTCACAAAAGAAATACTTTTGATGGAGTCTCAAAACATATAGGCATAACACCAATAGTCACTTGTTCCACAGAATAAAAATCTATTGATTGAGTTTGAAAACATGTGGACATAACACCAATAAGTTACAAACTGCTATTCATGTTTACTTGTCCATTTATGGTTTCTAAATATCTTCGAATCCCTCCATTGTCTATGTCTCTCTGTTGCCATTGAATTGTCCAAAGTTTGTCTTCGTCTTTGCTTTTGGGCTAGAATAAAAGCAAGCTTGACTTTGGAACTAGCAACTTTTCTTTTAGCATGCAGCCTTTGTAGAATGCCTCGGTAAAACCATTGGAAGACTTCCTTCAGACTATTTGCCTTTTGACTCCCTCCATAGTGTTGTGTGTGTCTGAAAAATGCATTACGTGCCATGTAGTGAGACTTCTCCATGCCTTGGGTAGACCAAATTGCTGGGCATCCATACTTTTTGACAAAATAGGGAAGGTGGTTGTAGATGATATGCTGTTTTCACAGAGACATAAGAATGCATAGTAAGTTATAAAAGAAAAGAGGATCACACTTAAGTAAAAGAAGAAATCACTTTACCATGTAGTGAGTTATATTGCAGGCTATCCACGCGTCTTTCATTGACTTCCCAAAATGTTTAATTGCCTCTTCAAAGTTCTTGTAATCACTCTTTGTCCATGTTACATTGTCACAGAACATGAAGAGTTGATCAAGAGACCTCCACACCTCTGCCTTCACATTTCGTGCTTCCCCATCTGCCTCATGATCTTTCACGGCATTATGGACTTGCTTCCACAATCCATAACTAATCCTTGAAACTGTTCTGCCTTGCCTTACTTGCTAACTACTGTGTTTGGGTCGAGACAAGAATCTTCTTGCCTTAACACCACTAATAGAGGGCTTGATTGGTACCTCCTTGCCATTGGTAGACTTTTTAAAATCCTTTGTGATATGAACATCACCTCCATGCAGACCTATATCGGATAACACTTTTTCCAATGCATGAAGAGCATCCTTTCTATTTCTTTCGGGACGGAGTTTCCAAGCAAATCCAATATACAAAAATACCAATTTCTCAATAATTTGACATAGAGCATGCAATGTGCATATGTGAACATTACATAGTGGAATGTCAAGAATGGCCTTGAAGTCAGGGTCAACTTTATCTCTATTAGGGGTGCTCTCTTCTACCATTTGGAATCCATTACTTGAGCTGATTCTTTGCAGTAAAGACAAGGAGACTTTGAGTTACCTCCTTTACTAACGTTATACATGCACTTAAGTGTTTTAAGATCCCCCGCCATGTGCCACTCTACTTGAAAATCACCTTGTCCTGCAACATGGAGATTCTTTCCTTGCACTTGTCTTTTAATTATTCTTGGTATTTCCGTGTGGTGAAACACCCAATCTAGTGTTTCATGGTCTTCTGTCTTCACCTGTGATTATACAAAACAAAAGTCTTACTATAAAAGATTTGAAAACATTGACTAAAATCAAGTACGAAACAAAAAATGATCATACCTGGAACGAGTCTAACCACCATATGTGTTTCTCCGACTGCACACTAAAATACTTGGAACTCGCTTCAGTCAATGATGTATCAAGTGCTCCATTCATCAATGTAATAGTAATCCTTTCCATTTTCTTTTCCTTTACAACCTCACACTCATCCAGTTTGATAACAAATTTCAAAATGCCTTTGCACTCTTCAAATGTTATTCCATAAAACTCGACCATTCTTCTTTGAAGTTGTTGTAGATCTACAAATATATTGTTCCAAGGGTCATACACAGTGGTTCCTTTACCACCATGAAATATTTCTTCAATATGGATATATTGTCCAATAAACTCATCTATACTTTCATTCAAATGACCTCTTATCTTCCACACGGTTGCTGGATTTGGCAGTAAAACCCGTTTAATCCTTTGATCTCTCAAAGTTGAGGATATCGCATGGAAAATTGAACTATATCCCTTCCTGCTAACTCCACTAACATCAAGAGCCTCTTGGATTGTAGTACCATCAACTTGATTATTGGATATAAAGTCCTCTACAACATTGCGTTTGATTGTTTTGTATTTTTTTCCTTCAATCAAACCTTTTGCTACACCACAAGAAAGCAATCCTTTCATTTGTTTAACTGGAAGAAGGTTGGGATCCATATTTTCTTTTGCAGGCTCCAATAGTTTCCTATAGTAACAACACAATATGCCTATATTATTCAACACTTCCAATCCTGTTTTGTGTTAATGGACAAAATAGATATAGTCATTTGAGAGCATTTTTGAGTATAAAAAATAAAAAATTACAAACTAGCCTTGCTTCCTGAATTCTTCGCTTGCATCTACTAGTCCCAGCCTTCAAATTTGCAATGTTTTTAATCTTCCTACTTCGTTGTCTGTCTCCAAGCACGGTTCTCTTCCTTCTTGATCTTGTCAACTCTTTTTTATTCTTTGAATGCTCCTCAATTTCATTTTGCAAACTGCTGCTCCAATTTTGCACGAATAGCTATCTCTTGAATCCTGGCCCCCTTTTCTTGTAGGTACATTGTTTTATATGTTTCTGCAAATGCAGACTGTGCTGAAATATAACCAAGAAGTCCATTTTGTCCATCACCCACAAACCTCAGTAGTGTGGTTGGATTGACAAATGGAGGTGTAGAGTTTTTTACTAGACATTTTGGATATATGCTTCCATCACACCATAAGTCAATATGTTGGAGCCCTTCTCTTCTCATATTTTCCCGTTGTTGAGCATTCAGCACCGTATCCTTTCGTCTTTTTTGTGCTGGAGCATATTGTTCTTCTAAGTCGATGTGAAGATGGTGTAATCGCTTCTTCTGAGATTGTGACTCACTAGTATCGACCATTTTTTGTGCTTCTGAGGTTGCAAAGTTTGCTTGTCAATCTCATAGTCTTTTTCTAACATGAATCGTGGAAGTGTGGCCGTATCCATACAATCATTAAGTTCAGTGATGGATACACGTTGTCAAAAGAGATGCGGAATCTTCGGGAAACAAAAAAAACTAAGGAGATATTTAATGCAAAATCGTGTTAGTTAGACAAAAGATTATCTTATTCTTTTCTGAACTGACAGTTCGGTAGTCCTTACTGACAGTTCTGAGCCATGTTTCCATATTTTATTATTTTTGAGGTCTTTTAGGAGAGAAATAAATCGAAAAATAGTGAATTTCTTACAGGGCCCCAAAATGAGCTCCCTTTTTCCCTAATGTGAGGGGAAATGGATAATTTAGAAAAGAGAGAAACAAACAAGGGTGAAAGAGGGGAGAAATATGGGACAAAGGGATGCATCATAAATTTTGAAGAGGGAGTGGACGAAATGGGAAATTCAAAAAGTAGAGAAAGAAGAAGGGGAGAAAGAAAGAAAGAAAGAGGGCAAAAAGGGATGATAAAGAAGGAGGGGAGAAAGAAAGAAAGAAAGAGGGCAAAAAGGGATGATAAAGAAGGAGGGGAGAAAGAAGTAGAGGAGAAATGATAAAGATGGGAGAAAAGAGGAGAAAGGAGGAAGGAAGAGGGAAGAGAAAGGAGGAGAAAGAAGGAAGGAAGAGGGAAGAAATGAGGGGAGAAAAAGAGAACAAGGGAGAGAAGGAGGATGGATGGGAAAACAAAAAATTAAAGACAAAAACAAAGCTTATCCCTTGTGTCCTTTGGAGTGCAAGATTCCAAGATTGATGTCTCTATGTCCTAGCTGACTGTGGAGAGGATGAGGGTTGGATGGAGCGGATGGAGGGTTGGATCGAGAGAATGAAGGGTTGGATGGAGAGGACGAAGGGTTGGATTGAGAGGATGAAGGGTTGGATGGACAGGATGGAGTATGGGAAGGAAATAGTTACTTTTCCCAAGTGGGAGGAAAAGGGTAATAAACAAAGGTGATTTGATTACTATTTTAGGATGATACCATTGATAGTGCCATCGATATAAGCATCAAAAACTTCTCAATAGCATTGATATAACTGCCAAAATTTTCCCCAAATATGCTTTGACAATTTTATCAATTGTATCATTGATGTTTCTACTGGAGACATAATGATAGCTATTACAACGTTGATAATCATTACAAAAAAAATTATCTCGATGTTTCTATTGGAGACATAATGATGGTTATCACAACGCTGATAATCATTACAAAAAATTTGGACTAATAAAGGGCCCTGTAAGGGAGCCCTTGGGCTGGTAACATGGAAGAATAAGGTGAAGAAACCCCAATATAATATTGGCTAGTGGAGGACAATAGAATATTGGAAGTGGCCTAACTTCTCTACTCGGGGGGGTCACTTAGTGTAATATAAACCATGTACATGGGGTTTTTTTCAATATTAATCTATCTCTCAATGGCCTCCTGGAAACGACATTTTGAAAATATAATTTTTCCTGTGTGAGAAGACCCTAATTCTTATTTATTCTTGAAGAAGAATGTTTGCTTAATTTATATAATCACAAATCATGGCTTAAGGTTTTGATGTAATATGTTGGTTGTAGGATATCTTGTGGATCGATGAATATGTTGGACGCAAGGGTGGAACTAGAGGGTCTTCTCGGGGGGGATGGCTTCAATTGGCCACTATATCATTCCTGTTGTTCAAAAGGTAGATATAGATGTTGGTGATGATGTACTTGTGGTTGATGTGATCATTGATGGTCAAGTGATTTCTAATGTGTACATTGATGGAGGTGCATCGATTAATGTCATGAGTGAGAAGACCATGATAGATGCTGATTTAAACAATCAATAGCAAGGCAAGCACGGTTGCAAAATTTCTCTTTGATCAAATTTGTTCACGCTTTAGTTGTCCTTTGGAAATTCTCACTGATGGAGGAACCTCTTTTAGAAATGAACTAATTGAAGATGTGGTGCATAAGCTAAAGATAAATCATAGCATGTCCACGCCATACTATCCCCAATGTAATGGCTTGGCTGAGAAAACAAATGGATTGTTGTGCAATTCAATGGGAAAGCTTGTAGACACCAAGAAAAGGCATTGGGATAGGCACTTAGCAGCAGTTTTATGGGCTTACAGAACCACACACAAGCTAGCTACACCATTGCAACTAGTGTATGGAATAGAGGCCATTTTGCCCATTGAATTGGAGATAAATAGTCTTCGCACTGCTGTTGCAAGAAAAGAAGTACAGGAGGATGCATATGCTCACAACACTTGGTATAGCTAGAAGCCTTGGATGAATGTAGATTGTAGGCCTTACAAAACTTGGAAGCTTCTCAAAATAGGCGCAAGGCCCGTTTTAACACCAAATTACGCAAGAAGAAAGATATTGCAGAAGGAGATTTGGTCATGAGATTTGATGGCCGTCTGGACAAGCGGCTAGACAAAAGGTTTATCGGCCGATGGGAGGGACCATATCAAGTCAAAAAGAAGTTCACGAATGGAACCTATCAGCTTGAGGATGTTGACGGCATCGTGATACCCGGACGCACCAATGAGTATTGCCTTAAATTCTTCTATGCTCAACCACCTTGAGGGCCAGCAGACCCTTTCTGTCACTAGAGAGGATCTGCTGGGGGGGGAAAGATGTGACGCCAAAAATTGATATTTTTTATTTGGCATTGGTATTGTTTTCTTCTATGTTTGATAAGAGTTTGAGTATCAAGTGATAGCCTAGCGGCTCTCACTTATTTCTACTTTCTAAGATATTGTATGGGATTGAGAGGATGAGTGGAATGGATCATTGTAAATAACATAGGTATGAATTATAAATACCTTGGTATGGGATGAGAGTTATTTGTGTTGTTTGTAGTATTTTGAGTTGCATTGGAGTGGAGTCTCACTCTATTGGTAATGAAGGTCACTTCAGGTTCTCTCTCTTGAGTGTCTCTTCCCTTTTCCCATTGTTTTCTCTTCCAAAGTGCTCAAAAGTGTTGTCTATTCGGCCGTTCATTGCGCATACATGGTTTATCTATTTTCCAAGCCAAAAAGGGAGCTCTTCCTTCCCTCCTAGGTGACCTCTATGGGACTTGGATCGTTGATGAAGTCTAAGCATGGAGGTAGTAGAAGGAGTAGGTGTTTTTCATGACAGTTTGACCCCATATCAGTATTTTTCTCATAACTTTATGCTCCGTTGTCTGATTTGGACGAAACTTATATCAGCGCGAACTCTCTTCAAGGAGCATCATCCTATGTCTTGAGTTATTTTATTAGAGTTTAGAATGAAAATCTATGACTCTCTGTGTGTGACTGTTTTTTTTTCATACAGTTTTTACCCTCGTCCAGTAAACTGCCCATATCTTCTCGACTGCTTCTCTGTTTCTTATGAAACTTATATCAGAGCAAAGAACATTTCATATCATGTCTGTGCTGAAAGTTATGGGTCTCTGTGTCTTATGAGACAGTTTGGAGAGTGTTTTGAGCTAAGTATAAAGGTGTCTATGAAGGAGGTGCAATGTTTCCTCAGAATTTGCCCATCTGACCCAATCAGCCGCTTCAAACTCCTCGATATATATCAGTTCATGTCATGTTGAGCCGCAAGATCTTCTTTCAACAACGTATCACTCTTCTCTTTGGCGCAGATCGGCTTGCTGAGATTATGGCCTTCGCTGATCCTTTCCTTCTCCCTATGCTTGAGTACAACATCACTTGGGATGTTACAATCTTCATTCTCATATAAGGGAGGATAGTATGGTGTGGTCTCTTGGTATAAAATCTTCTTTTTAATGTCCCTATCCTAGTGATGAATATCTCTATCACTCAGTTCAAAAGCAATAAGAAGTGAAGAGGTGCATGAAGCTTATTAACCCCAACTTCATGTCACAGTACTGACATTCATGTGGATGGATGCTTTTGTCACATAAGTTGCATACGCATTTCACAAGATGGGAAACCATTTAGAGGCTTTACATGCCACCATTGCAAGGGGATAGTTAAACTTGTTGACCTTAGAATGAGATTGTATAGAGAAGAGAAGGTTGAGAACAAGAGAGGAGATAGGGGTACCGATTGTGGAAGAAAGCTAGATTATCTTACAAGGAGTGAGCTGAGAAATGCAACTCTTTTTGTAAAAGGCGAGTAAGAGAGCTTTCTAAGCAACTATGGTGGACAAAGTCTTAGGTTGCCATTCTTTCTTTAAGAGAAGCTAGCATAGAGTCTCTCAATCAAAAGGATGTAAAAATATTTTGCAACAATATAATCAAAGCCCATAGATTGGAAAAGTTTGGTGGTAAAGTTTCCTTATGGGACTTTCTACAAGATGTTGCAGCCACAAACATAATCAAGTCAAGTGCAGGATAAAGATATAGTGAGAACACAAAGGCAATATTTGAGGTTGCAAGGATGTGGGAAGGCCCAAGGTTACATGACTTTTTGAGTTCCAACCTCAATGGACCTTCTTTATCAACAACAAAGCGAGGGCAAAGACTTGCTACTCAATTTGTACCTAGTATACATGGATATATTTTTTATGCAATCACTAAAATTTATGAAAAAGAAAAAGAAAAGCATGGAATCATGTCAAGGATTCCCTTCATCATAGTGGAAGATGAAACTGCAATAAAGAAGCAGATAAGGTAACCATGTCAAGCTCCTTTTTATCTAAATTATTTTCATAATCTAAATCTTGTTTTTAAATGCAAGAGGATTGCATGTGAGCTTACAAACTTGTGCTTATTATTGCTTGTAGGTGGAATCCAAAGGATGACATGCTCATGGGTTTTGATGGATATAAATTAGATGATCATGAATGCATGACTACATGCATGATCAAAGTGGGAGAAGGACAAAATGATATGATCATATTATTGATGCATTTCAAAATTGTTTTATTGGTGGACGTGCAAGAGTTTTTCTTGCCAATCCATTGCATGATGTGCTTCCACGCTTGGTTCTCGGTTCTCGCACTTCATTGCACTTGCGACAGTCAATTTGATGCAAGTTTTGTCCGCAAACAATGGGATGCTATTTTAAACTTATGGAATGAGAAGCTAAAGACCACGGTTGGTCCAATTATTGGACATGCATCTGCTGATGGTGATAGTCGACGAAGAACATTGATTATCTCCAATTATCTAGATAAAAGAGAGAGTAGATTTGGGATCAAATGGGATGGATGGCTTCTCTCAGCAAAAGTTTTAGAAAATCAAGTTTTTGGTCTACATGATCAAGATTTTGTGCATAATGGAAAAAAGTTAGTCAATGTTCTTGACAAGCCTAAGCGTCAATTGGCTATTGGCAATGTTTGGATCACCTTAAATCATGTCATTATTGTGTATGATGCTTTTTCTATGGACAAGAATATGCTAAGGGAGGGAGACATTAGGCGGGATGACCGCCAAAATTGGGCTGGAGCTCAAAGAATAAGCAGTAGACAAGTGCAATGGTGCTTGGGAGAATTGGCAAACAACAAAATTCATAGAAAAGAGAGGAGAATGCTAGGAACACAAGCTTATCTTGAAATTGATGGAGACTACATCGACATCTTCTTAGCTCCACATTTGAATTTTGTGGATCGAGTGTATCTTGCAAGCAAAGTCTCTTTTTTCTTTCAAATTTGGAGGTCTTGGATTGTTCATCATACCAACTATACGTTGAATAGAAACTTCATAACTAAGGAAGCCTTCTTAGATGTGCAACTCTCATGCCATTTTGTGGTCCTATTGATCAAGTACTTTAGAGAATTTTTTCCAGGCTTAAGGTGACCTTCACATCTTACAGGTTTAGATGCAGTTGAAATCTTCTTCAGCAAGATTGGAAGCATGGTGGGACAAGAATGTGCTTACGACTTGATGGATATACATAGTGTAGGTAGTATGAATAGGCTTGCACACTTTGAATGCAAAGAGGATAGTCCTCTATTTACTAGGGAACATAAGAAGCAAGAACATGTCTGGAGGGAATTGAATCTCAAAGAGAACATGCCAGAAGCTAATCTAGGAGACTATGAGTGTGTGTCACCTGATGATAGAATCATCGAAGCATTGAAGAAGGGACTGGAAAGTGCTCAAGAAAGGTGTGAAAGTTTGCATATGAAGCCAAAGGGTGAGAATATGAAGTGGTGGATATAACCTTGGTCAAATGGATTTGCAAATCCATATTCACAAGAATCCGATTCTAAAGAACAAGACCAACAAGTAGATTATGTGTCAGAAATAGATGATAATGACAACGATGCCTCCATAAGTGAAATCAAACATGTGGTGGATTCTCTCCTAGATGAACAAGAAGCAGTGAACCCAGTTGTTACCATTGATTGTAAAAATCTCTTCAAGTCCACATTGGTAAGCCAACTTAATGGAATTCCCACACTCTCTAAAGATAGACTCACAAGGGTTCGCCAAGGAGTATACTACTCTAAGGAAGATATACCTCTTGCTACATCACATGAGAACCTATTTGGAATAGGTTTCGATTGTGCCATATTCTCTCAAGAAGAAGACAAAACAAGGAAAAGCAAAAGGAAATGCAATCCAAGATCTTTGCAAAGAAAGAAAACACAAGCTATATGGTACCTTGGATGAGTTCAAAAAATTGAGGAGAAAGGTTGGTGGGGGGTATGTGGAATATAAGAGAGGGTTCAACCTCTCAGATAGACCTTTTGGAGTAGAAGTCTACCTTGGGTGGTATCAAAAGGAAAAAAGTTCAAGATGCTTCACATATAATGATGTTATAGACCTTGACATGGTAAATACTGAGAGCGTAATTGCATTGGCAAACCTCACCTATGAGTGTAATAGCAATAAGTATACTTTAGATGAGAATGATTGGAATGTATTCAATGACTTTGTAAAGGGGCATTAAACGCACTTGGTAAGGGCTTCTTCTTTGTAGTCTTTCTAATATGAGAAAAGCTACATTTATTACTATTATTAGTATGTGTTGACTTTTATTTGATTTGTCTTGATGGATTTTTTAAATTATTATTTTGCAGGACCTTGAATCACACGTGGATGGTACTTTTGTTTATATGAATGCCATAAAGCAAGTTTGAAAATGCTATTTTGGCAATGGGTACAACAAGATCTTGTATGAATGTAGCCTCTATGGTTTTAATACCATGGTTTGATATGACTAAGGGTCTTCATGGAAGAAAAAAAGTGGAAAGGTCTTCTATAAATGTGGCAAAGCAGAATGATATTTCCATGTTTTGCTTCTCTAACAATCAAGACATGGAAAAAGTGGCAAGTCGTATGTGAATGTGGCCAAAAGCATGGTGTTTCAGTTTTCTCTTCTCTAACAATAAAGACATGGAAGAAATTAATAAGTCTCAGATATGCAACGTTTAAACAGGTTTCCAATCTTTGACATGAGAAAGCTCTAGATGTTTGTATTTGGCAAGAAATAAATATTATACATTGTCATCGAATGCTTTGTAAAATTGGCTAATCTATCATCCCTTCTCCTAGATAAAACACCCATACATATGGTTTTGTAAAAATTTAAAAGATATATAGCATTTGTAAAAGCTCCCAATCTTTCATGTAGTATTTTTATAAACGTTGTTTCTTGAGCTCTTTAAGTGTTTCAAGTGACTTTGCACAATTCTTTGCTCTTGGTGTATGGCACACATGATTTGACTTGTTTGATCTTTGTTCCTCTTAATTTTTGCACATATGTCTTTATTCTGTGTTTCTCTTGCCTTATCGCATCATCAAGACACAAACCCAGCTTGAACTTATCCATTTCCCATCATTGCAGTCGATAGAGTGTAGATTCAAATAATGAAGGTGATGTAGACATCTTGCATTCTAAATATCTCATCCTACCTAAAAGTGACTCCAAAAGTAGTAGGGTATGACTCACATAAGGACTTTTAAATTTATAAAATTTTCCAAATTTTATAGAGGGGATACAAGGAAATGCTAGAAATAGGTTACATAGGGATTTAGAAAAGAAGCCTTGAACGCACGTGATACATTTGCAGTGGGAGTTGTTAGCCGGTATATGGCTAATCCAAGAAAGAGGCATTGGGAGGCAGTTAAGTGCATCATGAGGTACATGAAGGGTACCAAGGAGATGTGCATCTGCTTTGGTAGAGGAGACATGCGTGTACTTGGGTACACAGATTCAGACTATGCAGGGCATGTGGATAGTAGGAGATCCACTTCTGGTTATGTGTTCACCTTTGCAGGTGGTGCAGTGTCGTGGATGTCTCGCGCACAGAAGTGCGTTGCTTTGTCTACCACAGAGGCTGAGTATGTTGCAGCCACAGAGGGTTGCAAGGAGGCTATATGGCTTGATCGGCTAGTGGGATATTTGGGGATTCATACAGGTGTACCGACATTGCATAGTGATTCCATTCAGCTAGCACAGAATCCGGTCTTTCATGGAAAGACCAAACACATTGAGGTCAGGTACCATTTCATCAGGGAGGTACTTGAGGACAAGCGGATAGAGCTTGTCAAGGTTCATACAGATGATAAACCTGCAGATATGCTGACAAAGAGTCTACCTAGTCAGCGGTTTGAGTATTGTCATGTATTGATGGGCATTGGTGGATAGTATGCTCACTCGTTGTTCTCCCTTAAAGGCACATTGTCCTTTAAGTGGGAGGTTGTGGGGGTTAAAGGTCACTGTGCCTTTACCCCGGTTATGTACAATACTCAAACACATATATAAATGAATGAAAAAGAAGATTAGGGTGTTTTTCAAGATTAATCATGCACATGGAATATAATCTCTCAATGGCCTCCTGAAAATAATATTTTGAATATATTATTTTTCCTGTGCAAAAACCCCTAACCCTAATTTTGTGAACAAATGGAGTGTCAAGGGCGTGGCAGGGGGTATGGGAGTGGAGAGTTTTAAGTTATTCAATTTTAAATGGTAGGGAATAAAAATAAGGTTTAGGGTTCAAAACCCAACAAAAAAAAAACTTTTGCACCCAACTATCCTGCAGGTATACCAGGTATGGTTATGGTTTTTCAGCCCAAAATATGCCCTGGAAGCATGATATCTGACATCGTGCAACCAAGGCCTACTTTTTGAAAAAACAGGGCCTTGGACGCATGATGTTGGATATCATGCTTCCAGTGCATATTTTGGGCTGAAAATCAATATCCATACCTGGTATATCTACACTGGTATATCTACATGATAGCTTGGGTTCAAAAGGAAAAAAATTTGTTGGGTTTTGAACCCTTAATACTATTTTTTATTCCCTACCAGTTGAAGACAAAACATGGATTTTCCTTGCTAAAATAGAACCTAGAATTATAGAGATGATATTGAATAACATGATAAAGCTGGAAAAGCTACATACCTTTTCTGCCTCATCGTGCGAACGGTGTTAGCTGTCCATTTGGACTTCCTTTTGTGGTTGGTCTTGAACTTCATGATGGCTTGGAGATGCCAGCTTCTTCCTCTCTCCCCCCGAACAATGCCCTCTGAAAATTCACGAACTCCTCATCGGACATGTCATACTTTGGTACGGCATCCTCGATTGCCTTCTGTGTTCTTTGGATTGCCTCCAGATCAATGAGGCTAGAGTCATTGAAGTGTGCAATCTCAGGGGGTCCACTACTTAGAGATCCTAGGTATCATTTGAAGGGGTATTAAAAAACCCCTCAACTAAAATCCCCCCCCCAATAAAACCACCCCTCTTTAGTTATGGAGTAATATTTTTTTTCTAAATTTGAAATTAAAAAACCCTCCTTTTATTGTAATCCTGTAAATTTTTTTCTAAAGTGGGATTAAAATACCCCTCCTTTTGAATGCATGTGGGACACTAAAAGTTTTAGGGGTGAAGCCCCCGAGTGTGCAATCTCATCGATTACTAGATCGATCGGAGCATCAAAGTCAATGACATCATTAAAGGTCTCATTTGAGCCAACATAGCACCTCATCCTCTTGAAGACTCATTTCTTCCATCACTTCCAATAGGGTAAGGTATTCCTCACCCTCAATCCTGATTGGATCAACCAAAGCGAGGTGTGGCTTGGTTACTGTCTCATCTGGATTATAGGTGAAGGATGAATATGCACGAGTCGGATATGATGATAAGATTACCACTTGTATATGCAAAAGGACCCTCGGGTTGTTCGCCAACATCTTATCAACCTTGCTAGTTGGAAGGAGAATGGTAAGGGCTGCATCTCTCTCAATCAAATGAATTGGGGTAGATGAATCATCCCCAATGGGAATAGCGTACTCACAGAGAGCTTGATAGGGACATTATCCATGGCTGCCCTCTCTATTAAAGTTAGCACTCTGGTCAAAAGAGCTCTTGGAGAGAGGGATTATCAGTAAGAAGGAGAGCTCTCAAGTGAGACTCAAGATGGAATGCCTTGCAGAAGATAGGGTAAACTTGATCTGTAGAGGCATGGCAATCAGCTGATAAAATCCACTGGTCAAACGCCTCCCTAGGGGAAGCCTTGACTACTGCTCTGCAGGATGATGCTTAGGAAGATGAAAGAGGAGGCTGTGGAAAGCAAGGTTACTCAAGAGTGGGAAACTCAAAATGTGAAAATGACCTTAGAAGTGTACTTTATAAAATGGGCATTGCCCTTAAAAATGCTTTTAATTAATATATTTTTATATTTATTCTTTTTACTTTGGAAACTCTCTCTCTTTCTCTCTTGTTCCCCTTAGCTATCTCCCTCTCCTCTCTTCCCCCCCCCCCCCCTCTCTCTCTCTCTCTCTCTCTCTCTCTCTAGCACCCAATGACCATCTTGTTTCCTTGTTGCCCTTAGCTATCTATCTCATGGACATTGGACATTGGACTTAAACAAACATCCAAAAATAGTCTTGTAGTTTTAAATATCATCTACCTCAATCTCTCCCTCCTCCTTGCCTTTTGTAACAAACATACATATAAAGTGAGACAAAAACATATCTAATTAATACAAACAAAACTTTCAAGCCAAAATCATTGCATTAACTAGAAAGTATGTGTTCCTTCTTCTGGAGTTGACTCTCTATACTTCAAAAAGGGAGAGAAAGATCCGAAAATGATAGAACGCCCATTTTCTCACTCCTTCCAAGCAAATTCAAGTTGCAACTTTGGTTTCTAGGAGAGAGTGCCATAAGTAGAGAATGAATGGAAGAGAATAGGGATGAATAGAGCTTGGGCAAAAGTTTCTCTGAGAGATTTTTGTAGGTGGAAGAAACATGTGAGCAAAGAGGAGAGAGAGAATGACTAATCAAGAGTGGAATGAAGATAGTTTGAAACCAGCTTGTAGAAAGTGGCGGGAATGAATGTTTGAAACATTTGGGAAGAGAGACAATAGTGAGAGATTTGGTTGGGAAGTCAAAGTTTGGGCCAAATGGTTGAACCAAATGGAAAACGTGAGCATAGTTCTATCTAGGGGATAGTTTGCCATGGGAGGAAGACAAGGAGGCCTGACATGGTTAGGGTAGCCCTGCCAATTTTTTTTTAAAATTGTGAATCACCAATGAAGTTTTTTGGGGTATTTTGAAAAACAATTGGAATTTCCCCTAGATTTGGGGATCCTTTGTTACAAAGTCCACATGGCATAATCTCCTTCATGGATACCAGATTCCCTTATCCAAGCCTCTAATATTTTAATAGTTCTCCAAAGGGCCCCCTTTTTAGTCCAATTTTTTTGTAATGGATGATGCCTAGGGTATTTGAATATGCTTTAAAATTTACATGTTAGTAAGAGTGAAAACTTACTCCAATGGTGTGAATTCATGAAAGGTCCAAATGATGAATCTCCTTGATGCAAAGTTTTATCTTGACTAGACATCATCAAGCCATCTTAAAACTTGCCCCTTAAAAATTTTAGTGCTTTATGTGTAAATGACTAATTGAATTCCAATGGTGGTGCAGCATTGCATGTAGCACTATTTGTGTGCCATTATTTATGTGTGCCATTATTTATGTCAAAAATTAGCCCTTGAGGAAGATGCTTAGTCCACTCTATGTGCTTACTTGATGGAAAACTTGTGAGAACAAAGGGACATTTGTCACATGGAACCATTGGATAATAATTTGTATAATTCTAAATTGCCTTTGAGAATAATGGGGCCTAGATTAACTTTCCATGGTCTAACTTGATTTGTTTGCCCATTGTATATATCCATATTTTATAGAAAAAAATTAGGCCCTTGGGGTGAAATCACATCCAGCAACACATAGACAAACTAAGGTGATTATAAAAGCCCATGTGACAAAGCACATGAGTATTATAAAGATCATGCTTTAACATAAAAGTTTAGGCAAGTAAAGTTAATCGACCCTTGAAAAGGGGTTCTGTACTAGTGATGTTGTGTTGGTTTTACTGGGGTTACTAGTTTTGTATCAATGAGTATTTTCATGGTTAGGGGTTTACATCCAATTATTTTAATGGTTAGGGTTTTGCATCCAATTATTTTGACACTTAGGGTCTTTGTTTCTCATTTTTTGGATGAAAACTATATTTTCTATGAAAGGTAATCATTTGTTTTGCATGTTTTGTAATAATTTTCATGCAATTTTACATAGTTTTGGCAGTTCTTACACAGTTTTGGCACAATTTTACACAGTTGTAAGATTTAACACACTTTTCAATAGTTTTAGTATAAATTCACCATCCCTTCCCCCCTCTTTTAGGTATGTATCCACTAGGAGTGTTCATGGTGTTAGTTTTTATTGGGTCTATGTTCTTCATGGCCTCTAGTGGAGTGGTCACTTTGGAGAGCGTGAGAGTTTGTATAGATCCTTTTTGTCTTGAAATGCAAAAAAAAAAAGTTGTTTCCATCGAAATATGTATCGCTAATAGTGCAAATGTTTATTGTGTTTTGTTAGTTTGGTGTAAGAGATCAAGTACGTCACTTAAAAGGACAATTGTCCTAACAAGTGTAGCCACAACCTCCTATAGGTCTCTAGAGTGCTAAACCTATTGACTAGGATGTGCTAAGGTCTCTACAAGATTTGTTCTAGTACTTCACCAAGACTAGGTATTTTGGGACATTGTGCAAAAATACGTTATTCTTGTTATATTAAAAGGAGGACACAGCAACATTATACCAATTAGTATTCTCAATAGATGGGATTGACCGGTGTATCCACTCTTTACCACACACTAGGGCATGCAATTTGTTACATTAATGTGAAATTGTTAAAATAACTATTCAAACACACTTCCTTTGGCTCTATAATTTCTTAATATTTGTTAGGTATCCTTCTCTTACCTTCTACAATGACTATAAGACTTTTACTCTCACCCAATTCATCTCTGTTACCCTTTGTCATGGACTTAAAGAAACCCTTGTAGCATTCAGTAAATATTGCATCATGTTGTATTTTAGCAATAAAGAGTATCTCACATTTTGTATAATACCTCAAGTTTTCTCCCATATATATGAGTTGTCAAACATAATTCAACATTTTCCAAGAAGATTATCATAAAATTTACTTCCTCTAAGTCAATGTGCGCTAGTACAAAAGTATTTTGAGAATGTTGTGTTCAAAGCATGTGGTGTTTTCATATTGACACATCATGCAAGCTTTACGTTCGGTTAGTATTGGTGAACATCACTTGTGTCTGGCTGACATTTGCAGTGTTCAATACAAGTTTAGTACCTTGAAGTTGTTTGGTTTTTGTTAGTGTGGATGGGCATAAGTTTCTACTTGTATTTAGACATTTTGGTCTCTGATAGAGACGAGCATAGCGGAGCTTTAGTTGTTCTTCCAAGTCAATTTGTGAGCTTATATAGATGAGTGTGAACAAACATATTGTCCCTATTATTATTTATGAGCTAGATAATGATTAATAGATAGCTACATAAGCTAGCAATCATCATCGATAGATGTCCAATGAGAAGGCTTTGAAGTCTCAAGTTACAAATCATGTTTTTTTTTTTGCATATTTTTTTATTTTTCTAAAATAACCAGCTAACTTTGGTCAGACCTAAAAAGACCTAGGGACATTAACATCCCATGAAGCTCTGCCAAGAAAAGAACTAATTTCCTTGACTAATTCCATTATCCAATTCCTTGTCAAACCACATTGCTTGCCTTAAAAGGCTTAACTAGTTCTTTAACAGTATCGGTAGCCAGTATGGGGAATGGATTTTGCTATCCCTCACTACAAATAGCAAAAAAGGTTGGTCCTCTAATTGTTGCAAGCCATATCTAGAATCTCTTTAAGAACTAGAAGGCTCTTTACGAACAAAAAGGGTATTGCAATGCAACAATCATTGTATTTTAGCCAAGCCTTTGGATTTAAGATCTTTTTGATTGCACAAACTTCAATGAGACATTTGTTAACATGTAGTAGAAACGTGGTCCGAGCCATTGCTACTTAGTGATGCTTATTGGCTGTAATTCAAAATGTTCCATATTCTCCTTTTTGAAAATCAAATGTAATTGCGAAATCCCTTGCTAAAGCTTAAAAATAGTTTAAAATATTAGAGTTGAGCATGGACTACTCCATCCCTCCCTCTACCTCTCACTTTGATATATACCACTCCCTTTTTCACTCCCTTTTTTGCCTGCCCTTTGGGTAGCCTTAGCAATGATGCAATTTTGGGAAAGCAGAAATTAGGCATTTCTTGAATTTTTTGGAAGTGCATTTTTCCTATTGGCTCTTCTTCATTGGACTTTAATGCAGTCTTTAAAGTGGTTGACTCTCTCTCTCTCTCTCTCTCTCTCTCTCTCTCTCTCTCTCTCTTGCCATCTTTATCTCCTCAAGTCTTCTTACAGAGGATCTCCACCTTTTCTCCCACACCCTCCCTTCTCTCTCTCTCTCTCTCTCTCTCTCTCTCTCTCTTGCCATCTTTATCTCCTCAAGTCTTCTTACAGAGGATCTCCACCTTTTCTCCCACACCCTCCCTTCTCTCTCTCTCTCTCTCTCTCTCTCTCTCTCTCTATCTCCTCAAGTCTTCCTCCACACCATTTCCAGTGGATTCCTTTTTGTTTACTTTCTTTATCTTGGGCAAGCCTTATGAATGATTGAATATTATTCACCTTGTTGAAGGAGCGTCAATTAGTAAAATACGTCACGAAAGTGTAAGAAAAGATAATGAAGCTTGGGAGTGGCAAAAGGAGTGCAAACGATCTCATCTTTCTCATGTATGCAAGGGGACTTCTAAAGCTTAACCGTCAAGGTCGCCGCTCGCATAAATAAACAATGAAACTAGGAGAAACGTCTTTATGGTCATTGTCTGACCGGACAAAACATCGCCTCCATCACTTTCAAACCGTGGTTGTTTCTTTCAACGCTCTTAGTCGCCCTTGACGTCAAAAATAGTACGTGGGTTGACTAATAGGCTCCCAGCTACTAGCGCAGGTCGCCTGCAAGCCTCCCTATGACCTTAGGGCGTTTACACACTTGACCAAGGACAGCCCGCCAATGGTTCAAATGCATTTATTGCATCTTGGGCGCCCACAATGTGTAAACACCAAGCCTTTTTTGAGGCCTTTGCTCTGGCTTTCCTCAACACTTTGCTCAGCACTTGGCTTGCCAATGTTTCTGCTTTGCCTTTCCTCGACATTTCCCTAAGCACTTTGCTGGCCAATGTTTCTGCTGCAATAATCCCAGCTCCAATATCCTTACTTCTTCTTGTGCTGCTGCTGCTGCTGCTGTTTGCCTGCAGCTCACCACCATTGACGCCCAGTTTGCAGTTTCTGCTGCAGGCTGCTGATGCTAATTAACCTCCTCCAGTCCGCCTCTCCTTCCCTGCCTTCTTTGACCTCATATATCTCCCTCGTTAGCTTCATCAGTTGCTCAATCATCTCCTCCTCTGGATACCCGCATCGCTTTGCCAATCTGTCCCTTGCTCTCGCCGCCAGCCTCACAAAACCCACTTGAAGTATCATCAATCTCAATGCGCTTCTATTCTTGAAGTATCATCAATCTCAATGCGCTTCTATTCGCTGGGAGCGTCTCCTGTAGCTGCAACATTTTAGATACGTAGTTCGCCGGCTCCAGCATGTTTGCCAGGCCAGGGAAATCCTGCAGATATATAAACACCTTGCGTACCACCATGTCTTCCACAGGGCACCCACAAAAGTTCCGCCAGTCGAAGCTGTTGTCGTCTGCTACGAGGGGCAACATGGCCACAAGCTCGCCCAGATATGGCGCGCTTTTCGCGTGGCGTTCGCTCATGAAGCGAAGGACTTTCTTGTGAACCTCTTCTCGCATCGCAGAGTGTCTGTTCCCAAGGTGGATAAGCAGATCGACAAGGAGGCAGTATCCTTGTAAAGCCTTGCGAGTGGCCCTAAGATCGCAGTCCTGAGAAACACACCAGCAAAAATTGTGTCGATCACAATTCACGACTAGGTTTAGTACGACGGATGGCTGGCTTACCTTCATCATATCCACTATCATCTGGTTCATGAGTTTTGGAATCAATCCCACCAAAGGTACGGAAGAAATAGGGCTACTCTCTGTGCTCCTTCGATATATTTTACCCAAGTTCGCTTTAAGGATTGGTAACGCTCGTGAGAAATGGTCGTCGTCGAAGGCCAGAGGGAGAAAGTACTCAAAGCTCTCGCCGTAGACGCCCTTCCGCAAACCGCAAACCTCGAATGCCTCCTTCGACAGGAGATCCAAGGATTTTACCTTGAACTCGGGTTTGCTGAGGTTTTGCGTCTCCATACGTATACGCACTCCCAGTACCGATTCTTTAAACGTTTTGCGTAGAAAGAAACACAACAGGTGCCGCCGGCCAACCACATTGTATTCCCGAGCAAGCTTTCCGATCACGCGTGGAGAAGCTTGTGAGAGGCACATGAGATCCTGATCCGAAAGCCGATCAAAGATGTGTAGCAATAAATCCACAGGCGCGCATTCTAGCATGCATAGCTCTGCAAGTACGTTATCGGTGTCACAACTAATAGCTGTCCCTGTTATCGAACGTCGTCTTGAAACTTCTACGTCAGGCTGGGTGACCCTTGTTATTGAATCAATCGTGTTATTGAAGCCGCACTTTCCACACACATACGCCGCGTCATCACGAAACCAGCTGGGAACAATAGGAACCTTCTGGCCATCGTCCTGCTCCACCTCTTCAGATGAAAACAAGGTGAGGAGTTGCAAGAACAGGTATTTCAAAAGGTATCCGGGAGTGTAACCACCGATATAGGAGTTAGGATGATGGCTAGCAGAGTGGTCAACAGATGTCGCCGTCTGACAGTACGTTGGGGTGAGGGACAGGGGTCTGGATGGAGACATCGGGGGGGATCTGAGGATAAGCAGGGGGGATGAAGACAGAGAGATGGAGGTCCACGCGCGAATGAAAAAGATAAATTGGAGGTAGTCGGTTTCTGGCTGGGCGAGATCTATGCCTCCTGCTGCAAGGGTCTCTGCTGTGTCAGGACCCATGAAAGATATATCTTCCTCAGTCTCTCCTATTGCTAAGAGAGTCAAGGATGATCAAGCGACGAGAACCACTGTCAGTCACGAGTCCGACGACGACGAAATGGAGATCCTTGAGGGCAGCGCTTTCAACCGTCAAGGAGTCACGGACGAGATTTCCAACGGCCTGGGTAAGCTTGCCCAGGGTATGCCGAATGATGCTGTTGTCTTCAAGGCCTCCGTTTCGGGAAATGCAATCATCCGCGAGTATGCGGAGCTTAGGGAGAAAGGACTCTTTGTTTTTTTTATGGGCAAAACATACAAGGAGTCGGATCTGGAACGATGGAGAGCGAGCCCCGCAATGCGGAGGTTTGGTATTTCCACTGTCTCCTATGTTGGAAGGGGCTTCTATTTGCTCCGTCTTCGCTCTGCTGAGATGGTTGAGGAGATCCTTGACAAAGGCAGCATCCCGTTTTACGGCTCAGTGGGATACGCTGTTGCATTCCATGCTGAGTTCGACCCTGCAACGGAGCTTCAAAGCGTGTGTCCTGTGTGGATCTCTTTCCCCGGCTTACCTTTCATGCTCAGGCCCGTTGTCCACGAAGTTGCAAAGGAGTTGGGGCAAGTCATCTTCGCCCCCCCGCCAAGGGCTGTTGAGACGAATCCTACCCCCAGAGTTTGTATCCTGTGGGACATTTCCCAGAAGCCTCCTGAGATCATTGAACTCGACACAGGGGATTTCGAGCCTTTTCGCATCCGTGTCCGCTTCAGTCCTTTCCCCAATGCATGTTTCGCATGCAGAGAGATTGGACATTTTGCAAGACAGTGCCCCCAAAGGGAAGGGCAGAAGAACTCGACTCAGAAGGAGACCCAGGTGGAGGACATGCAGGTGGAAGCGCAGGAGCCAGTATCTGGTCAAGCAAGCAAAGAATCGCCTCCAGCCACTGAAGCTATGCTGGAAGATCGCATCAAAGCTAGAGCCCCTCAGCGTCCAATCCCTTACGAGCCACCCTCCCAAGTCCAGAAGGCAGCACCGTTGGGGGAATCCTCCAAGACTAATCGGATGGCGATCCCACAGCGCCTCGGTCTCTCTGAGGATGAATTCCAAAGCTTCAACAGAAAGATCCCGCAGAAGGAGATCCAACCTGGGAAAGGAGGAGGGAAGAAAGGGAAATCGAACAGACAGAACATGTTCGATGTGCTGGTCTCTCTGAGGATGAATTCCAAAGCTTCAACAGAAAGATCCCGCACAAGGAGATCCAACCTGGGAAAGGAGGAGGGAAGAAAGGGAAATCGAACAGACAGAACATGTTCGATGTGCTGGCTAACCCAAACCTCCCTTGTAATCATGCAGGTTAAACTAGTGACGTGGAATGTTCATGGTCTGGGCCTTCGAGCTAAGAGATGGATTTTAGCAGAGAGGATTCGTTGCTGGAAAGCTAATGTGGTCTGTCTACAAGAATTGAAGCTGGGAGAGGAGGATGTTTTTTTCCTATCAGTTTGGTACAAAACGCATCCATGCTCAAGAGAAAGTACGATCTAGAGATGCTTAAACAAAGCAAAAAAGGAAAGAAAAGAGGAGCAGGAGGCTCAGCTATCCTCTGTCGAAAGGAGCTTAGAGCCACGCAGTGCTTGGTGCATAATGAGGGTTCAGCAGTAGGTGTTGACATCGATGCTGAGGGAGAACTTCTATGCATAATCTCGGTGTATGTTCCTACAGATGCTGGGGAGGCGAACCAATTTTGGGACTGGATGGGAGACCAAGAACTCAGTGCTAGACTGGTGACAGTCGGTGACTTCAACCACTCTGGAGCTGCGCCTGGTCCACGATGCAGGAGCAGCATGGATTTGTAGAAGCACGTCAGCTAGGCCTGTTGGATACGAGACCTACATGGTACAGAAGAAGAGCTTGCAATCTGCAGTCAGCTGTGCTTGACCTTTGCTGGTTCAGTGGGGGTGCTTCTTGGATCTGCCCACCTTGGGAAGGGGAGGTAGACCGCTCGCAAACCTTCTCCGATCACATGCCATGTGTGAGGTGAAAAAAAGAAAGAAAGACTACTTCCTCTATAGCCCTTCACCTCCCAAACTTAGAAAAACAACACGAATGAGGCACCACCGTGAGAAATTGTTCCAGCACTTTCTCACGGTTGACCACTCACCCACACCAAAAAGACAGCTCAAAACCACGGTAGACAATTGATTATCCAGCAAAACACACAGCACCATTCACATTTCAAACTCAGCATTTACACCAAAAACCAGGACTCTGGCCAGGATTAACTGCCAAGGGAATTCACCCATTGCGTCTGACAACCAAGCCTCTGTCTCCCGGTCTCTGCACTCTTCACTAGAGGACGCCCCACCAGCTAACCCTCATTCTCTGCTTCCTCTGTAGCCCGGCTAATCTTTGTCCAGCTGCTACCTGCCAAGTGTCGTAGGCGAGCCCCACTGTCTCCAGCCCACACATCAGCACCTCTACTGCAGCCAACACACAACACCCAAGGCTCCCTCTCTGGTCAGCATCCACTCTCTGCCCACACAAAACTAGCCACTCTCTCTTCAGAGGGCGCCCACACCAGCTAACCCTCAACTCAGCAGCTCTCACTCTCTGTGTGTCGTGACCGGCAGCTTCGCCAACCACCAGAGCCTCTGCAGCTTTCCCTGTTGTCAGCTTCTCTCTCACAAGGCAGCAACCCCTTGTATCTGGCCCATCGACCAGTCCATCTCTTTGCCTGCAGAGCAGCCAGCCTTCCTCAATTGACCACACCAGTCCTTCGTACCAAGGCAGCTCCTAACCTTCTCGTCTTCAGCTGAACCACCAGCCACCGGCTACCAAACCTTCACGCCTGCTTGCTCTCCACACTCGTTGTTGCAGCACCTTCAGCTCCCAAGCCGTCTTCTACAGGGCAGCTACCAAACCTCCTTCACCTCAGCACCCAGTTCCACAACCAGGCGACCACTCCACAGCTCCTCTGCAGAATCACCCGAGAGGCCCCGTAACAAGGCGGCAACTCCTCTCCTTTTGTCCCCGTAGTTCACCAGCCAGCGATCTCCAGCACCTGCAGAGCCTCCGGCCACTGTTCCACAAGGCGGCTTTTAACCCTTCTTCAGCTCTTCACCTGCACCTTTGGCTGCACTCCACGTTGCTACGATCATCGCTAAGGCCTGTACGCCGACGTTTCAGTCGCCCCACCAGCAACCACGTTGCTCACACCAGCGCCGCGGCTGCAGCTCTTCGCAAGGCGGCCTCCAGCACTTGTAGGCTACCCTCTTCACCTACACGCTCTGCTCTCGAGCGCCTCAGCAAGCGATCTCCTTTTTGACCCGGGCTCCATTCCTTCGAAGCGGCCACCTTCACTCTCTTCGTGTCTTCGCCAGCCTTCCAGATGATCACGCTGGCAACGCACCAAGCTTCCACGTGGTCCTTTATAAGGTGGCCACTTAATTAGTGTATATATTTTTTATTTTTAAAGCCTCAAAGCCTCAAAGATGGCCACACTCTCCTCTCTTATTTTGTGCTTCAGATTCACGTGCGCGCTCATAACCTTCCTTCCAGTGCCAGAGCTACCCATGGCCTTCCATCAGCTGCACCTCAACTTACCAGAATACGACCAATTCAGTCGGTGCCCTGCAACAACTGCAATAAAAAACTTCCAATCTCAAGCACCTGCTCCCAAAAAAAATGACACGCATACCAGCTCACTGCAAAACCACCCGCTCTATACATTTGCCAGGGCATTCAGAGCAAAACTTATTCGTAAACCACGCACACCATATGTACACAGACCCAAAACACTTCTCAGATTTTCACCTGACACCATGCATTGTTTCTTTTGTAGTTGGGATGCAGCCAGTTAGGTCAAGGACCCTACCGAGTAACAAAAATGAATCCCATCGAAGCTATGCTAATACTAGAAACATTGGATGGAGTCCAATTCAACACAACCATCTACGGGAGCTAGCTGAAGCGCTACTACTTTAACATGCAAGCCATCCCTGATAAAAATGAAGATTTGGGAAACCCAAGCCTTCCTTAGTTAGGATTAGATTGTATCATGAGCACTCACTTGCATATGTATGTCTTCGCACATATAGGTAGCATCAACCAATGTCAACCTAGGGCTCAGAAGTGATGCGTGAGTTCTAGCTGCCCTATGAAATCCATGCAACAACAACAAAAAGCATATAGCTAGTCCCTACCTAGCTACTAGATCATGTGCACTCACACGCTTTCACTTAGACACATAGTCGATTGCATGAATAATTGTGCCACACACTTTCATTCCACACTCTCAAAGCATGTGTAAAAATAAGATCTCTCACAAACACACAAATGTCAAACTTGCATGCCAACTAATCTAATGATCAATGGTACATTATATGCACATGGATGCAGGGTCAAAAACAATGCCGCCACTAAAGAGGATGCGTAGAAAGAGCCCACCGCCCCAACAATGAGACTCCCTCTAGAGTTTGCAACTATCTACCTCCTCTCAACCACAGTGACCACAAGCATTTGTGGTTCAGAGCAATAGCTCTGAGAAGGATTCTGTGCATGACAGGGAAACCCAAGAAGAACAAATGCCACCCTAGTCACCACCAACCTACACAACCATTGACGGGGCCCAGTCATTGGAACTTGTGTGACCACCTACGACTTATGCTCTTTCCAATGCAACAACATCTTTCTTAGAGCAAAGGGGTCTGGGCAATTTGTATGAGAGCCAAAAATCCTTGCAGGATAGTCCTACAATGACCATATACATCAGGGACTTTCTCCATTCTTACCACTCCATCAATGCACAGGTTGGCAAGTATGGCACCATCACTGTACAGTAGAGCCCACTCAACATTATCCTCGATAGTACAGTCATTCAAAGGGCCTTCTCACTCCCAAACACAAGGTGCCAAACACCCTACAAGGCCTTCTAATGCTAAATTTCTCGAAGTACAACCTCTCCTCTCACCAAGGGCACAATGTTCCATAGGGACGGCATATTACTTCGCACCATCATTAATCCTCGCCTCAAGGAAGAAACGCAATTATTATCTACAATCCTGGGGGTTAAGTGTAGCAAGAATCGATCCCTTCCACTCCGCACATTTGTTTTGCTAAGTAGGGAACTAAAGCAAGACTGGATCCAGCACTTAGTCTTCTTCACAAAAAAACTAGATGGTTCATCAAGTCAAAAATGTAAAATTCCACACTTAAAGAGCTACAAGAATGAGAAATGACTTTGCCCCAGTCACACTGTAACCTATTGGGGAGTTGGACATTCCCTTAACCAGTATGGGAGCCGTCACCAACTTCTCCTATTCTAACATTGGCAAATGCGGATACCTCACAAGAAATGCCTATTGTGGAGATTGGGATCGAGGAATTGCCCCACGAGATGCTACAGCTTGGTGCACAACTGCACCCAATATATCTCCAACAACAGCAGTAGCCAGAGCTTGAGGCAAGATCGGAACCTGAGCCTGAGGCAAGATTGGCACCAGAGCCTGAGACTACATCGGCACCAGCACCCTGCATGCTAGTCCATGAGCCACAAGGGGAGCTAGTGCCAGATCAATAGTATGACTAATGTGACATAAAGTTGGGGGTAATAAACTTCATGCACCTCTTCACTTCCTACTGCTTTTGAACTGAGTGACAAAGATATTTATCATTGAGAAAGGGACATTAAAACGGAGCTTTTATGCCCAGATACCACAGATACTTTTCTCCCTTAGATGAGAATGAAGACGGTAACATCCCTAGTGATGTTGTACTCAAGCATAGGGAGAAGGAAAGGATCAGCAGAGGCCATAATCTCAGCAAGCCGGTCTGTGCCAAAGAGAAGAGTGATACGTTGTTGAAAGAAGATCTTGCGGCTCAACATGACATGAACTGATATATATCGAGGAGCTTGAAGGGCCTGATTGGGTCGGATGGGTAGGTTCCGAGGAAACATTGCACCTCCTTCATAGATACCTTTACACTTAGCTCAAAACACTGCAAATTGTCATCAGACATAGAGGCCTATAACTTTTGGTAGAGACATGGTTTTAAACACATTTAGAGATGCAGCTTCGCACTAATATACATTTCGTAAGAAACAAAGAAGCGGCCAGAAAGTTATGGACGGTTTATTAGATGGGGGTAAAAACTGTCATGAAAATAGACTGTCAAACACAGAGACTCATAACTCTTTGCTGTAATATCTGATTCAAGGTTTGATAACACAAATGCATGCACCTTGAAGAGAGCTTCGCGCTGATATAAGTTTCATCAAAATCGGACTAACGAGCAGAAAGTTATGAGCAAAACACTAACAGGGGGTCAAACTGCCATGAAAACAGATTGTCAAACACAGAGACTCATAACTTTTTGTTGTAGTATTTGATTCAAGGTCTGATAACGTAGAGACATGCACCTTGAAGAGAGCTTTGTACTAATATAAGTTTTATCAAAATCGGACTAACGAGCGAAAAGTTATGAGCAAAACACTAATAGGGGGTCAAATTGTCATGAAAACTTCGCTCCATCCATGCTAATTTCGCCTGAGTAGGATGCTCCCTCAAGACTCCACCTTTATCGATCCACCACTCATAGATTTCGCTTAGAATAGGGTAAGTAACTCCGTTGGTGGCTCGAGAAATGGATGGACCATGTGTGTGCAATGAGCGGCCGCATAGAAAGAACTTTTAAGGCTTTGAAAGAAAGAAAAGGGCAGAAAGACTCAAGAGAGGGAATACGAAGTGATCTTCATTGTCAATAGAGTGAGACTCCACCCCAATGCAACTCAAAATACTACAAACACAAGGGAGAAGAAGAGGTTTCATATGCACAAGAGGGAGCAGAAGCTCCAAGACTACTTATAGAGAGAGAATGAACTAGAGAGAGATGGACTCAAGAGTCTACATAAGAGAATATCTACAAGAGGGAGAGAAGGCTCATGGAAGAGGCTTGAGGAGACTAGAGCTACAGCAACATGAGGCCTAATGGTGGAGAGATATTGAACAAGGGAGAGGAGGGCTCCTTTTATAGAGATTTTGTAACCCTCCTTCACCCATTTACAATTGCTGCCTGTAGATTCCTTTCCCCATCACTTTGAGAAGGACACCTTCTTTCTAGGGCGGCCTGGTCCACGGTTTGGAGAGGGGTCCAAGGTGGTACAACTTCTTTTCCCGAGGTCAAGGATCTCTACGTTAGAATCCTCGGTGCCTGATTCACTTAGAAGATTCACCCTTGGAATATTGGGACATTCCGTGCGATAATGACCCTTCTGGTGGCACTCGTAGCACACAACATTGGCACGTTCTCTTGGAGGGCGATTGGCTTGATTTTTGATGCCCACCATCTCAAGCTAAAGATCATTCAGAGCCTTGGCTAGATCATTGACTCCGGGTTCTTTAGCAGGAGGGGCCGAGAGACTAGGAAGGAGGGGGGCTCGTGAGCAAGGCTGGGGAAATCTTCCAAGCGGAGGTTGAGGATATACTCCTTGTTGAGGGTAAGCATCTAAGGGAGGACCATACATTTGAGGTGGATACATCCCTAATGGGGGGTGGGGGTATGAGGACCCCCCGGGTTGTTGCAAGAATTGAGGGGGTTGCAGAGGGACAATCATCTTCTTTGAAGCGGGGTCAAATTGAACTTTATCAAACTTTTGAGCAATCTCATGTGCTAGCACCATGGTTTCTGGATTCTCCCATTTAATCTTGAGGTGGAAGTCATCACTTGCTCTCCTGCTATACGAGGTAGCCCAGCACACGTTGAGTCATTCCAGCTCAAAACGTGGGAAGAACCAATAGCCATCTATCTTCAGTAAGAAAGTTGAGAGAAACACAACGGCGCTTGAAGGCCACAAGATACTCATTTGGATTTTCTTCCACTCGACCACAGAACACGGGAATGTCAACCATGCTTGGAAGATGGAAAAGAGAGAGATGAAATGAGGCTTATCTATTGGCAAACAATGGAAAGAGGTAGCTTGAACTGAAAATCAGGTGAAGATACATCTACAAAGCACACATAGGCAGGGTAGGGTGTGACTGGTGTATTGTGAAATATTATACGGAAAGAATCTTCAGCATAGAATAGCTCATAGACAATCTTAAAAGGACCAACCCTCATTATATTGCATCCATCTTTACAAGCGAGGGTTAGAGATGCGGCGCTGCATGAGGTTGTTCATCAAGGTAAACAAGAATGCCATGACAAATGTCAACAGTTGGAGAGCTTGCACATCACCTTCAGCTTCTTCCAGTTCTTATAGTCGCCATGTTATTTCTTCAAGGGGTGTGCGGTTTGGCATCCTTCTTTTGTGAAATATCCTTAAGGACCTTTCTGATGATCTTTTGAAGTCGGTAAACTCGTATCAAATATACCCAACACTTAGTTTCATGATGACCACAACCTTTGCATTCCTTACAAATGATCACACTCATTCGTGGCTTGCGGCTTTGTTGGGGCGGTGCTTCCACTCGCTTCATGCGTGATTGAAGCACAAGCTTCACGTGCTAAGAAATCAGGAACTATATTTTGAGCTCGAGGGATATGCTGAATTTTTACCTCTTCAAATTGTTGGCAAAGTTCCAATGCTTGTTGATGTCGTGGAACCAAGACTTCGCTCCACACCTTCCACCTTCCACTAACTTGTTCACACACGAGTTGAGAATCTCCTTGCACCTCAAGTTGCTTGATGCGATGTTCTTGCACCTTTTGTAGCCCAAAAATGAGTGCCGAGTACTCAGCTTGGTTGCAAGTACTTGATGGTGCAGACTTGCTATAACAATACACCTCACCCCCTCTCGAGTCTTTGGAACCAACCAAGTGTGCCCAAATAGTAGCCCCCACATTCTTGAAGATATGCATGGGATCCAAGAGATGATTGATTTGTAAAACTGACCCCAATAAGGAAGCTCGTGAAAGATCGATAGCCTCTTCATACCATGAGGAGGTTCCTCTCCATTTGCCCTCCAAGCCTGAATCCAGTCACTTGCCTTCAAATATGGTGGTGGTGGATCAAGCTGACCTCCACGCGCGAGATGGGGTCCAGCGGAAGGTATCGAGCATGACCTTCATAAACATTTTTCCTCATATGTTTGAAGTATCGTGCAAGCGATTTCAAACCCGGTCCACAAACAGGACAAGCATGGTACCCACTTGTAACAAGTCTTGCACGCGTGCATGAATGTGTTAGTATAAGACATGCTTGCGAAAGAGAGTCATAAAAGCATAATCCTATATTATACATGTAAAGACACAACCACGTACCTACACAGTCTCTATAAACATGAAGGTATCGAGCATGACCTTCATAAACATTTTTCCTCATATGTTTGAAGTATCGTGCAAGCGATTTCAAACCCGGTCCACAAACAGGACAAGCATGGTACCCACTTGTAACAAGTCTTGCACGCGTGCATGAATGTGTTAGTATAAGACATGCTTGCGAAAGAGAGTCATAAAAGCATAATCCTATATTATACATGTAAAGACACAACCACGTACCTACACAGTCTCTATATCCTGGGTAGTCATGCATGGTCCACATCAAGATACCCCTGACCAAAATATCATTGGTATGTCTAGGAGCTCTGGAAATATCAAAGACCTGCACTCCTCTCCATAAGATCTGTAACTCCTCTATCAAAGGTGCCATGTACACGTCCATATTTTTAGCCTCTGGCACAAGTAGTGCAAGCATGTGGTGTCCCTTCTTTATTGTTAGCCATGGTCTCGGGGGGGTCACTATGTATAAACCCTCTATATCACGTGCGTTCAAGGCCTATTTGTAAAATCCCTTATCTATAATTTTTCCATTAATAAAATGTACCCTTTTTCTATACAAATCTGTAAAATTTTTCCAAAATTATTTAAAAAACTCCCTTATGTAAATTAATTTCTATAAAACTTAGATATTAAAAATATCCTTCTGTTGAACTCACGTGATAGGTTTACATATGATGCCTAACCTCCCCGAGGCCATGGTGGGATATTGTAATTCACCAAGACTATGGGCCATGTCGACCAAGATGTCGAGCGTAAGCCGAAAGGATTCACGCCATCCATGGCGAGCCCAAGATGTAAGTTGCGTGGCTCCCTCGCAAAGTCCGATTCACTGATTGTCTATGTGCTTCCAAGCTACACAATCTGCGGGAATCCTCAATGTGTCATCAGTGGACCAATGAGATGCATGCCAAGTCATCAACTCCGCTATGGATTTGCATCGGAACATGTGCTATATTATTGCAATGATGGGAAAGTGTCTCAAGACCTTTACTGGTATCTGCTCACCCTGCAAGTCATCTCTATATCGTGGTTCCCCACACTTCGGACAACTAGCCAAATCTCCATGATCACAACGAAAGAGAATACAGTCATTACGGCAAGCATGGATGGTGTCATAATCCATACCCACCGTTGTTAGCATCTTCTTCGCTTCATCTCTTGATGCGGGCATGGTATTTGGTGTAGGCAACATCTTTTGGAGCAATCTATCACAATTCAAACATACATAGGCTTCGAATAATGATGATCCTCAAACATACATGATGATTAGAATACCTGTAAGACATGCTTAGAATACCTATAAGACATTGAGCAAGCTTAGAATCCTACAGCCTGACATTGAGCAAGCATTTGCAAACTCCTGCATTCTTTGAATTAGAGTGACAGAAGTCTGTATTTGCTTGCTCAATGGTAGGCTATTGAAGCTTCACGAGGGGAAAAAGAGAGAAGAAAAGAGAGGAGGAAAAGAGAGAAGGAAAAGAGAGAAGAAAAGAGAGGAGGAAAAGAGAGAAAAAGAGAGGAGAAAAAAGACAAAAAAAGAGAGGAGATAAGAGAGAAAAAGAGAGAGTGAAAAGAGAAAATGTGGGGATAAAAGAGAGAAAAGGAAAGAGAGGAAAATAGAGGAAAAGAGAGGAGAAAAAAGAGAGAAGAAGAGAGAACACCATATTCGTGAGTTTGGGAATCTCCCAAGTCCCATTTTTGTAATACTAAAAAGGTGGGACCCGATTAACATGTTTATAAGTTTCTCAAAACCCTATCATGTGACCTATCATTGGAAAGCGCTTGAAAAGAGGGATCTATTAAGCTTTTAAGCGTACAATTTGGAGTAATGGTGTTCAAGTTATGGCAAATCCAAAGTTTTGACCACGTGTCCCAAACTTATGGGAAATTCCCATATTCCCCAATATGGTGTTAGAGGAGATAAGAGAGAAAAAGAGAGGAGAAAAGAGACAAAAAGAGAGGATAAAAGAGACTCACAATTCAAACATACATAGGCTTCGAATAATGATGATTCTCAAACATATGATGATGATTCTCAAAACAAACAATATCCAAATAATGAGTCAAATTAATGCGGGAGCTAACCTCATTAAGGCCGAGACACTTGTATCCGACCACCCATACTTTGCTTGCAGATTCAAGATTAACACTAGTTCTGTAATTGGACACTAAAGTGTCCTGAGGACACTAAAGTGTCCTGAAAGTTAGCATTTTTCTTGAATTTTTGTGGGCAATCTATTAAGAGTTTTGAAATGCTTAACATCCACAGATGTTCCTCAAGACCCAAAAAAAATTGAGATTTTTTAAATTGCACTTTTCTTAGCTTTTGCAAGGCAATATTTTAATTTTCTTAGACACATGCTGATAAAACGCATGATTTTTGCTGTTTTCAAAATAGTAGTAATTTGTACATAACTTTTAGAAGGGACATAGTTTGATCATGAAACTTGGCTTGATGGAAAGCCCATGATGTAAACTAAATCTTGGAATCATCAAACGATAATTATTGGATAAATTTTTGACTCGCTAATATTGAAATGACGTTTTTTATACAGGTGGAGCATGAATTTTTCTCCTTCCATATGCAAGCTAATAATGTAAAACTTGAGGTGCACCCATGTTATATAGGGTAAATACTACTTTGTTTTGAATTTTCCAAAACTTTATAGCCACTTTTTGGGCCTCTTCTCATACATGGCCTTTTGCGCAACCTGTTTTTAATACATAAAATGTCTAATTATGAGCCTAATTTTGATTTTCATCAAAGGGGAAAGCTGTGTAAGTTCATTATTTATTGTAACTATAGGTGTAGACTACTTGTGCAAGCATAGTTATGATTAGTTTTTGAAAAAAGATGATCAAATTTTGTATTTTTATTTTTTACAATTTTTTTAGAACTAGGCGATAAGAACCTACTTAAGTAGAGGCTAAGTTAGTGTCATACACATCAAATTATGGCTTATTTATCTCATCTCAAGCATAAAAACCAATAATCAACATTCTCATTGATAGGGCTACAATTTTTTTTAGTGGCGTGATTGAGTTTTGATAATACGCGTTACTTTTGCTGATTTTATACAACTTTTTTGGAAAAAATTCTAGGAAAGGAAAATGATTTTTTTTGGTGAACTTCTACCTCCTTGGACTGATGTATGCTATCAAAATATCTTGGGAAAAATGCTATTGATATCATTGGATTTTTTTTTTGAGAGAATGATGCTTGCATATTTGTAAAAATCCTGAAAAATCCTGAAAAATGTTCATTTTCAAGACATATGCTACTTTGTTGCTTATGTACTTCCAAATAAAAAGGCATTTTATATGTTTAGCATTTTTTACATAAGCATAGGGTTATGTTCTACATGCCCAATGAAGCATTTTGGTTTTAAAGCCTACATTAGGAGTTTGATTTTTTTTCGCAACCCCCAAAAAAGGACACTCAAGTGTCCTGTTTTGGTACCAAACTAGTGTTAAGAAACAAACCCATAGTTTAGACATCCTAGGACCCTCGTACAACTGTGTTGATTGCAACTCTTGCATATTGACCTCAGACTCTAACATCATGTGTACATGTGATGTAGTGCCCCTAAAAATAGAATCCATCATGTCCACCATACCCTCGTCATCATCTGGCACATCCGAGAGACTATAGTCTTGCACAAAGTGTGAAGGTATGTGCATCCTCGCCACCCTCCTCATCCTGTCTCAAGATTTCGTGTAAATATAAGATCTTGTCTCAAGGTTTCGTGTCATAATGGTATCCAATATTAATCATGAACTCAAATAGCATTGACTTACTGATGATCCATCACCACGTGCAACACCAACGGTGAGTACTGGTTTGGTCTCCTCCCCTTGGTCTCCTCTCCATACATCCGCAACAAGTGGCGCATCACAATATGACATTGATGTCATACTTCTCACTTGCAATGAGTGCAATGACAATATAACCTCTCCGTAAGCCACTCTGGGATCCTGGGCATTGGCGCATCATTTGACGAGCTTCCACTCGTCCCTTCCATCTGCACACTTCCAAAATCACAACATGAGTTGCAAGGAAATCTATTAAGATCCAAAAAATAGCCACCCATGAGCTCCTTTTCTCTCTTCTAACAATAAGTGTCCTAAATCGTCGCTATATAGCGACGCTTTGCCCTGTTTCATCGCTATATAGCGATGCTTTTTGGATATAAACGTCACTATATAGCGATTGACCAACGTCGCTATATAGCGACGCTGGGGGCTTAAACCCAAAACCCCGTGCTTCGTCTTTCACATCTCTATTGTGGGAAAAGCAAAAATCTCTCCTCCCACCTTATATTCGACGACCTCGCTTTCCTCCTCTCTATTCCCCACTCCTCACCCCTACCCAGCCCCTCTCCCAACACTTGTGCTCCCTCTCCACCCTTCTCCCTCTCTGCTTGTGTGAAAGGAATTTTTTCAAGGAGGAGCATCTCTTTAAGCAATGTAGGTTAATTAATGTGAGATTTCGTTTCGTGAGTGTTGAAGCATGTTTCTCCTTATATTGCTAAGGCTATGTGCTAATTTTCATGCTTGATTTCGTTTCGTGATTTCGTTTCGTGAGTGTTGAAGCATGTTTCTCCTTATATTGCTAAGGCTATGTGCTAATTTTCATGCTGGATTTTCAGAGGTTAAGGACAAAAAACAAGATTTGGTGAATTTCACATCTCTATTGCGGGAAAAGCAAAAATCTCTCCTCCCACCTTATTCGATGACCTCGCTTTCCTCCTCTCTATTCCCCACTCCTCACCCCTACCCAGCCCCTCTCCCAACACTTGTGCTCCCTCTCCACCCTTCTCCCTCTCTGCTTGTGTGAAAGGAAGTTTTTCAAGAAGGTGCATCTCTTTAAGCAATGTAGGTTCATTTTTTGTGAGATTTCGTGTTGTGAGTGTTGAAGCATGTTTCTCCTTGTATTGCTAAGGCTATGTGTTAATTTTCATGCTTGATTTTCAGAGGTTGACAAAAAATGAGATTTGGTGAAAGAAGGAAGATTCACCTCTTCTCTTTTTGGTATTTCTCTTCCTGCTCTTTTTGGTATTTCTCTTCCTGCTCTTTCTCCTTGTTTGTAGGCTTATGCTTTCTCCTTGTTTGTAGGCTTCTCCAAACTCATCCAATCCCTTTGAAATGTTGCTTCTCCAAACTCCTCCTTCCTCTAACTAGTTATCTGAAAAAATGGTATGTTTTCTCTTTTTTGTAGGGCCAGTCCACGAAACACGGTTCGGGACTTTTCCAGGTAAGAAAGTGCTTCCTCTTTTTCCCTTTTGTTATTTCCGTTATTTGCATTGGCCTGCAGCAGCTAACGTCTTAAGCGCTAGCTGTAGTGATGGGCGTAGGAACCCTCTCTTTCCCTCTCTTCTCTTATTCCCTCTTCTTCCCCTGTTTTCCTCTTTTCCTCCCTCTTTCCTCCCCT
The DNA here is from genome assembly GCF_041138505.1 of Cibotium barometz. NCBI lineage: Eukaryota > Viridiplantae > Streptophyta > Polypodiopsida > Cyatheales > Cibotiaceae > Cibotium > Cibotium barometz. Next base: position 48,093,251 of record NC_141070.1, read on the forward strand.
CTTTCCCTCATATGCTCATGCATAAGCATAAGCATAATTTTTCTCTATTTTTCTCTTATGCATATGTTTTTCCTTCTCTTATGCTTATGCTCTTTTCCCCTCTTCTTTTTCCCTTCTTTCAATCTCTTTTCCCCTCTTCCTTCTCTTATTTTCCACTCTCTTTTTCTCCTCTTTTCATAAGCATATGTATATGCCTATGCTTATGCTTATGCATGAGCATATGCTCATATGCTCATGCATAAGCATAAGCACAAGCTTATGCTTTCTCTCTTTTTCTCTTATGCTTATATGCTCATGCATAAGCATAAGCATATGCTTTCTTTCTTTTTCTCTTATGCTTTTTCTCCTCTTCTTTTTCCCCTCTTTCAATCTCTTTTTCCCCTCTTTCAATCTCTTTTCCCCTCTTTCAAACATATGCTTTCTCTCTTTTTCTCTTATGCATATGTTTTTTCTTCTCGTATGCTTATGCTTATGCATGAGCATATGTCTCCTTCTCCTTCTCCTTTCCTTCTCTTCTTTTTCCCTCTCTTTTTCTCTTCTTTTCATAAGCATATGCCTATGCCTACGGCTATGCTTATGCTTACGCATGAGCATATAATCATATGATCATATGCTTATGCATAAGCATAAGCATAAGCATATGATTTCTCTCTTTTTCTCATATGATCATATGATCATATAATCATATGATCATATGCTTATGCATAAGCATAAGCATATGATTTCTCTCTTTTTCTCATAAGCATATGCTTTCTCTCTTTTTCTCTTATGCATATTTGGTTCTTTTCCCCTCTTTCAATCTTTCGTACCTATGCTAAAATAGAAGGAAAGTTTCCATAAATTGTTAAATCAAAGTTTGACTAATGGGACACAACCAACACATGGATTTGCATGTAGCCACCCAAGTATTCCTATAAGAATTATTGATACCAAGGAAAATAAACACTTGATGTTAAGAATTATTCGTAACAAGAGATCCTATAAGGATTATTGGGTACATGCACACATGGGTGTGCATGTACCCACCTAAGAGATCCTATAAGAGTTATTGGTAACAAGGAAAACAACCACTTAATTCTACTATCCCCTTCAATCTCTAATATATTTACACTTTTGAAACCATGGCAAGTAGGATTTTATGAATGATTTAGCTTGTCATGTGTGTGCGTACCCTAGGAGGTGGTGGGACAATATGTTATACCTTCTCAACACTTATTGAAATTTCTTTAATTGGACAATCCAGTACTTTCCTTCCTAGAACTAGCTTAAACTAGGCTAACTAGGTGCAATTAATACATGGATGTGCACAACCCAAGAATTGGGTCGAGAATGGTTTCTATAAGGCCAAATTATGAAAAGATTTGGTTCTCCCTTGCAATCCATATGAAAACTCATTTTTTGGGTAAAATGTTTTACCACCATAGGAGGCTTTCAATGAATGACTTCGGGCTCCCCTTCATGGGCAATCGTTGTCTAAATGGTACATAGGTGTGTAAAAGCCTAGGAGACAATGCAAGAATGTCTTGTGCAAGGCCGAGTGACCAAAGGTTCTCAATTTTTCCTTCTAGATCATGAAGTAGAACTTCCCTCAAGATGATGATTTTAGGATTTGAAGAAGGACTAAACATGACGATTGTTTCTAATATCTTATCTAGGTTTTACAAACTACACAATAAATAAAAAGTAGATATAAGTAAATACCATTTAAATCTTATCATTGCTAAAAACAATAATATAAATAATCATAGTAGTAAAAGAAAAAAGTAAATATGAGTATACATATTAATAGGAATTCAAACATAGGAAACAAAAATAGGAATTCAAACATAGGAAACAAAAATAGGAATATAGGAAATTTTTAAAATAAAAATAGCATGACAATTATAGTTACTATCATTCCATCGAGCCCCATCAAAGTTTAATCATAGCTTGGGGGATTTACTACGTGAAGATCCCAAATAGCACACTCATTCAAGGAGCTAATATAGATACCCTTATATTACAAAGTTTTTGTCTGTCCTTCAGAAACTTTTAATGTTTTCAAGATTTTTGTAAAAGTCAAGTTTTGAATTTTTTTTCAAGGAAATTTTGTAAAAGATGTGTCAAAATTTTAATAAATGTACATTTTGATTTACATATTCCTTAGTGGATCCAAATAATTATTCCTTTTTCATTTTTTGAACGTTTCTTTTCCTTTACAGAAGTGGAGTGAGTGTACTCTAGATCTTGTATTGAGTTCGTTCTCAAACCCTCAATAAATACCAACTTCCTTTTACATTTATCAAATCTCTGCTCCTAGCCCCTTACCTTTTTTCTCCATTTTTTCTCTTGCACATTGCACGCTACTTTATATGAAAGGGAAAAAGAGGAATAAATGCATAGACTTTCATTACTGTATGAATGCATCAATTTTTACTTAGTTGTTAAAATAAAAAAATTTACATCTCTTTGTAGCGTCAATGTAGGTGTCAAAATAGATGGCAATATCATTTACATTAGTGACGGATGTGATTTTGTGTTGGAAAAGTGAAGGAGTTGTTTTTGCAAGAATTCAACCTAGTTTTGGCATATATCCTTTTAGAAGGCTTAGTCATAGCAATTTTTGTCACAAGGGTTCTTAGCCTTCACCTTCAGATAAATAAAGCACATGGATATATGAAAGCTATTGGAAATGTTATGCACTTGTACATTTAAAATAACATATCACATGGGAAAGAGATGAGATATTATACAAAACACATCTTGGAAGGATCATACAAATTATTGATTGCCTTTAAATTGAAAATGGAAATGAGATTGTGCAAAAATAAAAATATATAACTTGAGATGAGGCAACACACTGGATGCTTCATGGAGCTAAGTTTTTCTACCCATGGCATGTCGACAAAAATGTATGAGAAGCTCAAAAATTGAAACTGAGAGCAAGTCAAAATTTGCAGCTCAGACCATGAACATGGGGTTGCACCTATTAGATTCAATCATCACAATGAAGTTTTACAAGCATAAGAGTAGGTCTTATGGCAAAATGCAACAAGCATAAGATTAGGTCCTATGAAAAAAGGCAAACATATCCAATGGAAATTGTAAGATCTAGGAAATGATTCAGGGTGTAAAATACATGGCTATAATGGTAAAAGTGCAATAAATGCAAACACATGAGCAAGTAGAGGCCATAGATTCCCAAGTTGTAAACAAATATTGATGCAAGAGGAGAGAAAGAGAAGAGAAAGGATCTAGAGATGCAATGAAGAGATCAAAGGAGGGATAGAGGGATATGCATGTGAAAGATGAAGCCGGCCCCAAACAGAGCCTCTTGTCCAAATTTTTTAAATCCTCTAAGAAGATGAGCAAAAATCCATCCACCGTTTCCAAGCCTCCAATATGGCAATTGAAATTGTGTTATTCCTCTAATTGAAAGTCCCTATCCTCTATTAGTCCATGCAATTTTAAGATTTGTACTATGTAGGATACCTGGGGGGTCACTTAAGAAATATGTAAGATAGCACATGTGCAATCAATGGAATGGGTTTTATATTTTTATGGAGTTACAGAAAGTATACATACATAAGGGGTTTTTTATTTCAAAAATTGAAAGTTTTCATACTTAACGGATACTTTAATCACCTTAAAATTTACAAAAGGGGTGTATATAGGTTATATAAATATGTAGGTAGGGGTTCTCATCCTCTATGTTGATGATCTTATCTTGACAGGTGATCATGTCAAGAAGATTTCATAGGTCAAGAAGCTACTCATGTCTGAGTTTGAGATGACTGATCTTGGGTTATTACATTACTTCCTTGGGATTGAAGTAAAGCAGGCCAAAGACAGGATCTTCATTTCACAAGAGAAATATTGCAGAGAACTTTTGAAGAGATTTCAGGGGAAAGAAGAACCTGTTGAGCTTGACTCTAGTCCGACTTTGTGAAATGACTTGAGAGGTGTAGAATAAGTGGGAGCTTCTGGCACAAGTGAAATACCACTACTTTTAACGTTATTTTACTTACTCCGTGAGGTGGAGGCGGGGCTTGGCCCCTGCTTCTGGTCTTAAGGTGTTGGAATTAGGGTTGCAGGAATGCACACACAACTTCAAGAAGATGAGGAAGCTTGAGCACAACACAGTAGTGTATTATGAGTGCCAAAAATGAAAGATAACAAGCCCTAGAAGATAATGGGCGTATATACAATGCACGGGGGAAAAAACCTCCTAGTGAGGGAAAAAGTGCCCCGGCGGTCCTAAGTGTGTTCACACACATCACTACTATAATATGGTAACAAATCCCCCCTGGAGTGATGCGGTGAACAAGAGCTAGCACTCATGTATAGGGAAGTGTCTAGCTATGTGGACGAATCCACAAAAGGGAGTAAGCCCAAAGCTTTGCGAAAAGCTTCGAACTTCTCACGAGGCAGAGCCTTTGTGAAAAGGTCTGCAAGGTTATCCTGTGTTGGCACATAAGCCAAACTGATCTCTCCTGCAGAGAGTCTCTCCCTGACATAATGGTAGTGCACCTCAATGTGCTTCGTACGAGCATGGAACACTGGGTTCCGCGCAACTGCCAATGCGCTCTGACTGTCAGTGAAGATGGTGGTGGCAGATGGCTGCCCAACACCCAAATCAGCCATAAGGCGTCTGAGCCACACACACTCAACCGTAGCTGTGAAAGCTGCCCTGTACTCAGCTTCACAACTAGAAGTGGCCACAGTAGGCTGCTTCTTGCTCAACCATGATATGCATGAGCTTCCAAGCATGAAGCAAAAACCACTCGTGGACACGCGTGTGTCATAACAACCAGCCCAGTCAGAATCTGAAAAAGCATGTAAATCTGGCGGCAATGATCCCCCCTTGGGATAAAACAACCCAAGATGCCGAGTACCACTCAAATAGCGAAAGATACGCTTCACTGCCTGCCAATGCTTAATGCCTGGGCTATGCATAAATCTGCTCACCTGTGAGACTGCAAACTGAATGTCTGGCCTCGTAATGCATACATAAATGAGGCAACCAACAGCTGTCTGATAGAGTGTGACATCAAAGTGATCTCCAGCATCATGAAGACTCAACTTCAAACCTGTCTCCATTGGAGTAGCAATAGGCTTGCAGTCTTCAAGGCCAAATCTCCGCAACAATGTTTCAATATACTTTGTCTGACACAAAGCAATACCTCCATCACACTGCTTAAATTGTATCCCCAAATAATGATGCAAATGCCCCAAATCTGACATCTCAAAAGAGGCATTCAAATCAGCCTTAAAATCAGCAATATGACTCTCATTTGGTCCTGTGAGCAGCATGTCATCGACATAGAGAGCAATGATTAGATGTACACCATCCACACGTTTAGCATACAAAGTGCTTTCTGTTGGACTATTCTGAAACCCATGTGCAGTCAAATATGCATGTATTTTTTCATACCAAGCTCGTGGAGCTTGCTTTAAACCATATAAAGCCTTTTTTAACCTGCACACTTTGTTTTCCTGCCTTCTTTGAACAAAACCACGAGGCTGCGATACATACACCTCCTCATGCAAATCTCCATTTAAGAACGCAGTCTTTATGTCCAGCTGATGTACATTCCAACCATTATGAGCTGCTAATGCACAGATGCTACGAACAGTGGTCATACGACATGTGGGAGCAAAAGTCTCATCAAAATCAATGCCCTTCTCTTGAGCATAACCTTTTGCAACAAGCCTAGCCTTATGGCGATCCACTGTGCCATCAGGCTTACGCTTCAATTTGTATACCCACTTAGTGCCAATGGCCTTCTTGCCAGGGGGCAAGTCACATAAAGACCATGTACCATTCTTCATAATAGCATCGTATTCTGCTTGCATAGCAGCCATCCAATTTTCTGAACTTTGTGCCTCATCAAATGAAACAGGCTCACTTTCATCGCACATACTAGAAACAGCCAATGCATAACAATCTGACGCATAAGAGGCACCATGAGAGCCAGAACGAGTGCGACTAGACAAAGGGGCATCCAACTTGCTGTCACGCAAAGTCTGCACCAGCCATCTAGGCATGTTTCTAGAGCCCTCAATCTCTTGTCTCTCATCCTCAAGTGCATCATGCACATCTGCATCAGATATAGGCTGATCTGTGCCATCATTTAAAACCTGCATAGGCTGAAAAACTGCCTCATGAGGTATTGCACTTGACTGTGCACCACTAAAAAGAGGCAACAATGTATCATAGACATCACGTGAGCTGATATCTGTCTCCTTAGTACATGAAACCAAGGGCTGAATTGCATCTTCCACAAATACAACATCACGGCTAACCAAAATGCGCTTTGTCTGTGGATGATACAAACGATAGCCTTTGCTCTCAGCACTATATCCAACAAAAATACATTTGACAGCTTTGTCATCCAATTTTCTGCGATGTTGCACAGGCACTAATGCATATGCCAGGCAACCAAAAACACGTAAATGGCCAACAGATGGCTTGCGGCCATGCCAAGCCTCATATGGAGTGACAACCTGTAATGCTTTGGTGGGACACCTGTTTAGTACATAAGTGGCACACATGACAGCCTCAAGCCAAAAACCATGTGGTAGACTTTGACTCTTAACCATACATCTTGCCATTTCCATGAGAGACCTGTTTTTTCTCTCAGCCACACCATTTTGCTGTGGTGTATACGGCACTGTACATTGGTGTTTTATCCCACGCTCAGCCAGAAATGCATTAAATTCTGAAGACATATACTCCCCCCCTCGATCTGAACGGAGGGTGCCCATCTTACTTTCTGACACATTTTCAGCCATAACCAAAAACTGTTTGAAGCACAAAAACACTTCGGACTTTGCCTTCAAAGGATATACCCATGCATGCCTGGTAAAATCATCAATGAAAGTCACGAAGTAAAGGTAGTTTCCAAATGATGGAGTTTGCATGGGACCACAAACATCACTGTGAACAAGCTGTAATCTGCGTTCAGCTCTCACTGATCCATCTTTGGGAAAGGAAGCACGCTGCATTTTACCCAATATGCAGCCCTCACAAACATGCTTGACAGGTGCCTCAAGCTTAGGCAAAGAAGACACCATTTCAGATTTCTGCAGGCGCAGCAAACTTGCAAAATTCAGATGACCAAAACGTGCATGCCACAGTTTTGCATTTGAAATAGCCTGCGTATCCATAATAGCACATGCTGAATCCTCTACACATTTGCCGTCCATATTGAGCTTATACAGCCCTCGACATAGTGAACCAGATGCTACAATGATGTCACCACAAGAGAGATCATGAACAGTACATCTGTCATCCACAAATTTTACAACCAAACCTGTTTTGGCAAATGCGGAGACTGACAGCAAATTCTTTTTGATCCCTGGCACATACAATGCATCAAAAAGTGTAAAGGTGTTGCCATTTGCAACATTCAGCACAATCTGTCCAACTCCTTTAACGGGATAAGAGGAGTTATTGGCACAAGTGACAGTATTCCCTGTGGGAGCAGACTCAAGGAAAGTGAATAAACTGCGCTGCGAGGTGATATGCTTAGTGGCACCACTGTCAAAGTACCATACATCTGAATCTACTGCAGACATACATGTGTCATGCAAAGATGGGTCATAACTGCACTGCGCATTGAATGCCCATTCTGTATCTAGCACAACATTAGCAGATTCATTGTTAGAAGGAGAGGCATCTGCAACAGCCATACCAGCCTCTTTCTTCTTAGCCTCTTTCGCAGCCAGCTTAGGACACGCTTTGATGACATGATCATTTCCCTTACAGTACTTGCAAAATGTTTTCTGTTTGTCACCCTTCTTCTCATCTTTGTCTTCCTTCTTTGGTTGCGCAGCATTTGCAGATTTCTGCTTACTAGAAGAAAAGCCAGCTTTACCTTTCCCGCTTCTCTGACCAGCAACGAAAGCTTGATCTGCGACACGCATAATATTCCTGTTTTGCCTTGACTGGTCTTCTTGCAGCAAAACAGAAACTAACTCCTCAAATGATAAGGCATTGGGATTGCCTTTCATCATCAAGCGAAGAGTGGAAGCAAAACCCTGATAAGAATCTGGTAGACCATTCAAAACAGTCTGCACAAGTGAACTGTCTGACAGGATTTCATCTGCAGAAATGAGCTGCTCTTTGAAATCCTTGATCTTTGTCAAAAAGCTATCCATAGAATCACCTTCATTCATATGCTCACTCTCCAACTGTTTTCGGAGATAAGCAACACGAGCCTCATTTCTTGCCTGATACAATGTGGCAAGTACATCCCAAGCATCCTTAGAAGTCCTGCAGGAGCGAATATGTGGGATAATGGTACGTTTGACAGACAGCGCAATCAAGGCATGAGCCTGCGCATCTCTACCATCCCAACGAATCTGCTCTGCTGAAAGTGGTGGTTCTCGAACAGCTGCTACAGCACTTGTGCCTGCACCATCATCAACAGTACCTGTTTCTGATGTGTTTGCAGCATTCCCAGCCACAATAGGACGTGCATCAATACCCTGCACAATGTTCCATAACCCCTTTGCTACCAATACATGTCGCATCATATATGCCCACAATGGATAGTTGGTGCCATCCAACTTATCCTCAGCAGCCAACATGCGGAATACATCATTGTTGTCAGCCATGGCCAATGACTGTACTACTAGATGTAAATGCTGTCTGTAAGAGGTAAACCTGTATAAAACTGACCTGTGCTATGTAGCACAGCCCAAAACAGACGAATGGGCACCTGTCCTGCAGATTTTAATCTTGACAGAAAATCTGCACAGTAGGACGATTTTGCCTGCGCAGTACTTGGAATGCAAAAACGGAGGGCGAAATGACCTCAGATCAAAATTCTGAAATATACTAACCTGCAGTCGCTCGTGAAACCTCGTCGCAATCGGAGGAGATGAAGCGGCAGGTGCCGGTGATGCTGCCCGGGAGGAGGAAGCCTGCTCTGATACCAATTGTTGGAATTAGGGTTGCAGGAATGCACACACAACTTCAAGAAGATGAGGAAGCTTGAGCACAACACAGTAGTGTATTATGAGTGCCAAAAATGAAAGATAACAAGCCCTAGAAGATAATGGGCGTATATACAATGCACGGGGGAAAAAACCTCCTAGTGAGGGAAAAAGTGCCCCGGCGGTCCTAAGTGTGTTCACACACATCACTACTATAATATGGTAACATAAGGCACATCCGAGCACCGATCCAGGCCGAAGACATTGTCAGGTGGGGAGTTTGGTTGGGGCGGCACATCTGTTAAAAGATAATGCAGGTGTCCTAAGATGAGCTCAACGAGAGCATGTGTTGATAGCCTCCCTTGAGGTGGCTGAAGGAGCCGCCTCGTGGACTCTGAATGGCAATTCCAGATGATCGCGGAGATCAATCCTTTGAAGACGACTTAAATATGTGGCCAGGTATTATAAGTGGCAGAGTAGCCTTGCTGCTACGATCCACTGAGATTCAGCCTGCCATGGCACCGATTTGTCCCCTCCTCTCCATGGCCCCCCCGTTGCCCTCTCCTCGCGTGTCTCTCTGGGGTGGGGTTTTCGTACACCCCGCCCCCTTGTGCGCATGTGCACCTCCCAACCCTCTGCGCATGCACCCTCTCCCCCCCTTGCGCGCCCTCCCACCCCCTTACATGCACGCTGTCGTGCCATGGCACGTCTATGATGTGAAACCGTGCATGTGAGGCTGTCAAATACACATCCAGATGTATGGGGATAAGTGCCATGACGAATCATTATATGATGCTTGAGTATATATGTTCATATTGTAGATAAGGTTCAATAAGATGAGCTGAGGCTGAGCCAGGTTTTGAAGCCTTTGACAGTGTGGTGTGAATTGTGGAGGATTTTTTTTATGCTTATGGAGAATTTTGGAGCTAGCAGATATCTTATGCCTTGATAGGACTGGACTTTGCTTGTGATATTAGCACTGAGACAGTGAACTTAATGGTGCATATTGGTCGGGATCTTGATCGTATGCTTAAAATGGCAAAATCATATGCACAATAAGGATGCTAAATGGAGCTAAGGCGTGAGAAAAACCTTTAGAAAGGTTATGGTATAAAGGTGAAAAAGAGTTGATTATATATATATATATATATATATATATATAGGGTCAACACTCCATAACAATGGAAGAAAGGGAAACAATAGGTACATTGAAGATTTTAACCTTAATGCTAAGGTTATGTTTTATAACCTTAGTGCTAAGGTTAACAAGCATTGGTTAACAAAGCATTGGGGAATATCTGGAAAGAGCGCAGCTTTTAATGGTATATACAGCTGGCGGGTATGGGCACCGAAATCGCCGCGGGAAAGAGAAAAAACGCCGGAGCTTCACGGCGGAAACCAGTGTGGAGATTTTATTCTGCAGCGTTGGAGGAACAGCGTCCATCCAACCAGAGTTTAAAAAAAAAATCAAGAGAGTGCTTCTTTTTATGTCGTGTAGGAGTTAGAATTATAGAGGATAATGAGTGCTATTCAACGAAGTGTTTCTGGAAAATTCAAGCTCACAGTCAACAGCAGAGGGTCCTATTCCGCCATTTTCTCCTCCTCCGTGTACCGGCGCTGAAGCGGCCATCTTTGATTAATAAAAACAAAGGAAAAATCGACGTTTTCACCTTTCGCTTATTTCAGATAAGCTTAATTTTAAATTAACCTTGTTACTTTAGAAAAAGGGCATGGCAAATAAGCCCTTAAGGGTTTTGGATTATATGGGCAAAGGTTGATAAACAAGATATAAATTTTGGAAGAACTGAAGTTTGTAAAAGCACGGAAGATGGCCTTGCGATTGCTTGACTGAGTTTTGGAAATCATGTATATGAAATAGCTATGCCGTATTCTATCTTTTGCTTGTGAAATGTTAGAATATTAAGGCAGGTTTTCAGGTGAAAAAGAGCATCATGATTCAATGGTTTTGAGGGCACTGGATGAAATGGATGTAGCTGGCCACATGTATATTGGAAAAATTAGAAAGCTTTATCATGCCCACATGTGAATGGTTCAAGGGGATTTTATGCAATTCTGTGCAATCATCTGAATGAATTCAAGGATGTATTGAGAGAAGTGGATACATGTATTTGTCATTGGAAATAATGATGTTCAATACTCCTTGGGAAATCTTGTACGTGAAATACCTTGTTGGATTTGACATTCACTCTCACAGCTAGAAGTTTCGTACTTTCCTGGCTGTACCGCACACTTCACGACATCTTTTGGTGAACCCGACGTGAAGCTGCTGGGGTGAGAGTGTAGTGAAACATACAGGGAAGCTATGGCTGAGAATTCTGAGGGCCAGGGGGTTCATTTTGACCCTGGAGTTATGCAGATGTTCCAAATGTTTTCCATGTACATGCAACAGCAACAAGCTGCTGAGAGGGGACAGATTTCCATGACCAAAGCCTTACAATCAATTGTGAAAAAGGTAGATCAATTTGATGGGAAGGACATTACAAAGTATCTGCGCAATTATATAAAGGAGATGGAGCTAAATAGGGTGACCGAGGAGGATATGGTTCGAAGTTTCGAGTTGGTATGCGTTCCTGAAATAAGAGAGCGCATAAAAGGATTGCAGACAGCACAGGGTGGCAGAAATTGGGAAGAATTCAAGCTTGCCTTAAAAGATGAATACTTCATGGAGGATTCTGAGCGAGTGACTAAACGAACTTTTTTGGAATGGGTCACAAAACCTAAAATGGGAATTTCTGCCACGGAATTGTTAAGGGAGTTTGAGAAGCGTTATGCCCAGTTGTCAAGAATAGAGCGTGCAACTTTGGACAGAGAAAAGACAGAGCTCTTCTTGCAGGCAGCTGGGAAAGATCTCCAGGAGACATTGGAAATCCTCCTTGAGGATAAAAATACAGAGCAAGGATTAAAGAGTGACTGGAATGATGTTGAGGATGCAGTCACTATGTTAGCAAAGCGGCAGCGGAGGAGGGATAAAATGGTGATGGGCTCTGCAACCCCCATAGCTGCTGTTACCCCTGAGAATTTATCCAAGCCAGTAGCTACAATTCCTAAGATAGATGGGCCGATGGATGAGCTTATCAAGGGTATGCGTGATTTAAAATTGAAGATGTCCAGAATCGAAGAAAAAGGTCTACCATTGGGGCAGGTTTCTATGCAAAGGCCTCAAATCAGAGAAGGGTTTACATATAGATGCATATGGTGTGATGACCCAGAGCATGCAAAGAAGGATTGTACCAGCTATAAAGAAGCTCTTAAAAATCAACTTGTGTTCTTCAAAGATGGGAAAATCCATCTTACAGAGACTGGTCTTCCATTGAGTACAAACTTTGGGAAAGGAGGGATGAAAAAGCTGGTAGAAGATATGGCTGCTAGTCATGCCATTTCTATGGTTGAGGCAGCAACCTATGGATTAAAGGTTGGTCAACAAAAGCAGGGATTTGAGAATGATGAGGATTATGAGAATGAGAATTTTTGGCCGTCAACAATGGAATTAATTGCATCAAAGAAAGTGTCAAAGCAAGCTTTGCATGAGGCAGGTGATTGTATACGCCTTGAGACTGGCTGGGAGGAGCCTGTGGATTCTTTATCCATTCATGCCTATATTGCCAAATGTCAAAATAATGAGGCACAGGTAGAGGAGAAACGTAAAAGGGAAAATGAGGAAGGAGGGCCATCAAAAAGAGTTACACGTGGAAGTGAAAAGAAGGATCCTGGGCCATCACATATGCCTCCACAGCAAAGCAGACCTCTACATGATGTTTCAATGGAAGAAGTGCCAGCAAAAATGAAGGAGAAGGGTAAAGGGAAAAGTCCACTCTACAAGCTTCAATCTGATATTGAAGTTGCAATAGATCTCAAAAAGGTGCTTGAAGAGAGAATTCTAAACAGCAGGGTGGAATTCACACTAGGGGAAGTCTTGGGGATTGCAAAGAAAGAATTTCATGATGAGATAATTGATATTATACGAAGAAAAAGGCAGTCCATAATTGAATCTATTCCATCACAAGGGGAAGCAAGCACTTCCAAGACTCATGGTGTACAGGTACAGAAAAAGGAAGAGAGAGAAAATGTGGTGGAATGTAATCACTCTGCTGATGGGGCACGACAAGTGCGTTTTGTGGAAGAGGATGATGAAAAAGAAGTTCTTACAAAGAGTCATTACTCCAGGAGCCATTGGGCAAGAGCCACCACTGAAACCCTTGTCAAGATAGGTGATTTGGAAGAGCCATATGTCGCTCTAATTGATCATGGATCTGAAATAAATCTTATGGCTAAAAATCTCTACAACAAATGTAAGTGGCCAATGGATGTGGATCATGGGTGGATGATTAAAGCAGCTAATAATTCATCTGGAGAGCTTTATGCAGCATGTCCAAATGTAAGGGTAACTATAGGGGATGTGAAGGATGATCAGAATTTCTTTGTTCAGGAGATGTCATCGTATCCCCTCATTCTTGGGCAACCCTACATTACAGCTGTAAGGATGGAAACAAAGGTTTTGGATGATGGTTCAGCTTATGCAAGAATAAGGAGTAAAGATGGCAAAAAAGCTGTTCAGTTTTTGACAGTCTGCATTAATCATGAAAGGAATCGTGAATCTCTTCGGGCACAGTCACTCCCAAAGATAAATAGAGAGTTTATGAATTATAGGGAGATGAGGGATTTTGGCCAGGTGCCATTGTAAAGCGGGATTCCAATGGTACAAGGGGAAATGAGTTCTCGCAGGACTCAATCAATGTAAATAGTTTTTCAGCAAATTTTCAGGGATTCTCCAGCTATGGGTTACTGGTTTTTGTAAAAAGCAAGGATTTAAAGCGTGGCATGCAAAAACATATACAAAATGAACAAAAAAGTTTTGAGCAGTGTGGTCTTTTGGAGAAGAATGAGTTTATTTCAGGGATGCTTGATGAGGTGTCATTTATAGATACTATGGATGTACTTTTTGATATGAGAAGAGCATGCTTACAGGGTGGAAATGTTATGATAAGGGTGTCATCTGTGGAGATGTATGATATAATCCAGGAATTTGAGGGGGTGGAATGTAAAAACATGAATTGTGAGATGGATGCTCATGTTGATACAAAGTACAAAACGGTTGCAAAAAAGGTGAAGCCAGTTGCCTTGCCCTTGCCATCAGGAAGCAAGGAGAAGATAGATGAAGCTTCTATGCAGCCAAATCTTAGAGATCCGAAGAAAATTGGGCATAAATTTACTCAAGAAACTCTGAAAGAGCTGAAGATTGGTGAGAGGGATTTTCTGTTGCCAGTTGAAAGGGAATGCTTTGAGGAGATGCTTGTAAAACATGGGAAAGCTTTTGCCTTTCAGCCGCATGAGATTGGTTGTGTTGATCCAAGTGTAACAGCACCAATGGTGATCTTTACTGTTCCACATGTGCCCTGGAACCTGCGGCCAATTCCAGTACCAAAGGCTCTCTTGCCAAAGTTGATGGAATTACTAAAGGAAAAGATCAAGATGGGAATTTTGGAGCCTTCATGTGCCCCATATTCCAACAGATGGTTTACTGTACCAAAGAAAAATGGGACATTGCGCTTTATTCAAGACATGCAACCTGTAAACAAAGTCACAATCAGGAATGTGGGAGCAGGTCCAATTGTGGATGAGTTTGCAGAAGCATTTGCAGGGAAAGCTATATACTCTATGGGTGATCTGTATTCGGGATATGATCAGTTCCAGCTGGATATGCAAAGCAGGGACTTGACCACAATGAGAACTCCTTTGGGATTAGTAAGGATGTGTACCTTACCACAGGGAGCCACTAACTCAGTGGCACATATGATGAATGGAATGAATAAAGTCTTACGGGACTTCATACCACAAAAAACTATGCCATTTTTGGATGATGTGCCAATAAAGGGCTGTGAGGAGAAAGACAAAGATGGGAATTTGGATTCAAAAGGGTGCCGCAAGTTTGTGGCAGATCATATAAAGGATTGTGACATGATTCTATCCAGGCTTGAAGAAGTGAATCTTACTTTATCTGGGCAGAAATCAGTGTTTGGGGTTGGTGAAGTGCTAATAGTGGGACATCTTTGTAGTACTAGTGGACGCCGTCCTTGTCCAGCCAAGATAGATGCAATACAAAGAATGAAGGAAATATGCATTAATGTTACAGAGCTGAGGAGATTTCTTGGAGCATGCGTCTTTTATGTTATTTGGATCCCACATTATGCACATGTAGCAGATCCTCTTTATCAGCTTTTGAGGAAAAATCAAAAATTTTTGTGGAGTGCAGTACATATTAAAGCTATGCGGAAGCTGAAATATTTGCTCCAATCATCACCCATTTTGAGAAAGGCAGATTATGAGTGTGGCAGGCCTGTGATTGTTACAGTTGATACTAGTCCTACTGGGATTGGATGGGCAGTAGGGCAAGATGATGAGGATGATCATAGGTATGTAATTAGATTTGGAGCAAAGGTATTAAGCTTTCGACAGCGAAAGTATCCACAGATCAAGAGAGAATTATGGGGGATAGTCACTGCTCTAAAATGTGAAAAAGAATATCTTATTGGGGCATCTGTACTTGTGGAGACTGATTGCTTGCCACTTCTTGGGATGATAGCAAGTTGTACCACTCCAGATATTGCTATGCTTAGGTGGATTGCTTATATCAAGTCACTAAATCCTGAGTTTGAGCATATTGCGGGAAAAGATAATCCAGTTGCAGATATGCTATCAAGAGCCAGGTATGAAGATGAGGAAGAGATGGTTAGTGACATTGATGATGTGGGTACAAAGTTTTATACTACAGCATATGCAAAGGGGGATCATATTTGCTTATCAAATGCACTTGAGTCTTTTATTGAGGAAATATATGAAGGAGATTGGTTGCTCATTGGTCAATATTTGAGCACTCTAACAAGGCAAGAAAATTGGTCTGACTCAGAATTTAAGAGGATCCGCAGAAAAGCATATGGTTACTTTCTAAAGGATGGGTATCTCTGGAAACATCCTAAACAGAGGAATGCTATGCCACAGAGAGTCATATGTGATAAAGAGACTCAAAGGAAGCTTGTGAAAGAATTCCATGAGAGTCTCTGGGCTGGGCATAGAAGTGTGTGGGCCACCTTTACCAAAATAAAGGAAAAATATTGGTGGAGAGGAATGTACAAGGATATTTCCCAATATGTGGAAACATGCATGGTATGCCAAATGTACTCAAATGTGAGGCATCGTGATGGCTTGCAACCAACCTACCCACCTGCCATGCACTACAAATGGGTAGTGGATCTAGTTACAATGCCTTTGGGAATTTGGCAGATGCGGTATATAGCACTTGCAAGAGAAGATTTGACAAATCAGGTAGAAGGGCGTGCCCTTAGAACAAAGAGTACGGAAACAGTATGCAAATTTCTCTTGGAAGATGTGATCTGCCGATATGGTTGTGTTGGGAAAATAACAGCTGATAGGGGAGAGCTAGATGTTGAAGAAGCAAAGGAATTCTTCTCTAGAATTGGTATCAAACTGTCTCTAACATGTGCTTACAATCCTGAGGGCAATGGGAAAAGTGAGCGAGGACATCCTCCAATCATTAAAGCTTTGGCTAAGGCATGCAGAGAAAGGATGAGAGTGTGGCCAAAGCTGCTACCATATGCCTTGTGGGCTGACCGTACAACTCATAGCTCAGTGACAGGATACATGCCTGCTGAATTAATGTATGGTCAGAAGCCAGTGATGCCAGTTGAAGAAGTAATTCTAACTTGGAATGTATTGCCCTGGGTGGAAGGATTGAGCAGAGATGACCTCCTTGCATTGAGAATAAGACAGTTGGAGAGGAGGCCTGAAGATGTAGAGCTTGCTAAAGCTCGCCTGAAAGATGCAAGGTTGAGAAATAAAGAAAGATTTGATAGTAGACACAGACTCCGGCCAAAACCTATTGAAGAAGGTGATTGGGTTCTAATGTATGATAGTAGCCTTGACAACCAATTCACTGTTCAAAGAAAATTTGCAAAAAGATGGTTTGGCCCTTACATTGTCAGGCATGTGCATGGAAATGCCACATATACTCTGTGTGAGCTTGATGGAACAGAAGTAAAGAATCTTGTGGCTGGCAAAAGAGTCAAGATATTTAAAAGAAGGCATGATGGTGATCCTTTTGATTCACAAGAGATTCAGGATGAGAAGCTTGACAGTGGAAGTATGGATATGGTTGAAGAGGAAGAGGATGATCTTCCTGGAACTGCAGAAGATGAAGACGACATCCAGCTATATGTAGATCTTGATGATGATTTGGCACATACCAGAGGATGTGCAGGTTTAGAGGGGGTGGATGTCGTGCCATGGCACGTCTATGATGTGAAACCGTGCATGTGAGGCCGTCAAATACACATCCAGATGTATGGGGATAAGTGCCATGACGAATCATTATATGATGCTTGAGTATATATGTTCATATTGTAGATAAGGTTCAATAAGATGAGCTGAGGCTGAGCCAGGTTTTGAAGCCTTTGACAGTGTGGTGTGAATTGTGGAGGATTTTTTTTATGCTTATGGAGAATTTTGGAGCTAGCAGATATCTTATGCCTTGATAGGACTGGACTTTGCTTGTGATATTAGCACTGAGACAGTGAACTTAATGGTGCATATTGGTCGGGATCTTGATCGTATGCTTAAAATGGCAAAATCATATGCACAATAAGGATGCTAAATGGAGCTAAGGCGTGAGAAAAACCTTTAGAAAGGTTATGGTATAAAGGTGAAAAAGAGTTGATTATATATATATATATATATATATATATATAGGGTCAACACTCCATAACAATGGAAGAAAGGGAAACAATAGGTACATTGAAGATTTTAACCTTAATGCTAAGGTTATGTTTTATAACCTTAGTGCTAAGGTTAACAAGCATTGGTTAACAAAGCATTGGGGAATATCTGGAAAGAGCGCAGCTTTTAATGGTATATACAGCTGGCGGGTATGGGCACCGAAATCGCCGCGGGAAAGAGAAAAAACGCCGGAGCTTCACGGCGGAAACCAGTGTGGAGATTTTATTCTGCAGCGTTGGAGGAACAGCGTCCATCCAACCAGAGTTTAAAAAAAAAATCAAGAGAGTGCTTCTTTTTATGTCGTGTAGGAGTTAGAATTATAGAGGATAATGAGTGCTATTCAACGAAGTGTTTCTGGAAAATTCAAGCTCACAGTCAACAGCAGAGGGTCCTATTCCGCCATTTTCTCCTCCTCCGTGTACCGGCGCTGAAGCGGCCATCTTTGATTAATAAAAACAAAGGAAAAATCGACGTTTTCACCTTTCGCTTATTTCAGATAAGCTTAATTTTAAATTAACCTTGTTACTTTAGAAAAAGGGCATGGCAAATAAGCCCTTAAGGGTTTTGGATTATATGGGCAAAGGTTGATAAACAAGATATAAATTTTGGAAGAACTGAAGTTTGTAAAAGCACGGAAGATGGCCTTGCGATTGCTTGACTGAGTTTTGGAAATCATGTATATGAAATAGCTATGCCGTATTCTATCTTTTGCTTGTGAAATGTTAGAATATTAAGGCAGGTTTTCAGGTGAAAAAGAGCATCATGATTCAATGGTTTTGAGGGCACTGGATGAAATGGATGTAGCTGGCCACATGTATATTGGAAAAATTAGAAAGCTTTATCATGCCCACATGTGAATGGTTCAAGGGGATTTTATGCAATTCTGTGCAATCATCTGAATGAATTCAAGGATGTATTGAGAGAAGTGGATACATGTATTTGTCATTGGAAATAATGATGTTCAATACTCCTTGGGAAATCTTGTACGTGAAATACCTTGTTGGATTTGACATTCACTCTCACAGCTAGAAGTTTCGTACTTTCCTGGCTGTACCGCACACTTCACGACAACGCATACACCTATGCACCCCATTCTCACGCATGCGCACACACACCACACCCCCCCTGCATCTCCCTTGCCATTGCGTGCATGGGCACAACCCCCCCTTGTGCGCATGTGCAACCCCCACCCCCCTCATCCGACCTTGTGCACGTGCACCCCCATCCCCAGTTGTACGCGTACGCACCCCCCCTCATCCCCCCTTATGCATGTGCGCAACCCCCACCCCCCTCATCCCACCTTGTGCACGTGCGCACCCCCCCCATCCCCCCTTGTGCGCGTGCGCAACCCCCACCCCCTCATCCCACCTTCTACGCGTGCGCACCCCCCCTCATCCCCCCTTTGTGTGCATGTGCAACCCCCACCCCCCTCATCCCCCCTTTGTGTGCATGTGCAACCCCCACCTCCCCTCATCCCACCTTATGCGAGTGCGCCCCCCATCACCCCTTGTGCTGGTGCTCACCCCCCGCCCCCTCATCCCCCCTTGTGCACGTGCGCAACCCCCTCATCCCCCCTTGTGCGCGTACGCACCCCCCTCATCCCCCCTTTTGCGCGTACGCACCCCCCTATCCCCCCTTTTGCGCGTGCGCAACCCCCACCCCCCCTCATCCCACCTTGTGCACGTGCGCACCCCCCTCATCCCCCCCTTTGTGCGTGTGCGCAACCCCCACCCCCCCTCGTCCCCTCTTGTGCACGTGCGCCCCCCATCCCCCCTTGTGCACGTGCGCACAGCCCCCCCTCATCCCCCTGTTGTGCGCGTGCGCAACCCCCACCCCCCCTCATCCCACCTTGTGCACGTGCGCACAGCCCCCCCTCATCCCCCTGTTGTGCGCGTGCGCAACCCCCACCCCCCCTCATCCCACCTTGTGCGCGTGCGCACCCCCCCTCATCCCCCTTGTGCGTGTGCGCAACCCCCACCCCCCCTCATCCCCCTTCTGCATGTGTGCAACCCCCACCCCCCTCATCCCACCTCGTGCGCGTGCGCACCCCCCCTCATCCCCCCATTGTGCGCATGCGTAAGCCCCACCCCCCCCTCATCCCACCTTGTGCGCGTGCGCACCCCCCCTCATCCCCCCATTGTGCGCGTAACCCCCATCCCCCCTTGTGCACGTGCCTAGCGCTCCCCTCATCCCCCCTTGTGCGTGTGTGCAAACCCCCACCCCCCCTCATCCCACCTTGTGCACGTTCGCACCCCCCCTCATGCCCCCCTTGTGCGCCTGCACAACCCCCACCCCCCCTCATCCCATCTTCTACGCATGCGCACCCTCCCTGATCCCCCCTTGTGCACGTGTGCAACCCCCATCCCCCCCTCATCCCACCTTATGCGTGTGCACCCCCCATCCCCCCTTGTGCTCGTGTGCACCCCCCACCTTCCCTCATCCCCCCCTTTATCCCACCTTGTGTACGTGCCCGCCCCCTCCCTCATCCCCCCTTGTGCGCTTGCACACCCCCAACCCCAACACCCCCCCTTGTGCGCATGCCCCCCCAACACCCCCCCTTGTTCGCATGCCCGCCCCCCCAACATCTCCCCTTGTGCAGATGATGCGCACCCCCCCATTCCCTCGTTCCCCCTTGTACACGTGCGCAACCCCCCCTCATCCCACCTTGTGCACGTGCGCACCCCCCTTGTGCGCATGCCCCCCCTCCCCCAACAACCCCCCTTGTGCGCATGGGCACCCCCCCTTGCGCGCATCCCCCCGCTCTTGTGTGCATGCGCACAAACCCCCCCACCCCCACCTGCCCTTGTGCGCATCCCCCCAACACCCCCCCTCCCTTTTCCCTTATCCCCCCAACGCCCTTCCCCCCCCTTGTGGGCACGCACCCCCCCTCCCCCCTCCCCCTTCCCTCATCGCCCCTTGTACGCATGCACCCCATCCCCCATTGCACCCACCTCCCCCTTCCCTCATCCCCCCTGTGCGCATGCACCCCATCCCCCATTGCGCCCCCCCAATCCCCCCTTGTGCGCATGCGCCCCCCCTCTCCCTTCCCTCATCCCCCCCTTGTGTGTGCAAGCGCCCCCCTCATCCCCCATTGCCCGCCCCCCTCATTCCCCCTTACGCCCATGCGCACAACCCCCCCCACCTGCCCATCCCCCCCTTCCCTCATTCCACTTGTGCGCATGCGTCGCTCCCCCCCTTGCGCACATGTCGCGTACCCCCCCATCCACCTTTACAGAATAAGACAATACTAATTTCTCACTGTTATTTTACGTGGTGCGGTCACACCAGCGCTAATACACCGAATCCCATCAAAACTCCACAGTTAAGTGCGCTTGGGCCAGAACAGTACTAGGATGGGTGACCTCTCGAGAAGTCCTGGTGCTGTACCCTTTTTGGCACCGAGGTTAGCGGTCATGCCACGCCTTGGTATCCCTGATCGTCGACCTCACTTTGTCTCGCTCTTGCATCCCTCCTCTTCTGTCCCACCCATTACCCCCCCCCCTTTGCGCGCATGTCGCATACCCCCCCCATGCGCCCCCCCACGCACGGGTGCACGATAGCACTGCCCTTTTAATAATATGACAACACCATAAGAACAAATTAGAGAGGCTCGTGACTATTTTAGGTGACCATAAAAGCAATGTAAAAGCTATCTCAAGAGAAGGAAAAGGAGAAGCAACAACAACAGAGGAGGATAAGAAGAAGATGAGACATGAAGCTCATGGCCTTTTTTTGCGTTAAGCTCTCAAGTAATTCACCACTTTTTTAAGTGCCATGTACAGCTATTTTTCCACTTTCAAAGGGCACCCCTCATGAATGGTTACCCTTTATAGGGCAGTGCCATGTACAACTATTTTTCCACTTTCAAAGGGCACCCCTCATGAATGGTTACCCTTCCCTTTATAGGGCAGTGCTAAAAATAAATAAAATGATGACACGTTTTGTCACCAAAACCTCTAACCTCAACAAAAGGTAAAGGGAAACACGTTCCAAGCATCGAAATCTCTAACCTCAACTAGAGATCACTATTCACGAATTCACAAGTTCCAACAAGTACTAAAGGACACAAAAATCTGCTTGCTTTTATTATTTCTTTTGTTTTTGCTTTTGTGTTGTTTTTTAACACGAGTTTGGTAGCAAAACAAGACATAAAAGTGTCCTTTTGATGTTTTGGCAAAAAATTCACAACTTCATGTAGGTGTGCTTTTTTACAATCCCCTCTCTTGAGCTTAAGGTAGACTCATAATACTATTTTTGAAAAATATAAGGAACATAAAAAAGCATCACACATGATTACAAGGTTCCCACAAATGTATAAGAACACAATAATTCAGCTAGAAAGGACTCAAACACAGGTTTCACAACAAGTCTTTCTTTTATAATTTTCAAGTATCTATACATGTTCTAAATATAAGATTTTATTGTTGGTAGCACTCATTCATGACTAGAGACACTCTACACCAATAATTTAGGCCTTTGAAGGTTCCTCTGGTATCACTTAAATCCTTGTATCCTGAAATTAACATTAATTGCAGTGTAATCAACAATCAAAATAAGGTTTGAATTTGATGTTATACATTATGTCCTCTAAAAACTCTTGCTACTCCATAATATCATATTTAAGACATATACAAAGTATGGTTGCATTTGGGACTTGTTAGATATGTCAAAGAATGTGCAAAAGATCAAATTTTCATAACTATCAACATTCACAAAATTTTAATTTTTAGTACACAAATCATAGTAAGTACGATTATCTAACTCCAAAAGCAATACAAAAATATGTGTTATAGCTATTATTAACTATGGGATGTTAAAAACAATTCCTTAGAATAATTCGAGAAAGTGGCCACGTTAATAGGGCATAAACCTATCCTAGGATACTTTTTTGTCCTTCTACCAAACTAGTGTTAAAAAATAGCTTTATTCTAAAAGCTCCCTTCTAGATGCTTCCTTGAAGCTTTATAAGTAGCACGAACATACATTTTGTGTACTTGGCAGAAGGCAGGGTGATAAGAGATCCAGGTTGGTCTTCTCTTGCATTTGTGCTCGATTCCCTTCTTGTAGATGCTGCAATTTCATTTTTTAGATGGCCATGATCACCTTAGATCAGGTGACTGGGCTTGTCTTCCACAATTCTCCATCTTGGATTCTACACCCAGAGATTCGAGCATCCGGAATTCAAGATGATAAGTGGGAGGTTCGGTTTGCTGAAGAACATACATTGACTATTCAAGAGTTGAAAACGGTAGTTAGCCCCCCAAACCTGCTCATCTTCGAAGAGGTCTCATACAATGATTCCACTAAAGATGAACTTGAAGTAGCTGCACAACTTTCCATACTCCTTGTATGAGATGCACAACCTTCTCTGTAAGAAAATATGTTTCTGATCCTTCCTGCTCATCTTCGTTTTGTGATTCAGCATGTAAATACTCCTTATATGATAGGCTCTCTAAAAATTTGACTTCTTTGTTGTGAAATGCCATGCATACCAAAACATTGTGGAGGTACAGGTTGTTATAATGACAATATTAAAGAACCAAAAGCTTCATCCTATGGGACAAGTGATACTAGAGGACTTCGATGATGTCTTTGAAGCACAAAAGGATGTTGGTGTGAAGTTTGGAATAGATTTCCAGAAATTCCACTCTCCCATAGCCAGTTTGCCGCCGCGAGGACATGAGAAGATGGTTTGGGGGGCTAACTACCTGAGAAGATGGTTTGGGGGGCTAACTACCGTTTTCAACTCTTGCAAAATCAATGTATGTTCTTCAGCGAACCGAACCTCCCACTTATCATCTTGAATTCCAGCTACTCGAATCTCTGGGTGCGAAATCTGAGCTGGAGAGTTGTGGAAGACAAGCCCAATCACCTGATCTAAGGCGATTGAAGAAGCGCATGAAGAGGAGGTTGAAGAAGAGGTCTCACACAATGCTTCCACGAAAGAGGAACTTGAAGCAGCTGCACAACTTTCCAAAGATGAGTTCTTGCAAAGTTCTGACACGATGATATGAAAATGTGGAAAGAGAAGGTGGTGCTTTGTGCGGAGCTCTCCATTTTAGCATCATCTCACGCATGTTTAACTCCACAAGCTGATGAAATCTTTTGAGACCACCGATCTCAAAATGAAAAGGATCAACGGTGTGCATCTATTTGGTAGGTTGCTTGATCTTAAAGGAGACTCGAAAGATATGATGTTGCCTTATTCTTGAAGGCCGTGAGCAACAACTCCCTAACCCCTTAAAATTAGGAAACACTAATTGAGGGCCCTTTGGAGAGCCCAATTCTCCCCTAATGTATGCTTACAAATGTTTTGAACGCTATGGAGAAAAGTTAAAAACTACAAACATGTCCCGGGGGATTCACTCTTCATTAAAGGGGGACGTCAACTGCGTGCATGAACTTCAAGAAAACCCCCTATTTAAGATCCAGTAGGATTATAAAACACCCCTATTTAAGCTTATAAGGTACAAGAAAAAGTCTAGTGTCCCCCCCCCTTTCCTTAAACCTACGTCAAGACGGCTATCCTATTTTGTCAAACAACAAGACTATAAGATGGCTATCGTATTTTGTCAAACATCCATCTGTCATCCACACACTTGTTACCATACATGGTTAGCATGGTGGTTCTTGATTCAAGCCTAATAATGATGATAACAACATTTGTTAAAGTTACATCTATCAAAATAGATGTTCTTGATTCATGCCTAATAGTGATGATAAGAGCACTCATTTGTTGGCATTACATCCATTACATGCTAACCACCTACATCGACATGCTAACCAAGGCAACATTATACCATTTTGCATACGTATTGACTGTACATCTACAAAGAGTATACATATCTACCAATGTATTTCCATACGTAAAGCTCTTGAAATACTATCAAGATGTCTTTTCAAGTAAGCCTAGCCTCCTTCCTTGCCCAATACATATTCTCCAAGTATGTTGGAGGAACAGATACGAGGTATGATGATCCTTTTAATGGACAAGGCTATAAGTGGCATAGCCTGGGCATCCCTTAATCCCATCTCCTCTAATCCTCAATGGGAGCAACAGGTGTAGCTGGCCTTATCGAAGCTAGCTGCATATCATATGCATTACCTCCTTACAAAGGTGTAGCAGAAGCAATAACTAGATCTACAAGACAAGCCTCATCACCTCTAATATAGCCCCATATACTCTTACCAACTAACACATTATTCACCATAAAACTCCACATGGAATACTTGGTTCCATCCAATTTATCCTCCCAAGCCAAAACTTCAAACACGTCTCCCAAATTTAGATTCGGATTTTGATTCTGAACCATCTTAGATGGATGCATAAACTGCCCACTGATTCACATGCTGTGAATGGTATTGCACCAACAAAATCACATTAACCCACTAGCCAATGCTTGGCTAAACAATGCACAAACCTCACTGAACTTCCAATGCAGACCTGTACTTGCAAAACATGAACTAATTTGAATGTTGCATTGCCAAATACAGAGGTAAACAGCTCCAAATCCTTTCCCATAATTGGCAACAGTCTCTAAACCTGCTCAGAATAGTGTAGACAGCAACTACATTCACTGTTATTGGGGCGGACAAGCTAGAAAGCTGTAGTAGACCCAATACATAGCGTATAAGAATGATTACACACTAACATAAACAAGTGTCTTCTCCCTTAAAAAACAAACACTAGAATGAAAAAGCTGAAAAGCATCTTGGATGTTTAATAGCAGCAAATATGAAGTTACACAAGAGTAACACCTGAACAATCTATGAATCTAAACCAAAATTTGATAGAGTAGAAAACATAAAATGCATCTTGAATGTTTACTAGAAAAACTAAAAATTAAACAAGAGTAACACCCGAACAATCCATGTCTACAATCCATGTCTATAATCCATAAGTTTAGCATTGACACATCTATGGGCATCTTCTCATAAATGCTGCATCATGCCACATAGTTTGCCAACAAATTTATCCTACAAAACAAACATAAGCTCCCTGTCAAGTTACATGTTGCAAACCTAGGATCCCTATGTGATAAGAAGGATTGAAAGCACATTAACAAAAACATATGTTCCCTTCATCTACACCAGAGATTGAACAGTAGGGCTGCAAATGGACTAGGAAGGAGAGAAGGGAAGGGACAACTTCAAAATGGATAAACTTTACAAAAATTTAAAAAATAGAAAATGTACCTTTTCTGCCCTGCACATATTCATTGAAAAGTTTGTAGTCATTCTCATCAAGATGGTATTTCTTTGTTTGTCGATCATAGTTGAGATTGGCCAAGGCTATTATAGATTCCAAATCCACACATTGGTTGTCAACAAGGTCATATGTGTAGGTCCTAGTTCCCTTTGCTTGTTGATACCATGACAAATGAATTTGAACATTCAAAGGCCTATCCAATAGATCAAAGGGGCCTCTTGTCTCTTTTAGACAATTTCCAACCTTTCTTCTCATGCTTACAACCCTTCCAAGGTACCACATGCTGTTTATAGCACCCTTACTAGTATTCCCAGCTTTTCCTTTTCCTCTTGTCTTTTTGTTTGCATTTATTGATATGGTTTCAAACAATACTGTGCACAATCAGATCCTATACCAAGACATGTTCCTGTATGAATCATTGCCTTCTTCTCCAAAGAAGGCAATCATTGCCTTCTTCTCCAAAGAAAAATACACTCCACTTTTCACCCTTGTTAATCTATCTTTAGATAGTGTGGGATTTCCATTCAATTGGCTGACAAGTGTGCTTTTAGAAATGGCTTTCCCATCCACTTCAACAAATGGCAATATTTCACTAACCACCTTCTCCTCCTCATCAATTAGACAATCAATCACATGACGAAGCTCACTTTCACTTGTAATTTCCTCATCCAGATCACCTCCTACACCACTATCAAAGTGATTATCTTGATCTATAAGTAGAACATCATCCAATGATTCATCTTCATCCACATATTCAAGATTAGGGTTGAAGAGTTCTAAGAGATCTCCCTCCTCCCATGAGTCATTCCAAAAAGTTTCATCGCGCATACCAAGTGTCTCACTTATGGCCTTTGCTTCTAATAATCCCTCTTTCAATGCAGATACCATATGGTTGTCACTACTCACACAAGCATAGTCTCCCAGGTTGGCCAAAGGAGTGCCATTCTCCTTTTCCTACGTAGCCCATATATTTTCTTGTTTAGAATGAGCTGCTGGATTTAAGAATTGAACCTGCTTGAAACTCTGCTATTCTATTAAGTGCTCCTGTACTACTCAGCAAATCAAAGCCATCATAGCATCTTTCATTCCGAACCATTCCACCCACCTTGCTGAAAAAATTCTCACATGCATCCGATCCCGCGCAAGAAAGGGGTACGTGCAAGTGAGGATGCTTTTCCCTAAAGGTCTTTATCAAGAGAACCACAAAGTGACATGACAATTGAATGTCAATGAATGTTTCTCTACTGATAAAGTTTTGCTTTAGGGAGTATGCATCATGCTTAGTGATCCACATGTGCCAAATCCTACATATAGAAAGAACCATGAGTATTAGCCACATAAACCTTGGAAATACGTTCAAAATCCTTTATTCATATATCACTAATAGCAATTGTAGCAACTTCTGCATACCTGAAAAAGAAAGACACCTTTCCTGCAGCTTTCACACAACCATACAAGTCTAAGGTAGGTGATAAGAAAATATCAATGTAAGATGCTACTATTGATAAGTACATACGTGTGCCCAATGTCCGCTCTTGGTGAGCACCATAGCCTTCTTGTAATAACTTCAAACACTTTTGTACTTTCTTTGCAGCAATCCTTTGTGCAGCTCTCCAATTTTTTCTCTCAATATCCCCTTCTTGCAAGCCATGTTCATCAACCTTGAATAATTGATATACAATTGCTACATGATTCAAAGTCACAAGCTCTCTACCAAGTACCAACCTCCTAGATGCACTATCCAAAGGATTGATAAGTTTCTTTCCATTATGGATATAGTCTTGATCATGCAAACCACTGATACTCCCATCAAATGTGATGTGTGTTGTAAAGGGCCAACCCTTCCAAGGAATGCACAACCTGGGACCTTGACAAGAAGAGTAATCTTGCAACATCAACTTTCTGCACCTACTATCCCCATCTGAAGCATGTCCTATCAATGGACCTACCACATCCCTTAGAAAAATGTTCCAAGAAAGCTGAATGCTCTCCCACTGTTCTCTGACAAACATGGAATCAAACCTATTACATGTCAATTGCACCAATAGAACTAGCTTTGACAAGCATTCAAGGAGAGGATTCACTATCAATACCCTTCCATAATGAGCAATCACATTATGTTGAAAAGCGTCCACAACTCTAAGATATCCATCTTGACCATCACAACTTGCACGACAAAGTCTGGAATGCAAGTGTGTTCCAGCTTTTTACCACAAAAGCCAACCAAATTATCATCACGTGCCACCCATCTCACCATTCTTTTCACAAGTGTTTCATCCTCAGCTAGAAGAACTGGCACACTACCCAAGGGTATACCTTTCTTCATCATGTGACAAGTGTAAACTTCTCTTGCATGTTGAAATATATCCACTTGTAAACCAGTTCGAAAGAAAAGTGCTTTTCTTGTGGACCTCATTGTGGTGGACATGTGTGGACCTCCAAGGTTAAGTGATAAGAAATTATGCAACCTTGTCCCTCCCCATATCTTGACAGTCTCAAATAATTCCTTTGTTGTATTGGAATATCTCTTCCCTTGACCTACTCTTGAAATGTTTTGTGAAATGTCAACAAAGAAGTTCCACAATGCCTTCTTTCCCTCAAACAGACCTAGCTCATGAGCATTGATTATATCTTGACAAAATTTTCTAACATCTTTCCTCACCATGGCTTCTACAGTGCTCTCACGAAGACTTCTAACCTTCACGCTCAATGCAACAACTTCAGTTCTTGTGAATGCTATCTCCTTCTTCAATACCCGAACCATTGTGGACTTTGTTTTTGCTACTCTCAATAACTCTAAATGAGTCAAATAATCTAACCGTCTACCACCTCCTATGTCTCTTGATCCACGAGTGTCTGAAGATCGAATTTGTCGATACACTCGCATGCGAAAGTCTCGTTCTTTAGGAATAGTAGCACATGCACCACATTGCAAATTATCAAAGTATGTTCCCTCCAAACATATCCACTTGCAATCCTTATGACAGAAAGTGCCATTAATTTCAATAAACTCTGTTGTCCCCATCATAATTGTTGCCTTAGTTGCTGGCTCATTGTGCCATTTGCCACCTCCCTTACTATCATCCAAAAAGGGCTTCAAGTCAACCACATTCCCATCATAGTTATATGACCCTTGCCAGAAACCCCAACACAAGGTTGCAAGCAAGCTACTCTCTGTGAGCAAAGGAGGAATCTGTTAAGTTCCCAATAGACTTGATGGAGAGAGAGCCAAAAGCCATATGACTCGCTACACCTAACATCTCTATAAAAAAACAGAAATAGTGATTGAAAATAGAAGCTTGAAAATTTGCCTAATGGAGAGAGAGCCAAAAGCCATATGACTAGCTACACCTAACATCTCTATAAAAAATCAGAAATAATGATTGAAAATAGAAGCATATGAGAAATACCTGATGGCTTTCGTGAGGCATTGGCAATTTGCAAGGTGTCATTATCTATAAGAAAACATTACAATAGAGCATAAGAAAAAATGTTCACTTGGAAAATACAAAACTGATGGAAAACACAGCTAGAACATGTGAGTTTTACCTTTAGCGGAACATTTCTTGAAAAAACCACTTAGATCTCTTTGCTTCTTATCTATAATTGTCACCTTGGATGGGCGACCACCAGCCCTCTTCACTTGATTACTAGAATCAATGCCACTAGCCTTTGTGATATGTAGCTTGGATTTCATATGCTCAATCATGCATTGTCATAGAGATCCTGTCTTTGGAAATAGTGGTATCCACTTGTTATCTAGCATGCAGCTTATATAGACTTTTGATAGAGTGCTATAATCTCCAATAGTCTCTGTTACTAGTTGAAACACCACATTACTCTCACTTGCAAAGGTTGAACCTCCAACATTGCTTTATTTACTTTTTCTTTTCCTAATTCCATAATGTCATCCAATGAACCAAGGCTGTCTTTTCTATGGCTCTCTTGCTCACATAACCCAATAATCCTCATATGGGATGCTGAGTTGATGTGTGAGTGTGTGTAATTATACAAAGTGTCAGGACCCCCTTGACCATAAGAGCAATCACACTCCTCACACCAAATCTGAAACAATGCTTTACCATCCTTGTCCTTTGACATGAGCTCAAATCTATCATGTCGGCCTTTTGCTCTTAACTTTTCTTTGGCTATCTTAATCTCCCTCTGCCATTTTTTGACCTCAGATGGTGTTGCAAGGTGACTCTTCAATCGATTCTTAGAAACACTACCACACGTAGTCGAATCATCCACCATATTGTAGCTTTCACACCCTTGAGCAAGATCATGCATACATAAATCTGGAGACACTGTACACTTTGGCTGCATTTTATTGCTATCTCCAAAACTGAGTCCACTTTTTGGCGTTTGCCTTGTGTATCATATTCCATTTTCAATTGGATGGTTACTTCTGCAGCATCAACTATCCATCTCTCCTCTTGCTTGGCCCCTATTGGAATTTTCCTAGATCCTCCCAAAAATATATACTCATCTATGATGAGATTATGAAGGATGATCTCTTCTCTCAAGTCCTTGTAGTAGGTACCACCGGTTTTAAGATGAACATATCCCAACACATGATTTTCAGCCACACCCTCATCTAACACAATCACAATATCATGCCTCTCCATACTCCTATAAAAGGGCTAGATAACAAAAAAGGTGCCCAACAAGATAATCTCAAATGGATAGCAAAACTTGTTGTAAAGTAAAGAAAATGAGGAAAAAATTACAGCAAAACCATCATTAACATGTTCAAAATGAAGGATGAAATGGACATAAAACCTGGAGCAAAGTATGGAAGAATCAGAGCTACTTCAAGCCAACAATCTCCTTTCGAAGCTTACAGCTACTCTAGCAACTAGTAACAAATTACAGCACCTGTAAACAAATTCCAACCAAAAACATGTGAGTTGAAGTAGAAACATAGGCCTTCTCAATGCATTATTTGCAGTAGCAGCAAAACCTGTTGTTGTAAAGTAAAGGAAATGAGGAACAAATTACAGCAAAATCATCATTAACATGTTCAAAATGAAGCATGAAATGGACATAAAACTGTTGACATGTATGGTGATATACAGCTACAAATGTGATTATGGAAGCGTGCAGACAAGGAGTACGATTCTCAAGCCCACCTTGTCAACCACACATAAGGCCTGCAAGCAGGCTGAAAGCACACTAATAGCGCCAAGTCCTAGCTGAAAGCTGGCTGGTTTGAACTAAAAAGATTGCAAAAGAGTATGGAGTCATTGCCAGTTAATTGTGTAAAGAATGGGAATGCCCAAGGTGGTATATACAGCTAGTTGTGGCCATTTGAAAGTCTTCTAACATGCTTTTGAAAGGATTTTCCGGCTCTCTGGCAAGTCCCCTACTCTATCAGACTCATGGGCAACAATCAATGGCAGGATTCGATGAGATCAGAGACTCCCAAAGATTGATGAAATGCAAGCATTGGGTTATAATGATCAACGTAATCATTTGCCCTCTTTGTTCCTAATTAATAGCCAGCATCCAAGTGCATTAATATATAGCGAGAGGTTTCCTTGTCCAGAAGAAGGACCGGACACTCTGACTTTGCTGGAGTGTTGAAGGGGGACGTTTTGTGAACAGTCACAAGCTGGAGCCACTCTCGTGCAACACTACGGAAGGGGTTGGAGAAGGCTATACAGCTTCACTTCTTCACGTTGTTTGTGGATACACTTGTACATACGAGTTCTACTTTGGGTCTCTGTGTTGAGCAGGTGCACGTAACATGTATACTTTAGTATCATTGCATTTATGCAAAAACCGACAACGTGAGTTCTAAGACCCATGAGGGTTAGACTATTTAAGCGACTTGTATATAAGGCAACCTGCAAACCTATCCGTTGAAAAGCATCACGTCTATTCCTTCCAATTTCGAACCATTTGCACTCATATGTAGGAAGCTCGGCAGTCTATTCTACAAATTAACTATCCGGCTGAAAATAGTCACATTCGATTAGAAATTAGAGCAAACGCTTTCTTGGACTTCATAAACTATAGGAATGAACCATGTAACTTACAAATCTAATAAGCCATCTCCATTACACATAACAGAATATAACAAATGAAACCAACTGTTCTATATACCTCAAAATGAGCCATCTCCATTACACATAACAGAATATAACAAATGAAATGAACTGTTCTATATACCTAAAAATTCATAAGACATTAACATAAAAGTACAGAAACTTGCTTTTAGAAGAATTGAAAGAAGCCAATATTATGTCTGAAACTCAAATACCCACGCTCCAATTAGCATCTTGGTGCCTAGACTATTGCTGAACCATGTATGAGAAGACATCCAAGGCTATCCAAGGAATAAATTTATCTGACAAATCATGGTAGGTATATCTATCAACTACGCCGATAGGGTTTCCAAAATAAAAGGCAAGCCGTCATGGCTACACAGTCAAGCCGTCATGGCTACACAGTCAAGCCCTGCCAAGTGAGCAGGGCAGGTAAGGGCACACAGTATACATCCCCTCAACCTGCCACCACAAATTTCTACTTCACGTTAAAGTTGAGATCCAAAAATATAGACATAGGTTTCATTGAATGGTGAGAAGATTCCAATTCAGGACAAAATAAAAATTGAAATTCGGGCTTACAAAAGAAAGCAGACGTTCACAGCTTATATTCAAAGACTGGTGGAAGATCATCGCTATTGTAAGACTAAACATGAGGGTCAATCTTTGGATAAATTGAATAATACAATCTGATTGATGCAGAAGCTCATCTACAGCATCACGGAATACACACTTGTGGTGGAAGCGGGCACAGATGAGTCGCATCGTGAAAGCTCAAATACTCGTTAAGGATCGAAAAAGAGGTTTGCGATTCAAAAAAAACACCCTGCGAAACAAAAATGTTGACTAGAGTTGTGGTGTGGGGAGAAAGATTTCTCTATTAAATTTGTAATGTGGCCGACTGTGTGAACGCGAAAGCCAAAACAAGAACAAAGGCTTCTCGGAGGATGCTGCTTACAGAAAATACCGAAAAATAATACACATATTGCAATATAAGACTGCAAGTAGGTTCGAAATGGACCTTACAGGAGCCCACCGATCAGGCTACAGCCAAGCTTCCAGAAGTTGCTACTGGTAGACGAAAATCCTTAGTGCAAAGATTTGAACTTCCAGGCCCAAATAGTAGAGTAATCTGCAAACTCCAACGTTGAAATACCAGTAGGGATATTCGAGGTAACGGGAGGTGGGAGATATTCGAACTGGAAGGTACGATGATATACACTAGCAGGCTACCTGCCAGGGCAATGGAGGTTGAAGAGGCAAAAGTACAGGGCATAAGATAGGGCAAAAGTCATGTGCAGGATAGGAAACCCATTTTCCCGCTCTTCCCCATTTCCCCCCTCCATTTTTGGGGATAAAATTGGCTCCATTTCACCATGGTTAAGAAAACATATGGTTAAAGTTACATTCGTGGGTGAGTATGGTCAACCGTGTGAAAAGCCCTCACTCATGGGATAGGCCACATGTGTACACATACTTGGGAGGGCAAGTAATTTCTACTTTTGTTGGCAAGCCAACTAACCTAATTACTTTATAACATCTTTTCCAAGCCCAAATCTATCATGGTTTCCTTAGTTATTACGTTTACCACCGTTGATCCATAGTGTATTAAGGCATTTGTAATGGTGTCCTTCAATGCACATCTTTGCTTTGATAGTTCTAGGGTCATCGTCTCTCATAGATTGTCCCAAGACTTACACATAGCGGTCACATGACTTCCTTCCTATCACAAATTCTGAATGAAGGGTTCTAGGGTCATCGTCTCTCATAGATTGTCCCAAGACTTACACATAGTGGTCACATGACTTCCTTCCTATCACAAATTCTGAATGAAGGGTTCTATTAAGAAATTCACTATTCAAGTAGCGGTCACATAGTCGCAATATTGAAAAGACACATGTATATTACACTACTATAGACACTAGAATAAAATAGTAAACCTATATTAAAGAGAGAATGATTTAATGATATATTTGTTTTATATTATGAAAGACTATTTATATCATGACTTACAAGATTGGATCTCAAGTTCCTTGATTTGAACCACCCTTAAAACCCATATTCTTGGATCTACAACATTGGGACTCCATGTAGCCTTCCATTACTCCATTTTTTATTTAATCCTCTGATAGATAGTCTCTTTGTCTTTGGGTGATTGGGCAATTTTGCAAAGTGTGCAAAGCAAAGTGTACTAGAAAGATAGAGTGAATATTTACAAATGCCAAAAGAGAATAAGGACAACTTAGGAGAACCAGCTTGTGGTCAAAATCAAAGAGTGAAAGAGTGAGAGGGTATAGGTGTGGGTGTGGTGGTGTTCATGTGGCCATGTTATGCTTAATTTGCTTGTAGGAATGCATTACTATGGAACATTTCTTACACCTTTTTCCATAGCCTTTTCTCTTATTTTCTCTAAACATTAGCCCCTTTAATTAGCCACGATTAGTTCTTTGATTACCATAATTAACAATAAGAATCACCATCAATGAAGGAGACCTAGTGTTAGTTTTGGGCTTAGTTCATGAACACTGACTTATCAAATGAGTATTTGTGTGTCATTTCTACATCGGGTCTACATCTAGGGTAAAGATTAGTACCCCCCCTCCCCCCCTAACTTAAATTTAAGATTAGCCAAAACACAAAAGGGCCCCCACCCCTAATGTATAAGCTTATGCATCATCTGCAAAAAACCCCCCTAGTGTACACTCACATGATATCGTAAGGTTCCCCTTCTGAATCCCCGGGAAACATGTGAACATTATCCAAAGCTAAAATTTTAGATAGGCAAAAATGGGTTTGCAAGTTCTCTTAACAAACAAGGTTAGACCAAATTTGAAGGGAATAAAAAAGCACAACAAATTATAAGTTCATAGTCCCAAATTTGAAGGGAATAAATTATAAGTTCATAATCTCAAAATTGAAACAATTTTTCATAATTCTAGAGTGATCAAACTCCGAATCAAAAGAATCATAGGAGGGATTTGCAAGAAGTTAAATGAAGGCAAGATTGGACACTTCGTGAAAAGAGGTAGGAGAGTCGCACTTTATATTTTATATGAAGAGTCAACCTTGTGAATGTATGAATCACCCAAGGTATCTCTTCCAAAAGTAGAAGAAAAAGCTATGACATTTAAAGGTGAAGTTGAAGGTATGTCTTTGATATAATGCAAATCAAGGTGTGACAATTCAAGATGAAGTTGAAGGTTTGTCTTCCAGTCTTTTGAATAGAGATGAAGAAGAGAAGAAGAGAGGAGAAGAAGAGAAGAGAAGATATGAGAAGAACAAGAAAGAATAAGAGAAAGAGGAAAGAAAAAGAGAGGAGAAAAATAAGAGAAAGAATAAGAGATTAGAAGAATAAGAGAAAGAACAAGCGACGAGAAGAATAAGAGAAAGAGGAAAGAATAAGAGAAGAGGAATACGAATAAGAAGAGAGGAGAAGAAGAGAAGAGAAATAAGAAAATAGAAGAAAGAATAAAGTTGAAGAAGAGAAGAAGAAAGAAGAGAGAAGAAGAAGAAAAGAGAAAGAATAAGAGAGGAGAAGAATAAGAGAAAGAGGAAAGAATAAGAGAAGAGGAATAAGAATAAGAAGAGAGGAGAAGAAGGTAAGAGAAAGAAGAAAAGAGAAGATAAAATAATAGAGGAGAAGAAGAGAAGAAGAAAGAAGAGAGGAGAAGAAGAGAAGAGAAGAGAGGAAAAGAATAAGACAAAGAGGAAAGAATAAGAGAGCAGAAGAATAAGAGAAAGAAAAAGAGAAATAGGTGTAAATAAGAGAAGAGAAATAAGAATAAGAATAGAGGTGAAGAAGAGAAGAGACAGAAGAAAAGAGAAGAAGAAAGAATAGAGGAGAAGAAGAGAAGAGTAGAGAGGAGGAGAAGAAGAGAAAGAGTGCCATTTTTCTGATTCATGTACATAATACTATTTTGAATAAGTGTGCTACTCTAGATGAGTCATCTAAAACGAAACGAATCGCTCTTCCTAATCGCTCCTACGCTCAATTCAATTAATTAATTAATCCAATTTATTCTCTCTTCAGTTAACCCAAGTGCCTAAGTGCCTAATTGCATCTATTAACCTAGAGTGCTCTCCGTCCTGTCTGTTCCTCGCCCATCCTCCTCACCTCACGCCGGCTCCCCTCCCACTCCCTCTCCTCTCTCTCAGCCCCCTACTCCCCTTACTCCGCTCCCTCTCCTCTCCATCACCTCAACCTCCCTCTCCATCGCTCCCTCTCCTCTCCATCACCTCAACCTCCCTCGTCTCCCACTCTTCCCTGCTCTCCATCGCTCCCCCCTCTCCCTCGCTCAGACAAGGGGCTTCTTCAAGGAGCAGCAACAAAGGAGGAAGATGATTGTGTCTCTTATCTCCTCCTCCCCTCTATATATGCGTGCTTGGGCTTCCAGAAGTTAATTCGAAGCTTACGTTTTATCGGTTAATTCTTTGCAAGGCGCCTCTCACCTTATGTTAATCGTGCCTCCCACCCCCAACTAATAAAATTTTTTTTGAAGGCAATTCAAAATTGTATTGAAGGAAAAGGAAAATATTTACATCATTGGACAACAAAAAATTCTGATTTCTAGAGAGGCATTAACATCATTTCCAAAGGGTACTTAAGATTCTGTAGGCTTCATTCTTATGACCAAAAAATTGAATCGTCTTCCTTATCTCCTCCAACATATCTTCAATTGGCATTCTTCCTCTCAGACTCCTCTCTGGAAAACCACTTTATTCCTGTAATTCCATATATGCATTAGAACAAGCGCCCTAAGAGGCTTCTGCCAAATTCGATAAACGAGGTCATTCAGCCCTCCTCTATCCCCGAGAAGGGACTTGATCTTTGCATCTTTCCCAAATTTCATCAAGGGGTCCTAATATTAGGACCCTCGGGTCAATATACGACCATGAGGGGGGACATACTCGTAATGATATAGCGCAGCGAGACGATATAACTTAATACCTTGTGCCTGCCTCATGTGATAGTCGCCTTGACCCTTGTTATTGCAGTTTCCTGTCTTCTAGGGTTTCTGAGAGTCATGGATGCGAAGGCGGAGATAGCGCGGAAGCGGCGTCGTGTAGATGGCTATGATACAGTGGATGCTGCTTGCAACTTCATCAAACAGCAGTTTGCTCGAGCTGAGGTCCACGATTTATACGATCCGCACAAGGTGAGCATTGTTCCCTACATGGGCAGTCTAGTTCCAGGTGCAAGACCTGGAAAGGCATTCAATTTTATCGGCTCTGAGAACCTCATGGGGCTCGTCGAAAGATGGTTTCAGCTCAAAGCTGGTCAAGAACTGCTCTTTGCAGGACCCAAAGGAGCTGGCAGAACATGCCTCTTAAGGGCGTTTGCGAGCTTCTGGTACTCTGCAGCTCCTGAGCGCTGCAAAACTGTGTGCATTTGGAACATGGAGAGGGCGAGAAAAGCTCTGTCTAGCTGGATATTGGATGCACTCAGCTTTGCATATAAATGTGCAGAGAACACTGAAAATTGCAAGTATGATGTGGCCCTGGACAAGATAGAAAGTTTGCAGGCTTCGCTCAAGGCTGCCAAGCGGACGTTTGATAATATTAAAGAACAAGATATTCTCCTCAGGATTCAAGAGTTTCTTGCCGACATGACAGATGCTGGGGACATTTTCACCTTCATTGTTGATGGAGTGCAAGTATTGGACACTCTGCAAGAAGCAAAGCAACGGGAAGAAATACGGGTATCGCTTGCAGATATTGTAAAACCCTATAAGGTTGTATGGGGGCTGTCTCCTAATGCACACGCTCGGCGTGCTGTGGTTACAAATGAGACATCACAATCAGCAAATTCAGTCATTTTCCTTGTTCAGGGCTTTACCAAGGTAACGTGCATGGATACACACACATATACTTCTACAGATGCTATACACATGTGTGTGTATTATTTAATTCATTCTAACTTTTATGCTCGTCTTTTGATGATATGATGTTTCCAATACAGGAGCAGAGACAAAGCTTTCTTGAGCATTCTGCTCTTGGAGCTGTGGTGGAGGGAAGTGAGCTACGCAAGAATGATATGGACTTCTATGCTGGATTTCATCCCCATTTTCTTGATGCTTTGGATGATGCTTGCATCAAGGTTGCCTCTAAGAAGTACCAACAGCATGGGGTTATTTGGAGCACTGACAGGAGAAAGATCATAGGACTTAATGTGCGTGAGCTGTCTCCCATGGAGGTTGCTGCTACTCTTGAAGATGAGGAAGATTGGGCCAGAGTGCTCCACACATTCATAGAGAATCCTCCAATGTCTTCAATTAGGAAGTCAGCTATGTCGTTCAGACTAAAACGGTCTTACAATGAGTTTCTTACCGTTGAACAGGTGATAGCTGAGGATGGAAGGTATGCAATAAATGAAAGCAACTTCTGCTCTCATTTTGTTAAACAGATATACATGGAGGAGTTCAGAAAGAAAATATCAAGTGCTGATGAGCAGGGACCGTGGTTGTCATATGCAAAACTGGTCATACAAAGTCCACTAATTAACTGGTCTGAACTGGGATGGCTGTGTGAGAGGTTATGCGATGATGTGATTTCGCGGAGAGGAATGCGCATCTCTAGTAATTTAATAATGAATAGGCTCTCTGCTCAGCCATTCTCCAGCATCCCTGAACCTGAAACCATCCTCATGCATATGGTGAAGCCAGGTTGTGGGCATATGTACATTCCAATTCAATTCAACTTTGGAAAGGTGGATGCTATGATTTTCTACAGAGATATGAATGACCAGTTACATCTTATTGGGTTGCAATTCACAACAAGTCAATCCAAGCACCAGCACTCTGAGGATGAGTTCATGGCTGTTAATGTATTAAAGCAGTGGGTGCCAGATGTGGTACAGTTGCAGCGGGAAGGCAAGATTGTTCTTGATTTTGTGTTTGTGTGCACAGCATCAGAACCCAAAAAGGAGTGCAAAGGGACTTATAAGGAGCTCAGAAATGGAGCTAGTGTTGGCACGGTAGATCACATTTCACATGTGATAGGCTTTGATTATGCTCTCGAAGGAAGAACAAACAATGATGTTCTTAACACGTTGAAGGAAATGGCTAGATTGAGGGAGGAGGGGTTTGCCAACCTTGATGGGGCTGCTGAGCCTATTGCTCCTCCTCTAGATATTAGCAAAGGCATTGTACTTGGCAAGACAGCTGCCTCTAAGCTGAAAAGGGCTGAACTGGATGCATATGCCATTCATGGAGGAATTGATCCTCGTCTCCATCCAACGAGGAAGAGCCTTCTAGATGCTTTGATATGCGCTAAAGTAATTGTGCTGCATAACCAGTAGGGAAGCCCATACGACAAGGAAGAGCCTTAGAGATGCATTTATTGGCACTGAAGTAATTGTACTGCACAGTACTGGGAAAGATTGATATGTTTAAAGTTGTCTTTCATCCAGTCACAATTATATGTTATGTTTAAAGTAAATATTTGGTCTTGCATTCAGCCACAATGATATGCTATGTTTACAAATTGAGAGAGAGAGAGAGAGAGAGAGAGAGATTATGAATCATCATTAAATTCTGCAAACTCTGTGTATGTGATCACACCCATCAAGTTTTCATGTTATTATTTTAAAATGTATCTTATTGTCCATCAAGAATAGTTATCTTATTGCAGCAGTCTATCCCTTAATTAATGAAAAGGACCTTAGGCACCTTGTTAAAAGTAGTATCTCATGTGGAATCAAGTCGTAACAAAGGAGTCGGCCATTCACAGCATGAGGGTATAAATACCCATGCCCACCATTGTAATAATTAATCTATTCATTGCTAATACACGTCAAGCGTTGTTCGTCAACCTCTCTCTTTCTCTCTCTCTCTCTCTCTCTCTCTCTGCGTCAACTTCTCTCTCTTTCTCTCTACGTGTGTATGAGTGTGGCTTCCGCATGTACGACTCTGACATGGTATCAGAGCTGAGTGCTCGTTGATTCTTGGGCACACGGAGGAGTTGGAGAAGGTGGCTGCTGCAGCACAGAGGAGCCAACGATGACTTGGACGTCATGCGGCGGTGATGGCGAGGACGGAAGGGTCATCCAAAGGGGACGGGTCCAGTGCAGGGGCGCCGGAAGGAGCGACGCAGGAGCAGGCAGTGGGGTGCAAAGCTTGCGGGAGGGCGGAGGTGGAGAACGGGTGCAACGAGGAAGAGCGGCTGCGCTTGGTGGTGGACTGCAACGACGCGGGCGTGGAGTTCGTGGAGGCGCGATCCCACCACGTCTCCTACGCCCACCTCCGAGCGGCAGACAACTTCGCTCCTCAGGACTTCTTCAAAGCCCCCTCTCGTCCGGGAGGCTTGCACCCACAAGATCCCATCTTGTCCGTTTTTACAAGGTCCTGGAGCTGGACCCTAGTAATAATTATGCATTGTTGGTGGAGAGGCTGAAGAGGAGCTTGTCGGAGGTGCTGGTGCCCTACTACCCCGTGGCTGGGCGTTTGGCGTTGGCCCGCGATGATCATGCAGGCGATGGTCGTGGCCAAGGCAAAGCTGACGAGGACGCTGACAGTGATTCTACTAGGGATGCTACGGCGTCTGCCGGTGTGGCGAGGACTACACTGGCACATGCTCCAGCATTCTAGCTTGGTGGATGGATGCTACCACGTGCTTCAGCCAGAGAGAGGCATGTGAGTGGCAGAGAGGGGCAGTCTGTGCTCCCGTTTTTTGGTGATTTGGACCCGTGTGTCGGAGTTCAAGACACATGCATCTGGCATGGAACAGCTTGACAAATCTATGGACGTGATGTGTTCGTAGTTCATTGGTAGCAGACTATGGATGGGATGAGTTCCTAGTTCATTGTCAGAGAATTTTGGGCGTCATATGTCGACAGTTCAAGGTTCAGAGGATTTTTTTTGAACGTGATGTGTTCGCAGTTCAACGAATGGGGGATCATGGATGTGGAGTTGTCTGCAATTCATTATTCTATGTGGCAGCTGAAGCTCAAGATGGCATTCCTTGAGGAGACAGGTTGTTTGGTGCATTTTCCGAGGTGTATTCAGTATCCGGCCGGTACTGAGGTGTCCATGGTTGCATCTACATCAACTTGGCTTGTTCATCTATGCCCACTATGAGCTACAGAGAGGGTGTTAAAAGTAGTATCTCATGTGGAATCAAGTCGTAACAAAGGAGTCGGCCATTCACAGCATGAGGGTATAAATACCAGAGCAGATGGAGTGGAGCTAGCAGTCGGCAGCAGGCGGAGGTTCTGTGAACACACCTTTGTGGTATGGGACGCCAGGGCATTGCATAGCCAGCAGATTGCTAGCAGGTATCCTCGAGTTTGCTCCACACGTCACTCTAGCCTCGGCTTGGTGGGGATGACCCAGTCATGATCATCGAGGTTGGGTGGTGAGTAGCCTGCACCCGAAATTTGTCTCTTTTCCATTGATGTAATGGTGGTGGTGTTCTGTGTGTTTTGCAGGTTGAGGTTTCTAGAGTTGATCACATGCCATGTTCTCCTCTTCTTTTTCTCTTTGATACAAGGGCTGTCACTAACCCTGTGGGTTGCCAGGTTTGGACCAGATGGGCTCCCAAGACTTCAGGAGGTCTACCAAATCTCACCTTGCGTACGCAACAAGTGCAAATAATTTTTAGGGGCTAACCCAGATTTGCATGTGGGCTGGAAGGTTGGACCCATGGGCTGCCAAGACAGGGCTACAAAAAACCTCCATGGGACTGCCAAGTCTTCATGTGGGCTGTCGAGGAACTCTTGTGGGTTGTCCAAGAACCCCCCCAAGGGGCTACCAAGTGCTTAGGAGATGGTTGCCACGATTTTTTCTCTCCTCTGTCCTCCGTGTGTATGATTCTCCATGGTCAAGCAAATATGGGACTGACTTGAAGGTATCTCTGGGAATAAAATAAAAAATTCTAAAGTGTTTTTGAAATTAAAGTTCTATGACCTGAAGATGAATGATACTGAAGAATTGACTGACCACCAAGCCAAGTAGTCCAACAACTTCCAACCCCGAAGTGTGAACCCAACTATGAAGACAAGGCAGATATGCTGATTAAAAGTATGTGTTGTATTCACCATTTTGAGCATACTTTAGAGATTCTCTATGTAGCTAGGTAGAACAAGATCTTTGCTCCTTGAAAAGGATAGAAGAAAGAAGGATCTAAGCACTAGCATCTCAAGATTCTACAAAGCTTTGGTTAGCACCAACAAATGGAGGACAAATAAAAAATTCAAGTGTAGATATTAAAAGAGAACGAGTAGCATTACTCGTCTACGACGGGTTAGAGATCCGCTCCACTAGATCTCAAGGTGGGATCTTAGAATGTCTTTAATTTTAAAAATAAAATTTTAAGTTTTATTTATAGATCTCAAGGCAATGAAAATTTCATGTGCGTGTTTGTGTGTTGCACCTTGATCTTCCTCCCTCCTTGTATTTGTGTGTGTGTCCCCCTTGTGCCTATGTTTTTTGTTAAAAGTGTGTGTGAGTGTGTGTGTGTGTGTGTGAGTGCGTGCAGAATATTAGCACCCTCTCGCTATGCAACAATTCTCATATTTTGATCCCCATTGCCAACTCTGGTTTCACTTGCACCAGTATCATGTGGCTCCAAGCCTTCCATGTATCTTGAACCAATTTTGGCAATGATCCCTTGATAGATTTCTTCTTGACCACCTTGTATGAGTGGGTGATGGTTTCCTTCTTTAGCTTTTGCTTTGCAGATCCAATACATCGAGGTCCTCTTTACTCTCTATTACCTCAATGGCTCTACGACAGGTTAGAGACCTTCCTATGCCGGGTCTCAAGGTTGAGATCTTAGATTGTCTTAATTTCAAGATATACAATTTAAGGTTTTATTTAATAATCTCAATATTTTTTTCAATGGGAAGAAAGCTCCGAGATGGTCGAGAAGCCGGTGAAAACAGGAGCGAAGTCAGTTTGAAATTGTGATATGTGGCTTGACTTGTTGGGCAAGGCAAGGAATAGCCCCGAGAAGGCACCACATGGCAAGTTGTTTGCCTTGCTTTCTCCTCTCTCTCCGCCGTTGCTCTCCGTCTGTAGGCCACAATGCATTGCCATCGTGAGCTGCTCTGACCTCTCCTACGCCCGTGCCACCACGTGTCTCTCATCTTGTCTGCTCTCCTCCGTCTGCGCTCTCATCTGCTCTCCTCCTTTGCTTCATGTGGCTCATTTTTCGGGTAACTCTCCCTTGTGGCACGACTTCTCCTTAATAAAAGTATATATGTCTTGGCAGAAAAGAACTCCAGAATTTCATGGATTGGTTCCATTGTTGTTGAAGCAAATTGGGAGTAGAGCTATCGAGCTCATTTGATAGACGAATGAATCTTTCCAAAGCATTACGACCATCTACATTATCTTGCTACATGGCAGTAGATTATCAACATATTTGTCATCAAAAGGATGAGCCTATAGTTACCACGACTATTTGATGAAAATCAAGAGTAGCGGATCGATGTTGGATGAAACTTTAATCCAAACTTCTGGGTTGATTTATTGGGAAGAAAGCAAAGGAGACAAAGAATCATCATCATTATCTACGTCAAACTCTACCTTTGATTTTTACAAATAATTTCAAAATAGTGGCAGTGCAAGCACACCTTTGCTGAAGCCATGAACACATCAGGAAAAAGCAACAGGATGAGGAAGAGTCATGGCCATCTGCACCGTGTCCCCCTCTCTAATTGTGCAAGAATGCAGTAGAAAACCCATCACTCCTGTGGCACAGATCACCATATTTGTGTGTTTGGGTGCAGCTTAACATGTGCATGTATGTGTGTGTACATACACAAAAAGAAAATGCATGTACATGTGTATGTGCCCATATATATGCATGCATATATGAAATCATATATGTATAACCACTTGGTACAGACATGGTGGGAACAAACAACCCAGTCCAAATTTATTGCTCTACATTGATCATAGGACTGGATCAGCTCATGAATGAGGACTCGATCAACATCCTCCTGTAATAGGAAAACATTGCTGCAGACTTACAATCCCCTAGT
The DNA here is from genome assembly GCF_041138505.1 of Cibotium barometz. NCBI lineage: Eukaryota > Viridiplantae > Streptophyta > Polypodiopsida > Cyatheales > Cibotiaceae > Cibotium > Cibotium barometz. The sequence goes on from NC_141070.1 coordinate 48,137,223, forward strand.
CTCAGTCTGAAATCCTCCGCTTCTGCTTTGAAGAATTTCCGCCCAACATGGCATCCAGCCTTCTCAAGTGACTCCCTCATAAATTTAACAGTTGAATTGGCATGGTCAATCATTTTATCATAGTGCTTGATAGTTCTGCCATAGAGAGACTGCTGGTGTAATTTGTTCCTCCATAGCTAGCTAGCTCCACCCCTCTCTTTTTGTGTACATGAAATAAACGTATATCATACTTTCATCGTGTACAACCTTTGTGTCTCTTGGTAATTCCTTTTATGTTGAGACTATCGACTGGCTTGTACAGTGCCTCTTCCATCTCTCTAACAGTCTGACAATGTCAAAAACTATATCCAGGAGCATGGCTTTCCGGCTATTCAAGGTACTTGGGATGGCAGTGCAATTGTCCAATTTGGCCAACAATCGGACCTTGCAGGCCTCCTACTTCTGGAGCTCTTTCGTTGGTGTCATGCCCTTCCTCCTCAAGCTCCTGTCATCCCCTGATCCCAAAAGTTACGCTTTGCTTGACCTCATTTGCTCGGGGTCCTCGCAATCTCTCAAGGATGCTCTTCCATATCTCTCTTTGCCTTGACAATCGACCCAGTGGACAAACTTTAAAAGATTATCATGTGAAAATAATGGGCCGCTCATTATTTCATCCTTATGGCCATTGGGCTCATTATTTCATCCTTCTGGCCATGGCACTCTAACCATGTGCATGTCAATTTCAACCAAAGTGGGAAGTGAAATTGCCCATTCTAAAAGAACATCCCCTACACATCAAATTTTTTTTTCTTCTGTGGGATACTCGAGAACATCATGGAACTTTATCAAAAGGCTGTGTATCCTTGTAGCAAGTATCCCAAACTTTATCAATTGATTCCATAGCCTTGCTCCCAAGGCAATTAGGATTCATTGCAACAAACTTGAGAGATCTCCACTACACATAGTCCTTCTGGTGTTTCCAAAGCTCAAAACACCCTCGTAACATCTCGCTTGAAGTAGCAATCTTCACTCGAATTTTCAGCCCGAATCTTGCTACAGGCATCGTGGGGACAAACAACCCAGTCCAAATTTGCTGCTCTGCATTGATCATAGGCATGGACCAGCTCATGAATGAGGACTTGATCAACATCCTCCTGTAATAGGACAGCATTGCTGCAGACTTACAATCCCAGTCTCAGTCTGAAATTCTCTGCTTCTGCTTTAAATAATTTCCGCCCAACATGGCATCCAGCCTTCTCACCTCATAAATTTGAGGGTTGAATTGGCATGGTCAATCATTTTATCATAGTGCTCGATGGTTCTGCCATAGAGAGATTGCTGGTGTAATTCGTTCCTCCATAGCTAGTTCCACCCCTCTCTCTTTTTGTGTACATGAAAAAAAACTATATCATACTTTCATCATGTACAACCTTTGTGTCTCTTGGTAATTCCTTTTATATTGAGACCATCTGCTGGCTTGTACCGGGTAAGTATTGCCTCTTCCATCTCTCTAACAGTCTGACAATGTCAAAAACTATATCCAGGAGCATGCTATTGAAGGTATTTGGGATGGCGGTGCAGCTGTCCATGTCCTGTTTGGCCAACAGACCTTGCAGGCCTCCTACTTGTGAATCTCTTCCGCTGGTGTCCTCCCCTTCCTCCTCAAGCTCCTGTCATCCCCTGATCCCAAAACGTACACTTTGCTTGACCTCATTTTCTTAGGGTCCTCGCTATCTCTCAAGGATGCTCTTCCATATCTCTCTTTGCCCTGACAATCGACGCAGTGGACAAACTTTAAAAGATTATCATATGAAAATAATGGGCCTCTCATTATTTCATCCTTCTCGCCATGGCACTCTAATGATGTGTAATGTCAATTTCAACCAAAATGGGAAGTGATTTTGCCCATTCTAAAAGAACATCCCCTACACATCAAAATTTCTCTCTTCTGTGGGATACTCAAGAACATCATGGAACTTTATCAAAAGGCTGTGTATCCTTGTAGCAAGTATCCCAAACTTTATCAATTGATTCCAAAGACTTGCTCCCAAGGCAATTAGGATTCATTGCAACAAACTTGAGAGATCTCCACTACACAGTCCTACTGGTGTTTCCGAAGCTCAAAACACCCTTGCAACATCTCTTGCTTGAATTAGCAATCTTCACTCGAATTTCCAGCCCAAATCTTGCCACAGGCATGGTGGGAACAAATGGCCCAATCCAAATTTGCTGCTTTGCATTGATCATAGGCATGGATCAGCTCATGAATGAGCACTTGATCAACATCCTCTTGTAATAGAACAACATTGCTGCAGACTTACAATCCCAGTCTCAGTATGAAATCCTCCGCTTCTGCTTTGAAGAATTTCCACCCAACATGGCATCCAGCCTTCTCAAGTGACTCCCTCATAAATTTGACAATTGAATTGGCATGGTCAATCATTTTATCACAGTGCGACGGTTCTGCCATAGAGAGACTACTGGTGTAATTCGTTCCTCCACTGAAATCCTCCACTTCTGCTTTGAAGAGTTTTCGCCCAACATGGCATCCAGCCTCCTCAAGTGACTCCCTCATAAATTTGATTGTTGAATTGGCATGGTCAATCATTTTATCGTAGTGCTCGACGGTTCTGCCATAGAGAGACTGCTGGTGTAATTTGTTCCTCCATAGCTAGCTCCACCCCTCTCTCTTTTTGTGTATATAAAAAAAAGTATATCATACTTTCATCGTGTACAACCTTCGTGTCCCTTGGTAATTCCCTTTATGTTGAGACCATCGGCTGGCTTGTACAGGGTAAGTATTGCCTCTTCCATCTCTCTAACAGTCTGACAATGTCAAAAACAACATCCAGGAGCATGCTATTGAAGGTACTTGGGATGGCGATGCACCTGTCCATGTCCTATTTGGCCAACAATTAGACCTTGTTGGCCTCCTACTTGTGAATCTCTTCTGTTGGTGTCCTCCCCTCCCTCCTCAAGCTCCAATCATCCCCTGATCCTAAAACTTAGGCAGATATGCTGATTAAAAGTATGTGTGGTATTCACCATTTTGAGCATACTTTAGAGATTCTCTATGTAACTAGGTAGATCTTGTTTCTTTGCTCCTTGAAAAGGATAGGAGAAAGGAGGATCTAAGCACCAGCATCTCAAAATTCAACAAAGCTTTGGTAACACCAACAAATGGAGGACAAAGAAAAAAATCAAGTGTAGATATTAAAAGAGAATGGGCCACATAGAGGCCAATGGTTTTAAGAAGCTGGAGAAGGAGTAAGAGAAGCATTGTGCTAATCTTGCAGACAATTGAGGGTGAAGCAGAAAAGATCCAAAAGTCCAAGAAACTGAGCTACCACTACCCAAGTTAACATTGATGAGGTTGACAAGGAATGGGCTTTCTAATTTTTCATTTGTGTTGAGTCAATAATGGTACTTTGCCCTAGGTAGTCCCATAAAGATGATTGTGCAGTTTTTCCTTTATTGTGTGAGAGCCTTAGTTTTACGCTTTAGAGTTAAATGCTGTCACTAGTTAGGAGTGAGAGGGGATGACAGAGTGATGTCCTCAATCGCAAGTCTCATGTTGATCGAGGGGAATGTTGTCATATGGGAGGTGTTGGACAGTAAGGCTTGCTCTTTGCAATATCAAATTGGGTGCGAGTTCGGTGTTCTCTTTACATGTTGGGTCTCACAACTTTCGCTCCAAAGGGGGTTTGTTGGGAAAATTCATAGCCAAGGTGTGGAAACAATAGGCCTAGAGTTTCCTTCAGTATATGGGTGTGAATGTACTCTTCGATGGTGGGACACTTGTTCTTTTAGGTTGTATAGGGTCACTTGACCTTTCTAGATTTGATTCCTTGTTGTGTGATATCATGTGAGGTCATGGAGATTCCCTCTAATGACATCATGTGTGAGGTGTTTGAGTGTTAAAGATAAGGCATGCCTAACCTATGAAATGAGGCTCACTTGTACTTGCATCAATCAATTAGATCAGCTTGTGCTTGCCTCAAATTTTGTGGCTTCTTCCACTTGTCATTCACTCTTCTGTATAGTGATTCATTACGTTCGACTCCCATCATCTTGGACAATTATGTGTTTTGTAACAAACTCTCTTCCGTCACGCTACTTTCTCTCTCTCCCTCCCTCCCTCCCTCCCCTCCCCTCCCCCCCCCCTCTCTCTCTCTCTCTCTCTCTATGTGTGTGTGTGTGTGTACATACATTTCTCTCTACTTTCTCTCTCTCCCTCCCTCCCTCCCTCCCCTCCCCTCCCCCCCCCTCTCTCTCTCTCTCTCTCTCTCTCATTGATTACTCTTGTTCAAGGTATTTTTTAGCTTTAAAAATTTACGCTTCCTTTAATTTAATTTTTAAAGCTAGTTACTTATTGTTGCCTTTCTTGCTTACATTTAAGTTTTCTTGTTCCTCATCTTTCAACTTAATTAAATCTACATTGTTAGGTATTTAATTAATTCCTAAATTCCAAGAAATTCAAAATTTCCCCTTCCACTTTGAAACAAAAACATTCTATAAATTTTATTTTTGTGCAAGGATTTCATTAACGTCTTCACAATTTCGTGATCACGTTAACAAAACCTGTTGTTAACATAAAAATTCTTGTGAAAAACCTTCTCTGCCAGTAATCCCGCCGGGAAAATATCACTTCCCGACGGGCCCGTCGGGAAAACCCATTTTCTCGGTGGACAAATTCAAAAAGTTAAAAAAATAATAAAAAATAATAAAAATAATAAAAATAATAAAAAAATCATGTTCACAGTCATTCTTACCATTTTTGGGCCTTCTGGACTCATTTATGATGTCAAAAGTTCAATATTCTTGGCACAAAAAAAGTTTTGTATAATTTGCTGGCCTTAAGTTCAATTGACACACCAATTAAATCTAACTATACTTACATCAATTGGCTCAATTGTCCATGACATCATTGCACTCAATTGAGTCCAATTGGACTCAATTACACTTGATTTACACTCAATTGATATTAATTGGGTATCAATTGATGTCAATTGTGCCTAATTCGATGCAATTGAGCCCAATTTACACCCAATTTGCATAAATTGGGTGTAAACTAAGTATCAATTGAGTCGAATTGGACTCAATTGATAATAATTAGATGTTAATTGATATTAATTAAGTCCAATTGACTTCAATTGGGTGTTAATTTATTACAATTAATGTCAATTAAGCTCAATTGAGCTCAGTTGACATCAATTGGGTGTCAATTGATATCAATTGAGCTCAGTTGACATCAATTGGGTGTCAATTGTTGATATCAATTGAGCTCAATTAGGCTCAATTGCACTCAATTGATAATTGCATCCTATTGTGCTCAATTGAGCCCAATAGGATGCAATTAACATCAATCGGGTGTTAATTGATCACAATTGATGTCAATTGATCACAATTGATATCAATTGGGCTCGATTGTGTGATCGATTGTGTGTCAATTGGATGTCAATTGAGCCTAATATGATACAATTGAGCTCAATTCACACCCAATTGGATGTAAATTGAGTGTCAATTGAGCCGAATTAGACTCAATTGATAGCAATTGGGTGTTAATTGATATCAATTAATATCCAATTAACACAATTGAAGTCAATTAAGTCTAATTGACTTCAATTGGATAATTTGGGTGTCAATTGAGCTCAATTGGATGTAAATGACATCAATTGGGTGTCAATTAACATCAATTGAATCTTATTGACATCAATTGGGTGCCAATTAACATCAATTGAATCTTATTGACATCAATTGGGTGCCAATTAACATCAATTGGACTCAATTGACATCAGTTGGGTTTCAATTGAGCCAAATTGGATGCAACTGACATCAATTGGGTGTCAATTGATTACACTTGAGCTGAATTGGGCTCAATTGCACTCAATTGATATTAATTGGGTGTCAATTAAACCTAATTCCATGTTAATTGAGCTCAATTGACATCAATTCACATCAATTGATATTAATTGGGTATCAATTGATGTTAATTGGGTATCAATTGATGTTAATTGGGTGTCAATTGATGTCAATTGAGCCTAATTCGATGTAATTGAGCTCAATTCACATCAGTTCACATCAATTGGGTGTCAATTGATGTCAATTGAGTAAAATTGAGTCCAATTGGGTGTCAATTGAGTCAAATTGAGTCTAATTGGGTGTCAATTGATATCAATTGAGCCAAATTCAGTCTAATTCAGTCCAATTAGACTTAATTAAGCCAAATTGAGTCTAATTGGGTGTCAATTGATGTCAATTGAGCCAAATTGAGTCTAATTGGTTATCAATGGAGCCTAATTGACATCAATTGGGTGTCAATTGATGTCAATTCAGCCCAATTGAAGCTAATTGTGTATCAATTGACACACAATTGATGTCAATTGGGCTCAATTGACATCAATTGAATTGACACATAATTGATGTCACATGGGCTCAATTGACATCAATTAACACCTAATTGATGTCAATTAATATCAATTGGGTGTCAATTGATTATAATTGATGCTAAATTGAATGAATTGAGTCCAATTGACATCAATTAAGTCTAATTGGATATTAATTGATGAATTGGACTCAATTGACATGAATTGATATCAATTGACACCCAATTGGACTCAATTGACATGAATTGGTCTCAATTGATATCAATTGACACCCAATTGGACTCAATTGATATCAATATGAATTGGTCTCAATTGATATCAATTGACACCCAATTGGACTCAATTGACATGAATTGGGCTCAATTGTCAATTGATATCAATTGACACCCAATTGGACTCAATTGACATCAATTGGACTCAATTGGTCTCAATTGATATCAATTGACACCCAATTGGACTCAATTGACATCAATTGGACTCAATAGGGTATTAACTGATGTTGATTGAGCCCAATTGACATCAATTGGGTGTTAATTGAGCCCAATTGACATCAATTGGATGTTAATTGAGCTCAATTGGACACAATTAACAATAATTGGGTATGAATTGAACTCAATTGATATCAATTAGGTATCAATTGAGCCTAATTGCATTCAATTGAACTCAATTGACATCAATTGGATAAGTTGCATCCAATTTAATTCAATTGACATCAATTAAGTCTAATTGCATCCAATTTAACCCAATTGGACTCAATCGACATTAGTTAGGTGTCAATTGAGCCTAATTGTATCTATTTGGACTTAATTGACATCAGTTAGGTATCAATTGAGCCTAATTGCATCCAATTTAACCCAATTAGACTCAATTGACATCAGTTAGGTGTCAATTGAGCCTAATTATATCTATTTGGACTTAATTGACATCATTTGGGAGTCAATTAAACCCAATTGGAGTCAATTGATATCAATTGGGTGTTTATTGATGTTAATTGAGTTTAATTGACATCAATTGGGTGTTTATTGATGTCAATCGAGTCCAATTAGATGCAATCGGACTCAATTGGGTGTGAATTAGACTCAATTAGACTCAATTGGGTGTCAATCGAGTCCAATTAGATGCAATTGGACTCAATTGGGTGTGAATTAGACTCAATTAATATCAATTGGGCTCAATTGATATCAATTAGGTGTGAATTGATGTCAATTGAGCCCAATTCGATGCAATTGATATCACTTGGGTGTCAATTAGACTCAATTGGCACCCAATTGATGTCAATTGAGTCTAAGTGGATGTCAATTGATATCAATTGAGCCCAATTGATCAATTGACACCCAATTAGACTTAATTGATATCAATTTGACTCAATTGGGTACTAATTGATGTTGATTGAGCTCAATTAGACTCAATTGACATCAATTAGGTGTTAATTGAGTGTAATTGATGTCCATTAAGTCCAATTTGGCTTAATTAACATCAATTGGGTATCAATTGACTACAATTGATGTCAATTGAGCTCAATTGATATTAATTGGGTGTTAATTAATGTCAATCGAGTCCAATTAATATCAATTAGGTATCAATTAAGTCAAATTGATATCAATTGGGTGTCAATTGAGTCCAATTCACATCAATTAGGTGTAAATTGAACTTAATTGGACTCAATTAACATCAATTAGGTGTGAATTGATGTCAATTGACCCCACTTGGATGCAATTGATATCAATTTGGTGTCAATTGGACTTAATTGACACCCAATTGATGTCAATTGAGTCCACTTGGATGTCAATTGATATCAATCGAGTCCACTTGGATGTCAATTGATATCAATTAACTCCAATTGATCAATTGACACCCAATTAAACTTAATTGATATCAATTTGACTCAATTGGGTATTAATTGATGTCAATTGAACTCAATTGGATGTTAATTGATGTTAATTGAGTCTCAATTGACATCAATTGGGTGCCAATTGAGTGTAATTGATGTCAATTAAGCCCAATTTCGCTCAATTAACATCAATTGGGTGTCAATTAACTACAATTGATGTCAATTGAGCTGAATTAATATCAATTGGGTGTTAATTGATGTTAATTGAGTTTAATTGACATCAATTGGGTGTTAATTGATGTCACTTGAGTCCAATTAGATGTAATTAGACTCAATTGGGTTTGAATTAGACTCAATTGGGTTTGAATTAGACTCAATTGATATCAATTGGGCTGAGTTAATTGGGTGTCAATTGAGCCTAATTGACATCAATTGGGTGTGAATTGAACGTGATTGGACTCAATTGACATTAATTAGGTGTGAATTGATGTCAATTGAGCCCATCAATTGGGTGTCACTTGGACTTAATTGACACCCAATTGGGTGTCACTTGGACTCAATTGGCACCCAATTGGCACCCAATTGATGTCAATTGAGTCCAATTGGATGTCAATTGGTATCAATTGAGCCCAATTGATCAATTGACACCCAATTAGACTTAATTGATATCAATTTGACTCAATTAGGTATTAATTTATGTCAATTAGACTTAATTAGATATTAATTGATATTAATTGAGTCTAATCGAACTCAATTGATATCAATTGGGTGCCAATTGAGTGTAATTAATATCAATTAAGCTCAATTCGACTCAATTGGCATCAATTGGGTGTCAATTGACTACGATTGATGTCAATTGAGCTCAATTGACATCAATTGGGTGTTAATTGATGTCAATTGAGTCCAATTAACATCAATTGGATGTCAATTGAGCCCAATTGACATCAATTGGGTGTGAATTGAACCGAATTGGACTCAATTGACATCAATTAGGTGTGAATTGATGTCAATTAAGCCCAATTGGATGCAATTGATATCAATTGGGTGTCACTTGGACTCAATTGGCACCCAATTGATGTCAATTGAGTCCAATTGGATGTCAATTGATATCAGTTGAGTCGAATTGATTAATTGACACCCAATTATACTTAATTGACACCCAATTATACTTAATTGATATCAATTTGACTCAATTGGGTATTAGTTGATGTCAATTGGACTCAATTGGGTGTTAATTGATGTTAATTGAGGACTCAATTGACATCAATTGGGTACCAATTGAGTGCAATTGGTGTCAATTCGGCTCAATTGGCATCAATTGGATATCAATTGACTAGGATTGATGTCAATTGAGCTCAATTGACATCAATTGGGTGTTAATCGATGTCAATTGAGTCCAATTAAGCCCAGTTGTGTCCAATTGGGTGTCAATCGATTGAATCCAATTAAGTCCAATCAAGCCCAATTGAGTCCAATGGGGTGTCAATTGATGTCAATTGACACCCAATTAGAGTTAATTAAGTCCAATCAAGCCCAATTGAGTCCAATGGGGTGTCAATTGAGCCCAATCGATCAATTGACACCCAATTAGAGTTAATTGATAATTGGACTCAATTGGATATTAATTGATGTCAATTAGACTCAATTGGAAGTATAATAAGATCTAATTGATGGTAATCGAGCTTAAGGTGATAAATTTAGAGATAACTTTTTTTGTACAAAGAATTTTGAACTTTTGACATCATAAATGAGTCCAGAAGGCCCAAAAATGGTAGGAATGACTGTGAGAACATGAAAATATTTTGACCATTTTTTTAAACTTTTTTTCCCGCCGGGAAAACAAAAAGCCCGGCGGGCTTCGGCAGGTTACCAGTGACCTGGTAACCTGCTATTTTGAGAACATGAAAACATGTGAACATGTGAATAACATGTTCACAAGTGTTATTAACAAAAAAAATCTTGTGATCACGTGAATATAAAATCATTGCTTTTGTGTTCAAAGTTTCTTCAGCTAATTTCTAGAATTTGAAGGGATAGTTCATGGTCTTAGGTAAAGTGATAACAAGCCAGGGGATACAGGCATTACCTGTCTACCCAAATTCAGCTTCATTGTTCTAACAATTGGTTGGTTTGAATGGTGGCAGGTAAGTGAACCCTGGCCTTGGAGCCTGGTCTACCAGACGGATTCTACACTTTTTGTAAACCTAACATGTTTAGCCATAATACCTTGGAAATAAAATTTTATCTAAATTCCATCTAAATGCTTATTTTTCAAATCTGAATAAGTTTTAATTATTTTTTTTACAGCCAATCTATGGCTGAATCGATTGTATGGTTCAAATATTGGTGGGCAATGAAATCTTGACACAGACACACACACACACACACATGTACATATACATATATACATACATATACATATATATGTACATATACATATATACATACATATATGTATATACATATGTATATACATACATATACACACACACACACACACACACACACACACACACACACACACATACATATATACATATATATAGATATATATAGATATAGATATGCATGCATACATACATACATACATACATCGTCCACCTTTTGAGTTTCTCTAATCTCGGTCATTAGAGCACTCTCTAATACCGTAAAACTCATGTTGTGCATAATGCGAGACAATGCATCAGCAACCTTTTTGTCTTTTCCTCTTCGGTACCGAATCGTTAAATTAAACTCCTGCATGAGCTCTGCCCACCTTAGCTTGGCGGCCCCTCAAGTCAGGCTGTTTACAAAAATGTTTCAGAGTATCATGATCCACATCCACATAAAACTCTGAACCATATAAATAATGCCTCCATGTTTTCAAAGCATGGATAACAGCATACAACTCCGATTCATGAGTTGGCCAATTTCTTTGAGAGGGAGAAAGCTTCTTGCTTTCAAAGGCTACTGGCCTTCCCTCTTGAAGGAGAACTGCTCCTACCACAATGCCGGTTTCCAGGAACAACGGTTTCTGGGGATCAACTATTTTTAACACCGGTCCTGTGAGACCACAGCTTGTTTTATGGTGTTAAAACTTTCTTGTTGATTCTGTCCCCATATAAAAGGTACTTTATCTGAGGTCAGATCAGTCAATGGCGATACTATTTCGGAATATCCTTTGATATTCCTTCTATAAAATTGGACAAATCCCAAGAATGATCGCAACGCGATCAGACTCTGAGGGATTGGCCAAGTCAGTATCGCAGCCACTTTCTTCGGATCCATTTCTACCCCCTCTGGAGTAATTATGAATCCTAAATATTCAAGCCTAACCATACACAGTATAGTTTTCTTTTTATTCACATAAAGACAGGCTTTTCTCAAAGTACTGAACACTATTCTTAAGTGTTCGCGATGCTCATTAGTAATACTTTTACTGAATATCAAAATATCGTCAATAAAATGTACTACAAACTTTCCGATATACGGACGTAGTAAATCATTCATAAGCATGACGAATGTAGCTGGAGCATTGGTAAGTCCGAAGGGCATTACCAAAAACTCATAATGACCAAACCTGCTTCTGAAAGCGGTTTTATGCACATCCTCGGCTCTAATCTGGATCTGATGGTAGCCACACTTAAGATCTATCTTGCTGAAAATCACGGCTCCATGTAATGCATCTAGCAAATCATCAATCCGAGCCATCGGATACCTGTGCTTAACAGTGATATTATTCAATGCTCTGTAATCTATACAGAGGCGAAACGTATCATCCTTTTTCTTCTTTAATATCACTGGCGAAGCAAAAGGTGAGAAACTTGGTTGAATCTACCCCAACTTGAGGTAGTCTTCCAGTTGTCTACGCACCTCCGCTTCTTCAGTAAAACTCATTCTATAGGGAGGTCTATTTACAGGCTCTGCCCCCGGGATCAGTTCAATCTTATGCTGAACATTCAGCTCTGGAGGTAACCCATAAGGTAGTTCATCCCTAAAACAGTCAGAGAACTCCTCTGCTATAAGATTAGCCAGCTTGGCCATCTCACCACTTTGCGTAACATCAGTGCTAGCCGAAGAATCATCAACCGGCTCTACCGATGCCGTACAAAGGAATAAAAACCCTTCTTGAGCTTTTCGGATTTCCGTCACGGAAACCAACGGTCCCTGAGGCATATCTTTTTCACCTCGCAAGACATAAAGCACATCATTCATCTTGAATTGATATACGTGCTTTTTCCAATCAATGGCTGGATTCTTCTTAGAATGCCACGCCATACCCAGGGCTATATCCGCATGAGCAAGCTTAGTCATTTCAAAATCAAGCTTCTCAGCATAGTCCTGAATACGAAGCTCCAACTGGGTAACCCTTTGGTCCCATACTTCAGTTGAACTTCCATCTGCCATCCTGACTGTATACGCATAGTCAGATGGACTTGTCTTTAACTTCAGCCTCGTCACGAGCTTGGAGTTAATCACATTGTGCGTTGACGCCGAGTCAAACAACACAATGACATCATGATTGGCCACTTGCCCTTTCATTTTAATTAACTCCGTATTATTAAAGGCTGTATACCCCGTTGCTGCGGGCTTAGATAGGATGTTATCAGGTGCACTCGTTACTAGCTTAGCAACAGACACACATAACAAACGAGGTACTGACCTCTGAGAAGATCCCGCTAGCTGAATCTGCATCTCTTCCGCTCTGGGACTTCCCTCCATCTCCACGTCGCATTTTGAGACTACCATCTCAGCCATCCGACGATCCTTATTACGTGGACAATCCTTCCACTGATGAGGCTGAAGGCAACCAAAACACAAGCCTTCTCTCCTCGCCTTTTCTCTTTGCTCTGGGTTTAAGGGAGACTTAGACCAAGCCCGGGCTGACATTGGGGTTACTTTCCTCTTCACTCCAATGGTGGTACTTGGTTTAGGAGTTTCAGCTGGTTTCGCCTGCTTGGCTTGACCACTCGGCTGAGAACCACTCCCTTTACTAATCCATTTCTTCTTAAACCCAGATTTCTTCGGATACCCATACTGGGTTCCGACCTGTGCAAACCCACTTGGTCTGCTGCCCTTGGCATCTTCATAGTTCAGGGCTATGGCTATTGCATTATCTAACGTGTTCGCGTACTTAGCCCGAACTTAGTTCAAGGCTATGGCTATTGCATCATCTAACGTGTTCACGTACTTAGCCCGAACTTCCATTTTTATCCGATCATTCAATCCAAATATGAAATCTTTCACTTGGATTGATTGAGGCAGGGGTTCATCAACCTTCATTACACTCTCTGGAAACTTATCAGTGTATTCTGCCACTGACAAATTTCTCTGACGAAGGTTTCTATACTGATCCCAAGCCCGGGATCTTCGTCAGGAGGTAAGAAGTGTTTCCTGAATTCTCTTTTAAACCCCTCCCAGGTAGTGGATGCTATACCATCTTTTTGTTGTTTAATCCACCACCGATCCGCTGCCTCACTAAACATGTGGGTGGCCTCGCGGATCTTCTTGATGTCATTTCTGATTTCACAAATGGCGAACGTCTCGTCCCATTTGTGTAACCAGGTCTCAATGACATCAGAACTACGGTCATTCATCCGACCAGAATACTTTTCCGGCCTGTAATTGGCAATATTTGGTACTTTAGCCTTTCTAGGCTCGACCGTATGGACACTAGACTCCGGTTCCATTGGAGCCTTTCCTTTCTCCTCTCGAGAAGGTCTGGCAGACATACTGTGTATCACTCTTCTAAGTTCAGACTGCCCTGCATTGGCCTGTAACTGTTGCGCTAATAACTGCTGCAAGGCATCCTCAAGCAATGCAATCCTGCCAGATAAGGTGTGAGCTACTGGGCGCGACACCTGCTGGGTCGGCCGGACTCCTGACTCACCAGGGTCCCTCCTGGAAGCCCCTTCTTCTGCTTCCATTCAGGTCAATGGGTGTTTTTTTTTTAAAACACCGCTAGAAAACTGTATTTACAAACTAACACAATTCAGGGTACTGGCACTCTGACACAATTCAGTGTACTGACACTCTGACACAATTCCCTATACTTGGGAATACCTGCAATCCCACATGCACACTGACTAGGCATTTGACACATGCATAACCCAAATAGCGCTTTTCCCTATACTAGGGAAATTCCTGCAAGTCAACTCAGACTGAAACACACAGGCATAGTCTCAAGCATAATCTGTCCCTGCTATAGCATCGAGCCTTCACGCAGACTAATTATCAACAAAAACCTCTTTATGCAGGCGGAGCATCAACAAAACTAAATCAGGAAAAAAAAACACAGAATCGACAGATGTCAAAGAGAGCTCCCTGGTCGATCCCGATTTGATCCACTGGATTTTCACGTATGCAGATATCCCGAAGCCTGTAGCCTCCTCGTAACTTCCTGATCGTAAATGATACGTTTCTGCCAAAACCTTTGCAATCTCTGGGTTCCCGTCAGAAACTCGATACCAGCTGATACGTACAATCAACTAACTACAGCAGATAAGCGGAACTGGTGGCCAAAGAAGTCCCAGCTTACGAGCTGTCTACGTGAGCTTGGAGGGCCAAGACTACGACGGAACAGATAGCGATGTGAACCTATCGCCTGTTGTCACAGGCTCTCAGATCCCCCGTAGTCCTGCCTGCGCGTCGCCCTTCCACGAATCTCATCGAAGACCTCCGTTAACACGAGTCCCTGATAGTCTTCATTCCGTCGTAGACCACGGGCAGCAACCCCTCGTAATTCGTCGATCAGCCCGTCGCGTGGAGGTCACGAGCACATATTGCGAACAGACACCTAACACCCCACAATCTCCTGCTAACCAGTGCGGGATGACCAATACATCGTTCGTCGTCACGCCTGCGCTCCAAGCTTGTTGTCCGGTACCACAGATCAGTTGATACGCTCTTCACGTTACGATTGATTAGCAGCATGGGACGCAGATGTTCGCCTGGCCACCCGTGGAAGAAATTCTTCACTTCGTCGTCGCATGTTGCGTCAGCAACTGCCCGTTAAATGTTCGCCACAGTCCCGTCAAATCACCCAGATCCCCTCGAGATTTTTCGTCAACCTTACAGCTCTGATACCAAATGTTAGCTACCTTCTCTATTTCCTACTGCAGATCACGAGAGTAGCACCGATATTGTTCCACCCAGCCTTTCTTGCTGAAACGTGAGAGCTAGCTGAGAAAATTCGAATTCAAAACATACGTGAAAGCTCCTTCTCATCTCTCACTAGCTTCAACAAGCCCCATCTCCCTAGATGGATCTAGATGCCACATGTCATCATCATAGGGCCTTCCTAATGCAACATTTCACCCCTCTCTTGGGATGTTTTAATTTCCTTTGCCCCTAGGCACATTTCTTGCATTAGGCCCTTAGCCTTAGATCCACCTAGTCTGGTGCTATCAACCCTCACCTAGGACCTTGACATTAATTCTCTCCCGATCATTTACATGAAGCGCAAACAGATATATTACAAACATAGATCCTTTAAGGGAAATGTCGACTGATTCTTCCGAGGTCATGCTACCTCCGCCAGAGCGTAACATTCCTTCCCTCTTCAGACATCAGCGTCCTCGATGACATACTCTAGGGTCACAATTGAGCCATAACTGAGCTCATTAGTTTGTCGTCTAATCTTGTATCTCCATGTCTCTTAGCATGCTTCCAGGTCCACACCCAAAGCTTAGGGAGCATTCTCTTGAATGAGTCCTAGGTCGGTATGCAATCTGTGCATTTGATTGGTCCTGTAATTGGGTACGCGGGTGGGGTGCGGTCATCAATCTTGCGGGTCACTAATGCCGATAACCCCAAGCAGAGGGATCCACCCTCAAATGCTAGACCTAGTTCTCATTAACCTAACTGACACAGTAGGAAAAACATTTCTTTTCATTCTTTTACAAGCATGCTTATTGAAATACAAAAAGAAGAATTACCAAACAAGTGGATACATGTTGTGGAAGCAGAGTGACACCGAGTCTGGGAAGCTGGATGGGACTAATTATCCCATATGGAAGGTGAAGATTCGGAGCCGTCTCGTGGCTCGAAAACTCTAGAAGCTTGTGACAGGTATTGAAGAGAGGCCGGAGGATGTTCTATACAAGTGTTGAAGAGAGGCCGGAGGATGTTTTGGACAAGAAAGAAAGAATTTTGATTCCAGTGGATGGGACGATCTCGCACCGTGGGAAGAAAGAGATGCCCAAGTCCTAGCCATGTTGATAGGGACGACGGCAGATGCAGTAATTCCCCACATTCAGATGGCGGAGACGTCTGTAGAGGTGTGGGCCATCTTGAAGGATCTGTACGAAACAGATAACACGTCTTGGATCCTCACTCTCTAGCATCAGTTATACAATTTGGATATGAGTGAGGGAGACAACGTTCATGACCATTTGACGAAAGTCAAGGTGGTGAGGGATCAGCTCGCAGCAGTTGGCAGAAGGTAGACTCAAGTCATCTAGCTTTGCTGACACTTCACAAGCTACCTCGAAGTTTCAAGAGTTTCGTGACGACAGTCACTGCAGGACACAGGACCAAGCCTCTCACATTCGAAGAGCTTGGCCCCTTTACTATTGCAGGAAGAGGCTCGAGAGAAACTATTTAATCAATCGGATGAGAAAGCACTCGTGGCAAGGGACAAGCCAGGAAACATCAAGTTCAAGGATTCCAAGGACAACAAGACCGAGGATGCAGAGAAAAAGAAGAAGATAAAATGCTTCTACTGTGAAAAGCTTGGTCATTCAGCTAAGGAATGCCGAAAGAAGAAGGCAGACCTCAGGCAGAAGGAGTCCAAAGCCAAGGAGGAGCCAAAGACTGAATCGGCCAATGTCACTACCGGCTCTCTCTTTATCATTACTGAACACTGCTTAGCCTACGCCGTTAGCGAAGGCAAGAAAGGCTGGTACGTGGACAGTGGAGCCTCAAAGCACATGTCGAACAGGAAGGAGTGGTTCAAGACCATGGAAGGGATTGTGGCCTGCCAAGTGCTGCCCAAAGCGCTCTGTTTGAGGGGCCTATTTATAGGCCAGGCCAAGTCGGCGTGGTCAGCTACTGGTCGGTCAGCCATGCAAGCAGGGGGCCGACCCCCTGTTGGTCGGTTTTTGACAGCCTTGGACAGGGCTTATATAAAGGGCACCTCACTCCTCCATTCCCTCATCCACTGAACTGAAGCCTACACTCACGAGCAGCGTTCTAAGAGGGAGTTCTCTGATATACTCAGCAGTTTTGGACAGCATCCTTGCTGCCTGCCTTGTGCTCATCTGGAGCTTGTTTATCCCACACTTTGTGAAAGAATATAGTCTGAATATACGGGCTGCACTACGCCGTCTACACAATCGGAAGGCACAAGACCATGAAGGACTTTAAACAGAGCATTTCTCACATGGGCATGAGGCCCTGGCCCCGATTTCAGCACGGATGTTCAATCACGCAGTATGCCATGGTTTTCCACCTACCTGGAGCACCACCACCATCGTACCGATACACAAGGCAGGGGACCCCATGGATACTGAAAACTACCACACCCTCATGATTGGTCATACTTTGGCCAAGATCTATGGATCAGTGCTGGAGAGGGAACTTAGCAGCCACACAGAGCTTCAGGGGCAGCCGGCACTAGGACAGGCAGGCTTCCGGAGACAGCACTCTACTTTGGATCACATCTTCACTCTGCGGACTATCATTGAGGAGGCTAGGTCCAGACATCAGAAAGTCTACACATGCTTTGTAGACTTTCGGAAGGCCTTTGATACCGTCCCGCGATCTTGTCTAATCAGGAGACTACGTGAGCTACATATCCCGGACTCCATGATCTGGGGAGTCATGAGTCTATACGAGTCTGTTTGAGGGAGGATTCGAGCCCCATGAGGTATATCAGATTGGGTGGACAGTACTATAGGGGTGAAGCAGGGCTGCCCCCTCTCCCCGACGCTCTTTGGACTCTACATTGATGAGATCACATCTTTCTTAGACCGTCTTGGGGGGGGAGGGTTCGCCACTGGCTGATCTCATGATACATATACTGTTACGTGCAGATGACATAGTACTCATATCATCATCAGCAGAGGGCTTACAGAGAGACATTTGGATGCCTTGGAGGTGTTCTGTAGAGAGAGGGACTTGATAGTCAACCTTGGGAAAACCAAGGTTATGATCTTCAACACCTCACGGGTGGTGCTTCACCGACATAGTTTCACATACAGAGATGCCCCAGTGGAGATAGTGCAGTCCTATACATATTTGGGTGCGGTTTTCTCAGGACCCCTCTTCATGATGACCCACGCCGCTAGAACACGGCTCACACGGGGATGGGTCGCATTGGCCCGTTTGGAGAGACAGTGTTTCCAGGCCCACTTCCAGGACCCTCCGACGAAGGGCTGGCTTTTTGACACCCTTGTCCGACCGACGGCCCCAGGTATGCTGCACCCTTTTGGTTGTGTGACCTCCCGATAGCGGAATGGAGGACATTTGAGAGGCTGCAGGTTCTCATGGGCTCCAGGATAATTCGGAGTAAGCCCTCAGTCCCACATGAGATCATACAGGCAGAGTTCATGATGACACCCCTTCAGATTGATGCCATCTTCCAGACAGTGACATACATCCACAGAGTTTGGGCCCTACCTCACTGGAGACTACCGAGAGTGGCCTTACAGGCTTCCATACGCTTGGCAGAGAGCGCCACAGACACCTGGTATGCACGCATAGGCACATGGCTGGCGAGGCATGTTATTTATCTAGGTAGGCTCCCCTCCTTTCAGTACAGTATGGATGCACCCCGACTCCCGCGCGACGAGATCAGCCGCATCATACGGCTAGATCTCCTACAGCTTCACACATCACGGATATGGGGGGGGGACCAAGAGCTCCCCACTAAGATGCAGTTCTATTGTGACCACTTCCTGAGAGTATCGGAAGATGGGTTTATCACATCAGGCCACTTTACCTTGAGGACAGAGGGGTCTCCCATGCACTTAGGATCGCCATTGGGTAGATGCGAGTCTCCTACCACCAACTCAGGATTGAGGCCGGACATGCCGCATGCATACCCAGAGAGCAGAGGATATGTATGATATGTGATATGGAGACAGTTGAGACTGAGGAGCACTTTCTATGCATCTGTCCGGCCTACTATGAGATACGAGACGCTACCACTGCCTATATCAGGAGGGGACTGGATTTGGCCCACTCTCGCGATTGATACATTTCCAGGACCAGGTGTGCATAGGGCTCTATTTGATGGAGATGTGCCGACATAGGGAGACCTTACTGAGGCAGCTTCGAGCACGGCAGACACCAGATGAGTCAGAGGTTGTAGGGGCAGACCCTACTCAGAGGCAGGTCACGGATTTTTATACATTTGAGTCAGCCCCAAGACACAGTGGGATCGAGGAGGAGGAGATAGCTGATACAAGGACAGCATGGTTCAGCCACCGACGACCACACACGATGCGCATAGCTGCTAGACTGCGCACCATTGAGATATGACCCATTGCTGCCCTCCTCAGAGGAGACTGCCAGAGGCATGGGATCACAGTAGATATAGCCAGTCGGGTCCTCGGATCGAGACGATCGCGTCCACCGCTGCCACGCGAGACAACTCGACAGATATAGATCCGCGACATCTTCACGGCCCACAGGAGGGATGCTCTGATACCAGGCGTCAGATCCTGATATTGGGCCCCGACGTTAATATGTCTTTCTTTCTTTCTTTCTTTCTTTCTTATTCTCTCTTTTATGCTGGTCGAGCAAGGTTTCATAGTGTATGTGTGATCATCTATCTAAGGTTTCTGAGTGTTGTATGAGTTGAGATCGGAGTGAGAGGTGTGAGAGATTCTATCCTCCTATTTTCAATACCTCTCCTGCCTCATATGTAGGCTGCAAGGGGCCCATATGAGGGACAACCCTCCTGCAAACACGCCCGACCAGCAGGCTCTGGGTGACCGACCCCTACCATACATGAGGCCCCACCACATGGGCTGCACACAGCCATAAAAGGGGGTGCTCCCCTACTCTATCCTCAAGTGGGCCGGGCACACCCACACCAAGGCTCTCTCTCTGTGTCCTATCCTAACGTCTCTCTGGGCAGGCACACCCACAACAAGGCCCTCTCTCTGTGTCCTATCCTAACGTCTCTCTAGGTAGGCACACCCACAACATAGGCCCTCTCTCTCTACGAGATGTTGACCTCCAACATCCCCTCTCAGCTTCTGGATGGAACATAGATGCCAAGGAGCTGGGTTTGCCACGAGAACAACTGGAGAAATCCGTCATCTGAACTTCATCGTTGAAGACCGCCATAGGTACTGTCAAAGAAGCCCCCTCTTGGCATGAACCGCCTTAGCATCATCACTAGAAACTTGGTACTGCTGCTCCCACGCCACATGTGCTAGATAACCCTCCTCTGGTCCGGTATTGGTACAATAACTTGTCTGGTACAACAATCCAACTGCTGGTACTGGTACGTCACTCCAACAGAAGGTACTGAAACAATAATCCAACTGATACTGGCCTCAGTGCAAGGTCTGCTTCCGTGCATGTGCACTTGTATCTCAGAGCAATACAGCCCCCTCTGAAGCCCCCTCTCAAGGACAAACTGGTACACTATCACCCGATCGATGAACTTCAATGCTCCAATACAATGAGCATGGTATTGCTCACAAGGATCAATCAACTGTGTTTGGATTCCTGTACTGGCAGTCTGCTGACCCATCCTGATCTCCAGTAGCTCATCAGACAATAGCTGCATCAGAACACTAGAAGACCCCTCTTGATTTGCGAGTGTTGGAATTAATGCTCGTGTCCACTATACGAGTGTGAACGCCCATCACGAAGTGATGCAAATGAATGGGTGCTTATACTTGTATATAAATGTAACCAACGTCAATCGATATAATCAACAACGATTCATAACTGTTAGCGCGTCTCTCTCCCTCTCGCTCTCGTGTATTCTGCAGCCATGGCAACACCAGCATGGCTGTAGCCTCTCCCCCTCGATTTCCACATGGTATCATCGCCTGCTTTTCTGGAGAGTCTGTGTGGGTTCTTTCACACGCTTCCTCTCACCTACCACAACAAAACGATCCTCCGCCTCCACCAACTCTACCAGCGCTTTGTCCAACACCTTCGCCATTGATCCCCCCTTCGTCCCTCGAGGCCCTACTAGAACGACTAGAAGAACGGAGGTCACCTTCCCTCGCTTGATATCTGGTCTGAGCCGCCTCTGCCACCATTGCTCGTTGTGCAGCCCACCCGGGTTTCAATGTTTTTGCCTCCTCCACTTGCACATCACAGGTGCGACCCTTTAGCGTAAGAAAACACTCCCTTTAACATTGATAATAATAATAATATATCTTAAATATTTATATATACTACATAAGCAAAATCTATTTTACTATATAAATATCGTTGATAAGAATTATAATATATATCTCATTGCAACAGCCTAATAGTTATAAATAATTTAAAAAAAACAAACATTAATATTCTAAACCCTTTATCACACACTTTTACCAACAATAATTATATTTTCTTTATAATCAATCAAAAAATAATTTTATATTTAATAATTCACTCACATCACGAACATGCCTAAACATTCAGGCTATTCGTGAGCGCAAACATGCCTACTCTTTCAGGCTATTTGCGTGCACACATAACAAATTTATATAAAAATGATAAAAAAATTTTCAAATAATAATAATAATAATGATTAAAAGAAACCAACAAATAAACAACACAAATGGGCAAAGACCCACAAAAAGGCAAAGACCTACCAAAAGGGCAAAGACCTATCAATGGGCAGTGACCCGTAAAAAGGCCCAAAGAGGTCCATCCTACAATGGACACTAATATAAGACCTGGGCAAACAAATGAGACCCCAAAAAAAAACAAACAAACAAACAAACAAAGAAGAAGATAGCCCAAAGAGGCATCAACCCGTTGGAGTGTTGGCCACACCCACGAGGTATGATATTAAAACAAAATTATGGGTGATATAATCGTCCACCCTAAGCGCCCAAAGTAGCATGGAACAACAGCCCAAACAGAGAATTACGAATCCCCAAGAGAGAAACAACTATGCCCAAAGAGGCAATTGAGCCCATTGGAGTGTCAACAGCATCCATGAGGCCAAAATTAAACATTGGTCTTCGACAAGCTGAAAACGAATCAGCCTCTGAGTGATGACAAATTAAACTTAATTGTACATACACACTTGTAAATAACATCATATCACATATATATTTTGATAATTCAACTCATACTCATATATTAATTTCTCTTTTGGACATGTACCCAATGCAATACTTGGAATTCCACTACTCAACTTGAGGGGGAGAATACGGATGGCAAGTCTGAGAGTGGAAGAACTTATGTTTCAACATCATATTAGAACACACGTGTTACAGTTACTACAAAGCACAATGTCTCAACATCATATTGGAACATGTCTCGTGTGGTTGTCAAGGAGATCAACTTCGACAAAAAGCATATCGACATAATCACAAAACAAATGCGTTACGATTACCAAAGCAGTTATATCATCATCGACTCATGATGTAAAGATATATAGCATTACACATGAATTCATAATGCATACATCACTATACACATCACATTTCCTCATTCACTCTCATGCGAACATTCGCATTAAGGGGGAGTGTTGGAATTAATGCTCGTGTCCACTATACGAGTGTGAACGCCCATCACGAAGTGATGCAAATGAATGGGTGCTTATACTTGTATATAAATGTAACCAACGTCAATCGATATAATCAACAACGATTCATAACTGTTAGCGCGTCTCTCTCCCTCTCGCTCTCGTGTATGCTGCAGCCATGGCAACACCAGCATGGCTGTAGCCTCCCCCTTGATTTCCACAGCCAGGTCATAACATCCGAACAAAATAACATTGGTAACATATAGCTTCTTGAGTTAGCGGGAACAACTCCTCGTGGCTCGAGGTCCTGCTTGAAAGCCTGCCTCGCCAAGAGACTCCCTTGCCACTGCACCATTCTGGCAGGTACCGCTGCCACAAACAACAATCCTCCGGATGGATCCAGAAAGCCTGTTGGCAGTGCATCCTGCTGCGTGCTACTAGAAGCGACAGTATCACTGTCCAGTTGGTTACTCACTGTTCCTTTGAGGACACTGCCATCAGTAATGACCTTTCAGGCCACATCAGCTTACATGTACGTGTCGCCTTGAGTGCTTCCCGTTCTTCAGCTGTCAACTGCTTCCGTCCTTTTTGCTCAGCTGCCAAAGCCTCGGGCTGACCCTGATAGGTATGATCTACAAATCTCTCCTCCTGGTCAAGAACCATCGGGACTAGTTCCTCCCAGGTCAACGCATTCATCCTTCCACCGGTTATCAAGGACGAATAAAAGGCGCCGTACTGAGAGGATAACTGGAACGTTAGAGTTATGGCCATATCCTCGGACGATATTTGCTTCCCCGTCTGGAGGATCTTCTGCTGAAGCTCTTGTAACTTGTTGATGTGCTCTAGCATCGAAGCTCTTGTAACTTGTTGATGTGCTCTAGCATCGATGAAGACTTCTTGGGATCCAACAATCTCTTCTAGACTTTCAGGGAAACCCTCTTCATGGGAGAGGTTCGATTGTATAGGGACGCCAAGTGCTCCTAGATACTCTTAGCTTCAACGTGATTAATTACCTAAGGAGTACAGTTAAGGAAGATAAACGACCTTACCCTTGCATTGACATGGTTTCATAGCTGAGACATGGTCTCAGCCTCCTCCTACTCTAGAATGCCAAGGTTGGACGCAAGGGGATCAGGCCGCCAAGGCTTTCACACTTGGCAAATGAAGATAAAGTTTGTGCTTATGAAAGAAAATTTGTGGGACTTAGTCAAGGCAAGAACACAATCCTCTCAAGAAGGTGAATCAACCACAACCAAAGGTAAAGGGAATGCAATTGACTCTACTTCTGCATTAGGTTTGGGAGATGATTATGTACATCACATTTCAGATTTGGAATCCCCTTTTGAAGCATGGCATAAGTTAGACATATTATTTCGTGCTAGCTCTCATACTTCCAAATTAAATTTGAAAATTAAGTTCTTTGAAATTAAAATGGAGGGAGACAATGTTGCAGCTCATGTTAATACTTTGAGGAGTCTAATGACACAATTAGCCTCAATTAACTCTCCAATCACTGAAGATGATGCTATGGCTGTGCTCTTGAAGAGTATGCCTCAAGACTTTGACTATGTTGTTACTACTTTGAACAATCTTCCCCAACCCACACTGGAGGGCATCATCAGTGCTTTACAAGAAGAGGAAAGAAAGAACACTTCAAGAATGGGTAAAGTACACACAAAATCACTTGTAGTAAAGTTACACAGAATCACTTGTAGTAAAGTTTTCAAAGAGCAGGTACAAGGCATGCAAGCACTGTGGGAAAAACAATCATCTTGAGAAGGATTGTTATAAAATCAACCATTGCTCTTATTGTGGCAAGAACAATCACTTAGAGAAGTTTTGCAATGAGAAAAAGAAGAGTATGACAAATCTGGTTGAAGAGATAACTCCATCAACAAATGAAGCATCAAACTTTGTGGTAGAAGACAAGGACTTTGCCTTTCGAGCAATTTGTCTTTGAATTTTTGTTTATCATCACTTGGTCAAATTTTGAGGTTCTCTGCCCCTGGAGTAGTACTCCAAAAAGAATATCATGTGTTGTGTCTTTTGTAAATCACCTTTGGTCACCATATGATGTAGGCCATGTGACGTGTGTTTGGTCTATCCGATTTTTGTAAACCTTGACCCTTTGGCACCTTTGCTAGCATGAGATCCTAGCCATAGATTTATCCTTGACTACCATTAGATGGCATGTGTGACCACCATGAGATGGTATGAGAAACTATGTGAGTAGACGTATCCTTGACATAGCAAATGGAAACCCTTGAGGGGGGTATGTTGGGATAAGTGTGATCAAGGGCTTGCTCTAAGGTGCATGTGTGCATCTAGAGGAGTCACATGCGTGTATGTGTGTGTGTGTGTGTAGTAGAAGCACACCTAGTGCTATGAGGTGTCTAGTCTATGACCTAAGTGATGATGGAAGCACAAAGGCCCCCACATGGGAGGTTCCTTTGATTTAGCCAGACCCACTGATGTAGGGGCTGATTGCCCCCGCTGATGTAGGGGAGGTGCCTACACCTTCCTCTCACTCTATATAATGGAGGATGTTCCTTCATTCTAATTGTTGGCTCTTTCCCTACTGCTTTCATAGGAAGAGCAGGGTATTCTCAGTATGCAGGGTTCCGAGGCTTTTTGTCACTACTACAGATATATTGGGGTTGTCGTTTGTAGTATACATGTAGCTTAGGATCTCGAGTCGTGTTCCGGTGAGAGACGTAGGCTTAAGTGTGGTAAGGAAACAAAGTGCATACATGTGTAAAAGGAACGTGTATCATCATGTTTGAGGTAATGAAGGCTTTTGCCTTCATTGGGGGTTGTAGGGTTTAGGAGGAGTTTAAGGATTAGAAGGAGGTTCCACGGTTAGAAGGAGGTTCCAGGGTTTAGAGAGAGGTTCCCGAGTTTAGAAGAGGTTCCAGGGTTAGAAGGAGGTTCCAAGGTTCAGAAGGAGTCCAGGGTTAGAAGGAGGTTCCAAGGTTCAGAAGGAGTCCAGGGTTCAGGGTAGAGCACATGGTGGGGAACTCGTCTCCCTCGTAAATCATGGAGTTTAAGGGTTGAGGAACAAAGGGTTTAGGGGGAGCATAGGAGTGGGAGAGGAAGAAGGTGTAAGAGCATGGGGGAAAGAAGAGAGAGGAGGGAGGAGGGAGGAGGGAGGAGGAGGAGAGAGGAGGAGGGAGAAGGAGGAGGAGGAGGAGGGAGGAGGAGGAGAGGAGGAGGAGGGAGGGAGGAGGAGGAGGAGGGAGGAGGAGAAGGACGGAGGAGGAGGGAGGAGGAGAGGGAGAGGATGGGTTCCGAGGTTGGAGGAGAGGGGGGGAGGAGGAGTCGCAGGGTTAGAGCATGCTTATGGACGTGGAGTGCAAGAAAGCATGGACACTTGAGACAAATGCTTGGAATACCAAAGTAGACTCAACACAATGCCCCAAAGAGTGTGGGCTTCATACTATTATGGGGTATTTATACAAATTGGAGAGCTTCTCTCTCTGCATGTAGGAATTGTAACACATTCTCTTTCTACAGAACACAAAGTTGTAACACATTCTCTTTCTACATGTGGAAGTTGTAACACAAAGTTGTAACACATTCTCTTTCTACATGTAGAAGTCGTATGTAGAAGTTGTAACACAAAGTAGTAACACATTCTCTTTCTACATAAGTCCATGTTGGCACAGAGTCAACACTAGTACATGGATTTTGCCTCACTTGAGTTCACTCTACTTTTGTCATGATGCACCTATTCTATCCCACACACTTCTTCACCCCCCCACCCCCCGCGTCGTGAGTGTTTAGGGGAACCTGGGACGAGTGGATCTGCCACCCTGTTTGGCTACCAGCGATGGGGAGTGGTTCTCCTGCTTGCGGGCAAACGCCGACCGTTGAACAAGGTTCATGGTTTGGTGAGGCGTCTGGTCCCCCATCCCTCTTGTGACTACCGAAGGCTCCATGGGTGGGTGAACCATGGGTGCCATGGGTGGGTGAACCCTTCTCACCGGCAAACGTTTTGATCGTTTTTGTGCGTGCCCGTCTTGCGAGATTGGGAACGGTCAGTGATCTAGTAAGCGATCAGGGACTATGAGTAGCATCTTGGATGGGCGTATAGCCATTGGCATGCCATCGTTTGGGCCCTGCATGATCAAGGATTGCGTCAGTGCTTCCTGTCTCGCCGCAGATGGACGTTGTGGCTTGTATACCTACAGAGGGTGGTGGACCTTGTGCGATAGACCGTCGAGCCGTTCCAGCTCTGTGAGGACTTGATCCTAGGGGTTGTGTGCCACTCTAGATGGGTGCATTTTGGAGCAGGTGATTTGACGATCGAATGATTATTTATGCCCGGGCGGCAATGCCCATTGCCCATTGAGTGTTGACCATGTTCCCACTCAAGGCTAAGCCTGCAATGGGTTATGGGGTTCTTTTGTGATGTCACATGTGGGTTTTAAGGTTTAAAGGGCTTTGATGCCTTGTGGAGGCTTCAAATTTCAGTGTGTGCGCCTGTACAGTTACTACATCACATTGTCAGGCTTAGGTTTTAGTTGAGTTGTCTCTATACAAAGGGCTACCATGCACATTGGGAAGCCCACAGAGCTCATTCCCCCAGTGCTGTCCACTTTAGGGCCCCCTCTACTGATGTGCGAGACTCGAGTGGGCTTTCCTTTTACAAGAGCGAAGTTTCTCATTGAATTGAACCGGCCAAAGTTGTGTACGCGCAGCGATGACGATGGTGGCGGACGTTGAGTTTCCCCCAACTGTCGTTGACAAGCCACCGTCTCTGGTTGGTAAGTTGTGTCAAACTTCTACGGGAAAGAAGAGAGAATTTCCTTACTGTTTCGAAAAAGTGCTGACCCAAACAGACACAAGAAGAGGGTCTCACAATGCGCCCTATTTGGTAAACCCTCCGGCTGCCATTTTTGCAGACTAGTTTTCCACTTCCATTTTGCTTGCATTAAGGTCGTGCTGTTTGATGTCTTGCAGCGGTTGCAACTCTCTGTCACTAAAGCTTGCCTGGATCTGGGTGTGGGCGGAGACATTGAGTTGGAGGAAGAGACCGGGCAGGTGTGGGAATGTCGGGCTAAAACATCCGAGCAGTGGGAGCTTCATTTGCAAAGGATGGAAAAAGTTCGCCCGCTACTACAAGCTCCAAGTGGGGGATATCGTGAAGATGAAGATAGTGAGCCAGCATCGAATCTTAGTGCAGGCGACCCCCTCATAACGCCACCACCTGCATGCGACCGTCAATATACAACTTAAGAGGACTAGCACGACTCTCCAATCCAACAACAGCCCAAAATACAAAATACAATCATAACGCCACCACCTGCATGCGACCGTCAATATACAACTTAAGAGGACCAGCACGACTCTCCAATCCAACAACAGCCCATAATACAAAATACAACTCAAGAGAAAAACGACCACCCTCCCATCCAAGCGCCCATAAGGAGGAAGGTGTAGAAGTTGCTCAGAGCTCGGAGTTGGCAACGGCACCCATCATCTCAAAAAGACATCCCCTATGCTACATAAAACTAAAGGCTTCTAACGTCAGAAAGCCCTTCATCATTGTAAGAAGCCTTTCTTCTCTCTTCATTTGGGCTACACGATCAATCCTTTCCCCTTCCTGTAGTTCATTGTCTCTAGTGTTTATGTTTTCATTGTTCTAATGTTTGTGTCCTCCTTTTGTAGGACATCCCCCGCGAGTTCGCCAAGCACATGCCCAAGGGACCATGCATTGTCTCTCTTGTTGATGCCTCTAAAGGAAAGTGGATAGTTCATTCGTCTTATTCACGCACAAGAGTAACACTTGAGGAGGGAGTAACACTTGACGAGGGATGGAAACGCTATTGCATTGATCATCAACTTCAAGAAGGTGATATTTGCGTCTTTGAGATGATTGACAATAAGACCTTGACCCTTAAAGTACACATCTACAAAATAGACAAAGGAGCTCCATTCTAGCTAGCTTTAAGTGTTAAAATATAAGGTGACTCAACAATGGTAAGCTTCTACCTTAGCTTTTTGAATGGCAAAACATGTATCTAGTTTCTTATCTTCAATTCATAAGAATGATGCAAAGCATAAAGTGACTCAATAATGGCAAGTTTATACCTTAGCTTTTTGAGTGGCAAAAAATGTATCTAGCTTCTTATCTAGTTCTATTACTTATGTATTGATGCTTAAGTCACTACTATATGTTAGCATAATACCGGGGCTTATACCGGCGCTATTTAACGGGGTCTAAAAAAGCCTCGTCATCGGTATAAGTGCCGGTATAAGCGCCGGAACAGTCGCGTCGGTATAAGCGTCGGGTGGTAATACTGGCGCCTATACCGGTTAATATACCGACGCATAAACCGGCGTCTATACCGGTGCATATACCGTGTTATATACCGGGGTCAATACCGGGGTGTATACCGACTTTAATACCGAGAAAAATACCACTGTATATACCGACGTCAGTACCGGGGTATATACCGACACTGTAGCAGAAATTTTTTTTTGGGCAGAATAGTGCTGCCTGGCTGTTGCCTAGCTGCCTACAATGAGCAGGATCAACAACAGCAAACAGACAACACCATTCTGTCTAAAATAGAGCACAAAAACAACCGTGCTCGTTTGCATATTTTCCTGATCGACAAACAAGAAATTAAATTAAACATTAATACTCAAGAATGTTTTGATTATATTTCATTAGTTTGAAGGTCATCTTACATCATGGTAATGCCTCCCAATTGACGGTCTCTCCTTCTTCTTCAAGCATCTCAAACAAGGCCACAAGGCCATGTTTGTGAGCGTACTTCTCCTCTCGCCTACTTGGTGGGCGATTCATGGCCAACTCCTGCACACACGATTAACAATTATAACTTTTAGAAATCAACATTTAGCCCACATACATACATTTAAATAAATAAAATTGCTACAAACACTTACGAATTCATGGCGCATGGTTTTGTAACCACCACTCCCGAGATGAGAAGCCCCTACTGTTTGGAGTCTTGCCCTTGCCGCCTCTCTTTGTTGTTGAAACCTGTCTGGTGTCTCGGTGAGCTCCTGAGCAATGGCTGCCCACTCCCTGTATCTAGCCAACAGGTTTCTCCTTCCCCTCTCTAAATGTGTCCCTCGCCTCTGACCTACGATGCCCCATCAAAATGCGAGCTGTATACTGTATCCACTCATTAGAGACGACATTCATAGGGTCAGATGGCTGGAACTCTTGCTTTATCTTTGTGTTTATATAATTTTTCTTCCCCTTGTCTTGCTGATCCCATTTAGTCATGACAGAGTCATGAAACTGTATAGTACACAATTGTCGAATGCGTGTCTTCATTGCCTTCCCTGCACTATCCATTATTGGTGCCCCATCCCTAATTGTGTAAATCTTGCTGTTGTCATGGTCATGTGCACCCCAGGGAGTGGAGGTGACCCTATGGGTGTGCTATCAACAGATGAGAGCGAAGGACGACGCTCACGTGGTGTCACAGCATCTGTGGCACTACCACCACAACAACCTCCCCCTGAAGACCTACTACGTGAGCGCCGTCTATGTGAAGAGGTGGTAGATCGAGCTGTAAGAGGAGTGGAAGGCTGTGTGGTATGAGGTGTGGGAGCTGCTATCGTACCCACGGGTGTGGGAACTGGCGTCGGGAAGCCAGATGGTGAGGCAGATGTCCCTGCTCCAGAACCCCGATAACTCTGAGCCATGGCTCTCTGCTCTGGAGTCATGGACGAAAGAAAACCATATAACTGCTGGGGACTCATGCCCTGCGGTGTAGGATTAAATGAGAAATCTGGACTGTAGTCGTAGGGCGGTGAGTCACCCATGGCCTGTTGGACAAAAAACCATATGACAAACTTGTGCGAAATGAAAATTACACGGTAAACAATGAATGAAAGAACCATAAGACAAACATTAACAATGATAAACAACATTGGTAAAACTATATCAACTTGCTCCTACAGTAGTGATTATGATGGTAAACATTAACAATGGTAAACAATGAAAGGACCTTCAATGTCATAAAACCATTACAAATATGTCATTACTATTTGCATAATCATTAAGATACATCATTTTAAAAATCATTATCTATTCTATCATCCTCATTAAGATCAGTAGCCCCAAAGAGATCTATGTCTATGTACATTTCAGCATCCTCATCATTAAAAGTCCCTTGATCAAGGATGTCTTCATCATCTATGTCTTCTTCCTCAACTTGTTTTTCAGCTTCCTTGGTTTGCACCTCTTCATTTGGATCTTGCTCTAGTTGCTCCTCTTCATTTGCTTGCTCCTCTTCATTGTTGATATCGGCTTGTTCTTGCTGCTCTCCATTACCTTGTGCATCCACATCACCTTGTTGTAGCTCAAATTCAGCATCGTAAGAGATGCACGCAATACAGATATGTTGGCACCATTGTATAATGGAAGGCGTGCAAGTTTACGCATGGCCTCTTCCTCTGGTTCATAATTTGACCGTTGAGAATGTCGTGGTTGATGATCTTCATGTTCATGCTCCTCGAAGAGAGCTTCTTGTTGCTCGATGAAGGCATCCAACATTTCTTCCATTGGACCTTCTTCCATTTCCTGACCTTCTTCCATTCCCTTGGGTGCTGTTAATTGAGCTCCATCTGTCACTCCCTCCTGCGATATCCTCATCCTTTGTTGGGGACGAGAATTCACAGGCGCAATGTTATCAAGATGCGGTCGCACACTTGCTTGGTTGTACGACTGAAACCGTAAATTTTGCAAGCGCTCCATTGGAAATATGCCAGCGTCATGAACATGCTCGTTGCAAATCTTTCGTTTTCGAAAGATTTGGTACTTACATCGCATGCATGGACACGCTATTCTCTCTTCAAGATTGAGAGGCTCCATCTAGCAGGATAACATGTATATGCAACTCATTAAACACAAATCATTATGCATTACACAAAGCACTATGTAAACCATAAAACAGGGCTTCTTTTTCCCAGCCGTCTCGCGAGGGAGATTTTAAAAAATAACATTTAAAGCGTCAAACGAGCTTCTTTTCCCCAGCCATTGAGGGAGACTTGACAAATAGCAAATATTCAAATGAGAACTTTGAAGACCGAAGTGGAGAAAGGTTCCATGTGAATAGCAATTGGACATGGGTTAGTCGATCCTAAGAGATGGGGCAGTCATGTCTCACGGGCGCACTGCATGCCGCACATCGGGAATCCGATCAATATTCTCGAACCAAGATGTGGCTGAACGATAATGTGACCGAATTCAGAGACGCTGCGGGGGCCCCGAGAAGAGTTCTCTTTTCTTTTTAACAGCCCACCCACCCTAAAATTGGATCATCCGGAGATAGGGTCCAGCGGCGGCGGCGGCGGCGGCTGGCTGGTAAAGCACCACACATCTCGTGATGTCTAGTGTACCCCCGACAACCAGTGAAAATCTGGAGGAGCGATTGCCGATCACGCCCAGTCGTACTCATAACCGCATCATGTTTCCAAGGTGAACAACCTCTTGTTGATAGAACAATGTAGGTAAGGGAAGTCGGCAAAATAGATCCATAACTTTGGGAAAAGGATTGGCACTGATGAGGGATGGGTCTAGGGGTCTACGAACTAACCCCGGAGGCTATCGGGGGTCTGCTCGAGCTGCACCAATAGCGAGGGCGGACCTCCGCATGCTGAACGGGTGACGGGCACAGAATGTCGTCCCTTACGGGGTGGCCCTCTTTAGGTGGTGAACAACCATCTCAGAGATTGTACGGACAAGGGGAATCCATCTGTTTAATTAAAACAAAGCATTGCGATGGTCTTGACGCAATGTGATTTCTGCCCTATCAATCCTTTAGTGTTTTGGAATTTGAAGATTCAGAATTTGCAGCCAAGCGTTCATAGTGACATTGCTTTTTGATCCTTTGATGTCGGTTCTTTCTATCATTGCGAAGCAGAATTCGCCAAGTGTTGGATTGTTCACCCACCAATAGGGAACGTGAGCTGAATTTACACCATCATGAGACACGTTAGTTTTACCCTACTGATGAACGATGCTGAATTGGAAATCCAACTTAGTACGAGAGGAACCGTTGATTCACATAATTGGTCATTGCGCTTGGTTGAAAAGCCAGTAGCACGAAGCTACCATCTATAGGATTATGACTGAATGCCTCTAAGTTAGAATCCATGCTAGACGCGGCGCTCTTTACCTCTCCATAGTTACTTGACTGATAGTAGGGATGCTTGGGTGTCCCCGAGAACATGTGTCAGAGCCTCCCTCGAGGTGGTCGAAGGAGCCGCCTCGTGCACTCTGAATGGCAATTACAGACGATTGGGGAGATGAATCCTTTGTAGAACTTAAATATGTGGCCAAGTATTGAAAGTGGCAGAGTAGCCTTGATGCTACGATCCATTGAGATTCAACCTGCCCCCGCACTGATTTGTCCCCTCCCCTCCACAGCCCCGTCTCCTCGCGTCTCTCTCTCGGGTGGGGTTTTCGTACTCCCAACCCCGCACGTGCACCTCCCAACCCTCTGCACGTGCACACTCTCCCCCCCTTGCATGCCCTCCCACCCCCTTGCATGCGTGCGTGCGTACACTCGTGCACCCCCTTCTTGTGCATGCACACACACACCACACCTCCCCTCGCATCTCCCTTGCCCTTGCGTGCATGGGCACAACCCCCCCTTGCGTGCATGGGCACAACCCCCCCTTGTGTGCGTCCGCAACCCCCACCCCCCTAATCCGACCTTGTGAGTGTGTGCTTCCCCTCCCCCCTTGTGCGCGTACCCACCCACTCCTCCCCCCCTTGTGTGCACCCCCGCTCATGCCACCATGTGTGCATGTGCACCCCCCTCATCCCCCCCTTGTGCGCGTGCACAAACCCCACCCCCCCTCATCCCACCTTGTGCATGTGCGCACCCCCCCAGGGACGAGCATTTTTTGAGCGAAATCTTCCGAGCATCCGAGCGAAGGAAAAAAAAAGCTTCCAACTATGCATAAATATGACAAAAATCGATCAGAAGAAAACATAGTTTCACTTAGAAATATGCAAAGTATTATAGCAATGCCTATTTTATACAAAAAAATTTCGGTGAATCTTTAGGAATGGTGAGAGCATAATGGGATGGCTTTTGAAGAAACCCACATGTAGAGTAGACTTCTCTATGAAAATTCCCTTATGATCCTTCTTACAACTTTTACTTAATAGGGGGTGACATTGAAAACCCTCTCTCAACCTATCTTCATGAAAGGGTTTCTTCAAAGAAAACTCATTGAAGTAAGCCATCCAGGTAGTTTCGCCAGTGAAACCCCTTTGAAGCAGGTCTCCCAAGTTAGTTTCGCTGGCGAAACTACCTTGGACAGCACTTTTAAAAGTGACATAACTTTCATATCCAATGTCCAAATATAGTCATTCAACCACTCAAATTGATCGGAACACCCCATTTGAGCACATCTATGGAGTTATATTTTGGAAAATATTGCATATATAGTATTCAATATTACATGTATTTTATGAGAGTGATATATAAGCCCAAGTTAATACTTACTTATAGTACATTAGGAACTCAATGGAGTCTTTTTGGGCCCTTTAATTTGCCATTGCCTAATGGAGGTGATTAAGAAATAGACAAATAGGGAGATTACATGTGGACTGAAACCAATGGTATGTAAGAGCCTAGAAGGTAGTGGTCAAACTTAGAATAATAGGCTAAATAGGCTCTTTTTAAATTTTCAAAATCAACTAAAACTCAAAAATTTAAAACGTATATGCATTTTTTCCCTATTTTATATAGAAAAGGATAGCTGCAGCCCTGCCAGCAGCCTGCAGCCATCATTAACTAGGGCCTCCAAAGTGATAGAGGCCCAAAAACGAGTTCCCATGCATTCAATGCACATTCCCCTTCACTTTCCACTATCCCTCTCTCCCACGTTCCCTCCAAAACGCTCTCTCTTCTCCTTTTCTCATAGCAAGGCGTTTTTCACTCTCCAGACTACTTCATTTAGCTATCTACCTCTTGATCTACCTCTCTCTTCACTCAGAAACCTAGATCTATAGCTATGGAAGCTTGATCTGCAACCTCCTCTTAGAAGCTATGGAAGTTTGATCCTCACTTACATTTCCTTCCTTCATCCTTCTTCCTTGTCCAACCTCCTTTTACAGAGTGTAACAGCAGAGCTTAGCTATGGAAGCTTGATCTGCAACCTCCTCTCAGAGGCTATAGAAGTTTGATCCTCACTTACATTTCCTTACTTCATCCATCTTCCTTGTCCAACCTCCTTTTACAGAGTGTAACAGCAGAGCTTAGCTATGGAAGCTTGATCTACAACCTCCTCTCAGAAGCTAGGGAAGTTTGATCCTCACTTACATCCTTCTACCTGTCCAACCTCCTTTTACAGAGTGTAACAGTGGAGCCAAGCTATGGAAGCTTGAGTTGCAAATGCTTTGGCTCTTATAATCTTACTCATTGTCTCCTCTCATCCCCTCCAATATCCTCTTTCAAAGTGCAGTAATAGCACAGCCAAGCTCTTGGAATTTGCTCTACAACTCCTTCTCTTTTTTACATCTCCCTAGTCTAAGTTTTTTTCTCACCATTCTATTTTTCTTTGCCATCAAGGTTTATAATCTCTCTAATATATACATCTGATGTCTTCTTCTAGAGCTCGAAGGCCTCCGATCAGTATTCAATCTCTCTCTTGTAGCAGTGGTCAAGATGAGGATGGGCACTGGAATATCAAACAGTACGAGAAGTGGAATTGGATTACGATGCAGCCTAGTACAAGAGGAAGCCACAAGGTGTCAAAGCGATACGTTGATATACAAAGTCACCATTGGAAAGGGCGGATATTGGAGCTCAAACAAGATCGTGATGGAAAAAAGCTAGCCAAGGTCCAACATGTTTACAAGGCAACAGAGCTGAAACTAGCAGACCATGACCAACGTCAACGACTTCCTGCAAATTGTAAGTTATTTCACCACTTTATATTCTTGTTTTTAAATCAATTGTGTGCTAATAATGGTATACTGAGCACTGCTTCGATTGTTCTTGGGTTCCTGTGCGTAGATATTTTTCCCTCAAACTATAGTGAATGGGAGCCTATGGAGGCAATTTCAGGAACCTTTGAAGCATACCATGTGGAGCTTGGTAGTTTAATCTTTGGAGGGTGTCCAGCTGCACAACTTCTAGCACGAAACATCTTCTTCTATGAGGATACATATGTGGTT
Organism: Cibotium barometz; assembly: GCF_041138505.1. Taxonomy (NCBI): domain Eukaryota; kingdom Viridiplantae; phylum Streptophyta; class Polypodiopsida; order Cyatheales; family Cibotiaceae; genus Cibotium; species Cibotium barometz. The sequence goes on from NC_141070.1 coordinate 48,173,234, forward strand.
CCCACGACAGCAAATGGTACTGGAAAATTAGTTTCAAAACCTACGCCAACTCTCACATCTATTGAATGGCCAATTCCAGACAATGCTTCAGTGGCCATGGCTTGTTTGCAGATCGAAAGCAAGGTGCAAAATGCTATGAAGTGCACATATGGATCTCACAAAGCAACCATAACCTGCTTCATACCTCTACACCTCTTTGTGTACCTGTTCCGTACAAGTGACACACATCGTACCCCAACTTTATGGATTGCAAAGGGGGAGAGAGCTCTGACTTGTTTCTTATCACCTGCATGGGATAAAAAAGTTGTTCAACACAATGGCGACACCATCAGATGCGGAGTAATTGTTGAGAAGGTTGTGACGCGCTATCATATTGCCAAGCAACAGTTGTCCATTGCGTTTCCTTACAGGCGATGGAAGCTTACAAATGGAGAATGGGAGGCGTTAGACTCCGACACAACCTCTACAGAACAGGGTGTGCTACATATATCCATGCAAGGTGGGGATGTAGAAGATGTTACTGTGAATGATGACTGGTCCCTTGCCAACTTACGTGACTACTTAGTTCTTCGATTCTCACTCAGTGGTGATTTTGCTTTGATAATCAATGGTAGAGTAGTGCGCAAAAGGCAGGAACGATCTTTTCTTTGTAGAGAAATTACTTTCCCTGGCTGTGTAGCTATCAGATAACCACTGGATATGTAATCTTGAATTGAAGTAAATACAATTTCAATTATTTTGCCTCACTGTCTTATTAAGAATTTTCAATTATCTTGTGCAGTTTTATTTTTTTGTGATAGTGTAAGGTTGGTCACAGAAGCATCTGTGGCGTGAGCCACTAGTAAATTGGAAATGACCTTGCGATGGAAGGATACGTTCTTGCTTTCGCATACCATTTTTTAAAAAATTTTTGGTACTTACAAATTTTAAAAGTTTTTAAAAATTTTATAACAAGGTCGCCCATTTATAAACGATACTTTACTCATTTACATCAATTGTCAATTATCGTTCTCTCCTAACACTTGCTCTCAATTTCGCACACCTTTTTGTATCACACACTCTCTATTTCCTCCAATCACTCATAGACATGGCACCTCTGCTTGACGCACTTATTGCACAGCTAGGAAAGCTTGAGTTACTTCATAGGGTTGATGAGATCATCCCTATGTTTGAGGGAGCAATTGATGTACGTGCAACAATGCATCTACACGCGGATGCTTTTACAGATGTCATTCAGTATATGGATGAACACTTAAGCACGTACTCCATCATGTTTGAGGGTGATGAGGGCTTATGGGTTCCAGTTGACCTCATCAAGTACATATTCAGGGAAGAGAAGAATTTTAGATTTCGCCTATCCAGGTTTTTAAAATCCCTCACAGAAAAGGACTACAGAAATGAGGAGGAAGACTTACTCCTGGATCTACAAATGGGCAACATCGGCACTTCTTTCCTAAGCTGGGACATGGTTTTGGTCCTTCTGTTACAAGAGGGTGTGGCGAAAGAAAGTGGCAAGGAAAAAGAAAAGGGCAAAGTAAAGCTAATGGAGCAGGTCCAAGAGGCCCATGCTGAGGAAGAGAATGTTACAGAACAATGGGAGGCCTCAATGGCATTGGTGGCTCTACAAGATAATGTCCCCGAGGAGGTTCCGGCGGACCTAGTTCTAGAGGGCGATGAAGTACTCGAGGAGGTCCCAGACCTTGTTATCATGTCTTTGAATCCAATCATTATTGATGGGAAAGAGTTTTTGTTTTTGGATGACATTGCCAAGACACTCGGGTTTCGTGAGGATGAGGCACTTTCTATTATTGCCGTGAATGCTGGGGGTCAAGACAAAGGAAAAGTGAAAATCTCTTTTGAAGATGACAACCTCACAAAAGCGCTTGCATATGATATTGGTAGCAGTACCTTGGAAGTTGTAGTGGCCAAAGCGCTCGTTGAAATAAAGAAAGAAGTGCAATTCTATGAGAGCGTAGCTGCCTTTGAACCACACATGCCCTTGGTTGCTGGCGATGCTCAAGACCAAGGAAGCATAAACTTGACGAATGAGCAACTAGTTGCAAGTGACGATGCAACTGAGGTATGTCCTTACTTCTTAGTTGTAAAGCAAATTATTTTTTGTATCATTTCACGCTTCCTAACTTCTATATTGACATGTTGACAGACAGCTTTTGAAGTGGACAAGTTTGCTATGCGCGTAGGAGGAACGCGGCCAAAGTCAGAGGGTCGAGATGCATCCCTTTGGCACTACATACCTGCCCTCAGAGCCGACATAGTGCGGGTTTTTCATTTAGAATATGCAGAGATCGCCTATGCTGAGCTCCTAAAATGTAAAGCACTTAGTGCAGTCTTGTCGGAGAACCCCTTAGCCTCGAACATAAATAAATGTATTTTGGTAGCTAGGGAAGCTGCCTTGTATTGCTTCACGGGCAACCATCCCGGCTCAGTTTTAGGCCATTGTGCCCTTTCTCAGGCTCAAGGAATCAATGAGCCGAGTGATGTATTCCAAAGCTTAGGCCAGAAACCAGCCTCTAGAACTCTCTCTCCTGAGCTCTTCCAAGAGCTTATTAAAAAGATGTAATGCAAACTTCTCTTCCAAGTTTAATAAATTTTTTTTTGGTGCATTGTAAGTTGTGATTTTTCCTGGCGTACTTGTGATATACCATTTCAAGCCTCGCAATTTTAAGATTTTGTTCATGTGGTCATAGAAAAAATTGTTCAGGATTTATTTTGATTGAGATCGTGATTAAAAAAAGTAATCGAGATTGGGTTAGAGCGGTATGAAAAAATATTGTATTTATAGATGTAAACACACTCACATATATGTATATATATATGTACATATATGTATGTGTGTGTGTGTGTGTACCTATATATATGTGTGTGTTTGTGTACCTATATATATATATAAGATTCTGGGGCTATTGAAGGATATATATACATAAGACATAAGATATTATAAGATTTTAAGGCTATTATAAGATATATATAAATATAAATAATATCTTATATAAATATGTAAGATTTGGGGCTGTTAGGGCACCTAAATGGTTTAATGAGCCTCACCACACCAAACATATCAAAAAATAAATAAAAAAAATGCCATGTGCGCTACGGCGCGTAAATATCCATTTTGACCTGGTCAAACTAGAGATTCACGCGCCGTAGCGCACATGGCATTTTTTTTAAATTTTTTTAATTTTTTTTACCTTGAGGCACATAAGACACTCTTTAAGTTTCTCTAGTTGACTTTATAGGATCTAGATTTTTTGTATATATAAATATTCATATATATGTGTGTGTGTGTGTACATATATATATATATATGTGCATATGTATATATATTTGTATATGTATATATATGTGTGTGTATATATGTTTGTGTGTGTATATATATATATGTGTGTGTGTGTGTGAGTGTGTTTGTGTGTGTTTCTTCCTGTGTGTATAGTGCTTTTATATTTTTTAAATGAAATGTTCATTGGCACTGAGTATACAAAAAAAATAGACTCGACAAAGAATGTAACAAAACTCACAAAGTTTTCATTAATGTGTGAAAAAGTTACAAAGGAATCCTGGAACATTACATAATTTTGTAGGGAGAATTACAAAATGGGTTAGCCTATTGAGGTAGAAGGCTACGCTCTAAACGTAGACGTAGGGCTAGGGACATATCTACAGGCTTTAAAGTAACTCTCTTGGCATGTACCATAGCCAGCACGGAGTCTTCAAAAACAGATACTATAATATCTTCAGCAGCTTCTTGAAGAGCTTCAAGAGCTGTGCTCTGTATGCGATCAACCCTGTCAGAATATTTCTCCATTGTTTCTCTCACCAGTCGAGAGAATGGTGCCTTGGGGATGAGAAGATCTGTGCTTTTCTGATATTTTCTAATCTCTTGTAGCGCGAAAGTCCCTGGCCTCCATTTTCTCTTCTTCTTTGTAACTGGTGGAGGCGTTGGTGGTCTTTGATTCTCCCACGGTGGTCGTTCAGACCTGAACTTCTTTTTCTTTTGTGCACGCTCTTCCTCTTCTTGTTGATCCCGAAACTTGCCCTCCATTCTTTTACCACACTTCTTGACTGGCCGTCTCGATGTTGTGGCTGCCTGTGGCTGTGCTTGGCTTGCCCTCCTTGCGTCCTCTTTGGGCTGCTGTCTCTTTTGCATTTCTGTCTCCCAAGCTGCCCTCACAAGAGCAAACTCTTTGTCAATGGTATCTTTTGTGATGCCGTAAGACAAGAGCTCGACCTCCCTGTTCTTTAAGATAACCTCTAGCTGTTCTAGAGTGTCGGCCTCAATAACAATCTCCGGTGGCTGCCCTTGACCTTCCTCGGCTTCTTTTCGACGCCGCTCTTCTTCTGCTTCTCTACTAGACCCTGCTTCTTCAGCTTCCTTCCTGCGTTGCGCTTCTTGGGCCTCCTTCCTGCGCTCTTCTTCTCTCATCTCCTTTGCCTCTTGCTCTGTTACGATAGGTAGCCTTGTCCTTTTTGCTGTAGCAGGTAGTGGGCCGAGTTGATCGAAAAACCGTAAGTCTTGCTCCTGTTCTTCTGGCATGGCCTAGGTATGTACGAGTGCAAGAGATAGTGGGAGGGCAAGAGAGAGTAGAGCACAAAGAAGAAATTGAAATGTGGTGGCTATAAATGAAAAATGACTTAAATATGTCTATAAATATAATTTTTTAAAACTTTTAGAAAATTTAAAAACACAAAAAAATTATAATCAGAGAGTTTAAGCCCATGAGGAACCACATCGACGCTTGCTTGCTACCCACTGCCGTAGTCTCTCCCTAGCATTTGATCTGTTGTATCTTTCAGTTCTTCTTGCATTAACAGTTTTCATTATTTGACGCCTAAGAGACAAATTACCGCGACTTTTCTGCCTTTTTTTGCCAACCAGAACGCGATAGAACCAGTTGAACATTTCATGGAGTGCATTACTCTTGACTTTGCCACCACCATGGCGAGTGCCCTTAAAATACACGGCCTTTGCTTGGTAATGTGATTTTTCCATGCCTTGATTGCTCCAAAGTGCTAAAGAGCCATATCTATCGAGAAAGTATGGCCCATGTGCATACAATATATGCTGCATAAAAAATTACAAAAAGTCAACAAACAGTATGAAGAACATACTACAAGGACACAATAAATACAACATTACCATGTAGTGAGTAATGTGTGTTTCTCCCCATGCCTCGACCATTTCTTCTGTGAATCTACAAGTGGCTTGTTTAAGTGCCTCAATACCATGGTCATCCAGGTGAGGTCGCTCTAGAAGATCGACCATTTTATTACACACCTCCCATACATGTGCACGTTTTAGGCCAAGCCTGGCATCATTTCCTCGATATGTTGTGACATCACATATCTTCTTCCAAATTTCAAAGTCAGTGTGGCTATGAGAACCCAAGTGGTTTGATAGCAAGTGTCTTGCCTTTGATCCACCCATGCAAATTTTATTAGGGTTGTCTTGTGTAGGGTTTGATTTTCTGTCCTTTGTCAAGACCACTGCTCCAGCATGTAATCCCATAGAGGAAAGTACACCCTCTAGTGCACGTATTGACTCTTCTCGTCGATCTTCGGGCTCCATGTTCCAGACATAGTTTATGTGGAGCATCAATAGCTTATCCAAAATCCTGAGTCTTGCATGTAATGTGCACACATGCACTTGACATAGTGGAATTTCCAAGATTGGGTTCCAAGCATTGTCCTCCTGGTCACGACTAGGTGGCTTGCTCTGGTCACAACTTAATATGCCATTATGCCATACCTTTGATCCTTTCCTCTGTTCAGCATAAAAAATGATTGCTTTTTTTGCACCCACCTGTTTTTGACTTTTGCCTTTGCTAGGTTGTTTCCCTTTTACTCTTGAGTCTACTGCTGTCTTGGAATGACAACAGTAAACACATGAGAATATAGAATTCGCACCTGTTTTACAACCCAACATACACTTTAAGGTTTTTAGATCGCCACCCAAGTGCCATTCAACGTTAAAGCAGCCTATTCCGGGAACATCAAGCTTCTGACCATTGACCTGACAAGAGACGACATGTTGAATGCCAGACCGTTCAAAATACCACCTCAAGGTATCATGGTTCTCTTTTGGGAGGACCCATGCTGCTTGCCACCAGATGTTCTTCTCTGATTGAATGCCGTAGTAGTCCTGCTTATGCCCTTGACCCCTATTGTTGCTGTCTTCAGTTGCATCCAACTCTTGGGTCTCGAAAGGCCTTCCTCTAAGTGCTCGGCTCATCAAGGTTAAACTAACACGCTCCAGTCTTTGACCTTTAACCACTTGACATTCATCCAGCTTCAAGACAAACACGGCATTTCCACCTGTCTCTTCAAGTGTGAGGCCATAGTACTGAATCATTGCTTTTTGTAGCACTTCCATGTCAATGTAGACATTGTTATATGCATTGTATTCAAAGGGTTTGATTGTTGGCATTGGCATAATATCCTCCACCCACTTGTACCCACCCTCGAACATGGATGCAATATCACCATTAGCACACTTCTTTGCCATCTGTAAGCTATAAAGTGTTGGAAGCAAGGATTGCATAACTCCCTTTGCTCGCAACCCTAAAGTGATTGACCTGTATATTGCTCTGTAACCTTTCTGGCTAATACCTGCTGAGTCACATATATCAAGCATCTCTTTGGGGGTGACAATTTCTTTGATTTCCTTCAAGAAATGTTGACGAAGGCTCTCCCGCAGCTTATCATTACCAGAACCTGTTATCATTTCCATAATATCCTTCTCCTGAAGGACATGCTGAAGAAGGGAGGCATTAACATTGTCCTCAGCGTTGTTACATCCTAGTATAGCTGTTGCACAAGCCCTACAATCACAATGGTCAACCATGAGAGATGCTTTTTTCATTAATTGCTTCTCAAAGCTGCTATAATTCCTACAAAAAATTTTACCTGGTTGTTTGTTTACGCCTCTTGCATGCGCCTGCTGTCTTTGAAAGCAACCCAACAGCTTTACGTTTTCTTTGCCTTGCGTGATATCCCATGGGAAGGTGAGTGAAATGGTGAACACGACGCCGAAGATTACGAGTGGAGTGTTGAAGACGAACATAATTATCGGTAAATTGATTTATTGTGTGCACACGATCCGCTAGATTATTCTTCTGCACCTCAAGCTCCTCTGAGAGCTCTTTAATCCTCTGCATCAAACCATTGATCTGCTTAGTCGATGCCGCTTGAAGCTGGTCGAAGACAAATTGTGTTTGTCTCTTTTCAGCTACTTCATCTAGCCACAACATGTGTAATCTCCTACAATAGCCAAGAAGCCCATTGAAACCATCACCAACAAACATAAGAAAACTTGTAATGCTTTTGAATGGTGGAGGGGCACCAGATATTGGATCTGGTGGATAAAGATTTCCATCAATCCAAAGATCAATGGCCTTTGCTCCTTGCATTCGAAGCTGATCGTATGAAATATTGGGTGCAACATGCCTACTGCGTAGGGTTGCATATTCTGTCTCCAAATCAACCTGAAGGCGGATCTTAGAAGGCTTATTGGTGATGTCTTGTAGTGCCATCTACAAGAAAGTAGGCTTGTAAGCTTGGGTTGAATAGGAGTGGAAGGAGCAGGATATGGTATCAAAAAATAATAGGAAGAATGGAGATGAGGGTTGCTTCTCTAGAGCTGCATTGTGGATAGAGAAAGAAGCCAGAAAGGGAGCCAAAGAAACATAGAGAGGGTTGGCAATGGTGAGACAAAAATGCAAAGGAGACAATGCATCATGGGAAGCTTCTTTAGTGCAAGCTATGGCTGCTAAGCAATATAGAGAGAGAATACTTCATGAAAAGGTTCTTCTGTGCTACTACTGTGGGTTTGGAGAGAGAACCAAGTATTGTAGAAAGAATGCTCCTGGTAAGCTTCTTCCTTGCAAGCCATGGCTACTACTGTGGGTTTGGAGAGAGAAGGCTCATTTAGGAGTACAGACCTGCTAGCTATGGAGAGAGGACCAAGTACTGTAGAGAGAATGCTCATGGTAAGCTTCTTCCCTGCAAGCCATGGCTACTACTGTGGGTTTGGAGAGAGAAGGCTCATTTAGGAGTACAGATCTGTTAGCTATGGCTTTTGGAGTAGAGAAAGACGCTTTTTTCCATGGAGAAGGAGTGCAGGGCGTGTTAGAGAGAAGATTTAGAGAGAGAAAGAGATCTGGTGTACACACAAAAAAGGAGGGAAGAAAGTGACGAATTTTTGGAATGTTTGGAGTTCGAAAAGGTTGCTGCAGGCTATGATTACTGTGTGACAGCCCATTACAAAGCTTTAAAGTCACCTAGGTGGCCAGATCTAGGAATATCTCCTTTTTTTTATTTTTTTTTGTTTTTGTGAAAAATCAAATATATGCTTTTAAGACTAGGCCTCTAGGCTTGGTCAAAGATGGATTAGCATTTTAAGCATTTCACTAAACGTCCAAATTAAAGGGCCCAAGAAGACTCCATTGAGTTCCTAATGAATTTAAACTTCTTTAGAAACATGTCCATAAATATCTTGTTATTTATGCTATAAAAACACTAAAAAGATTTTGCCATATGATATAAATGTGTTAATAAGTAATTATATATGCATAGTATTATTACATTGAGAGTGGTTATTATGAGGGATGTTTCTTAAAGGAATCAACACTTTTTTAAGATATAGGGGTAGAAAAGGGATGTCTCTAAATAAGAAACTCTGCTTGATGCTTCGTGGAGTGATGTAGCAATCCTCCAAGGTTGCTCCGTTTTCTGCAAGCATTTCTAGACTAGTTTTGAAGTTTGATGCTACATTAAAATGCTAAGGTGATGCTTGAGGAGTTAAAGTACGGATCAGAGATTCAGAGATTCCTTTTTCAGTTCAGTTGAATGTATTTTTTACCTTTTATGTTGTTGAGGATTGAGGTTATGATACTTTGAAGTGGATTTCAAGTCATACTATCTTGTTGACTAGTTGAAGTCTAGTTGACTAGTGTGGATTGACCGTGATAAGAGCTTACATGAAGGAAGAATATATCATGACTTGCATGATGATTTCCAATGGATATGATTGGAACAAAGGTTTCAACTACAACCATTATGATTCTTATTTTGAAGATGCCTCAGTTATGGTTTCAGTATCTTTCATGATGTATGAAATGTACTTGCATTTGGTTGACTATACTTTGCCATACAATCATGACCACCTCTTGTACAGAAGTAGACACTGCCCTTGCATGACAAGTGGTAAGACCCTCTTCAGTCCATATAATTCACAAAATGGTCTTAAAGCTTGGACACTCAAAGAAGGTGAAGGACTACAAGGATCTTGTATTGCAGAATATGGACAAAATACATTAAGGAGTGTGGAGAAGGACAAAGATCAAAGGAATTACAAGATTGGCTACACCAAGAACCTCTCCAATGACAATGAACCTCACACTATGGTAGCTTGGAAGAGAAGGAGGAAAAGGACAAGATTTGCCATCAAAGGGGGGTATTTCCCCATATCTTCAATTTAGAATTTTTGTGTGGGTGGACAATAAGGGTTCTTTCCCTTGAGATGTCCCCCTCAAATGATTGTTAGTCTTATGTGTTACCTTGTTGAATCTAAGGGTATTCCCATGCATAGTCAATGTCTATCTCCCAATTGTAAACCAACAAACCAAAGTCAGAGTGAGATCATGTTGGGATGAGGATGCCCAAATGAGTCTACTGTTGATGCAACTAGAGTAGAATGTGTTACAACTTCTACATGCAGAGAGAGAAGCTCTCCAACTTGTATAAATACCCCATAATGGAATGAAGCCCACACTCTTTGGGGCATTGTGTTGAGTCTACTTTGGTATTCCAAGCATTTGTCTCAAGTGTTCATGCTTCCTTGCGCTCCACGTCCAAAAGCATGTCCTAACCTTGCAACTCCTCCTCCCCTCTCCTCCAACCTTGCAACCCATCCTCTCCCTCTCCTCCTCCCTCCTCCTCCTTCCTCCTCCCTCCTCCTCCTCCTCCCTCCTCTCTCTTCTTTCCCCCATGCTCTTACACCTTCTTCCTCTCCCACTCCTATGCTCCCCCTAAACCCTTAGTTCCTCAACCCTTAATCTCCATGATCTACGAGGGAGACGAGTTCTCCACAATGTACTCTACTCTAAACCTTGGAACCCCTTCTAACCCTGGAACTCCTTCTAACCCTGTAACCTCCTTCTAAACCTTGGAACCCCTTCTAACCCTGTAACCTCCTTCTAAACCTTGGAACCCCTTCTAACCCTGGAACCTCCTTCTAAGCATTGTGTTGAGTCTACTTTGGTATTCCAAGCATTTGTCTCAAGTGTCCATGCTTCCTTGCACTCCACATCCAAAAGCATGCAACTCCTTCTCCCCTCTCCTCCAACCTTGTAATCGATCCTCTTCCTCTCCTCCTCCCTCCTCCTCCTCCCTCCTCCCTCTTCTTTCCCCCATGCTCTTACACCTTCTTCCTCTCCCACTCCTATGCTCCCCCTAAACCCTTAGTTCCTCAACCCTTAATCTCCATGACCTACGAGGGAGAGGAGTTCTCCACCATGTACTCTGCTCTAAACCTTGGAACCCCTTCTAACCCTGGAACTCCTTCTAGCCCTGGAACCTCCTTCTAAACCTTGGAACCCCTTCTAACCCTGGAACCCCTTCTAACCCTAGAACCCCTTCTAACTCTGGAACTCCTTCTAACCCTGGAACTCCTTCTAACCCTGGAACCTCCTTCTAAACCTTGGAGCTCCTTCTAACCCTCAAACCTCTTCTAAACTCTGGAACCTCCTTCTAACCCTCGAACCTCTTCTAAACTCTTCTAAACTCTTCTAAACTCTGGAACCTCCTTCTAACCCTCGAACCTCTTCTAAACTCTAGAACCTCCTTCTAAACCTTGGAACTCCTTCTAACCCTGGAACCCCTTCTAAGCCTGGAACCTCCTCCTAACCCTTAAACTCCTCCTAAACCCTACAACCCCCAGTGAAGGCGAAAGCCTTCATTACCTCAACCATGATGATACACATCCCTTTTACACATGCACGCACTATATTTGCTCACCACAGTTAAGCCTACGTCTCTCACACCGGAACACGACTCGAGGTCCTAAGCTACACGTATACTACAATCAACAACCCTAATATATCTGTAGTAGGTGACAAAAAGCCTCGGAACCCTGCATACTGAGAACACCCTTCTCTTCCTACGAAAGCCGTAGGGAAGAGACAACATTTGGCACCAAAGTAGACTCAACACAATGCTTAGAAGGAGGTTCGAGGGTTAGAAGGGGTTCCAAGGTTTAGAAGGAGGTTCCAGGGTTAGAAGGAGTTCCAGGGTTGGAAGGGGTTCCAAGGTTTAGAGTAGAGTACATGGTGGAGAACTCGTCTCCCTCGTAGATCATGGAGGTTAAGGGTTGAGGAACTAAGGGTTTAGGGGGAGCATAAGAGTGGGAGAGGAAGGTGTAAGAGCATCGGGGAAAGAAGAGAGAGGAGGGAGGAGGAGGGAGGAGGAGGAGGAGGGAGGAGGAGGGAGGAGGAGGAGGAGGGAGGAGGGAGGAGGAGGGAGGAGGAGGAGGAGGAGGAAGGAGGAAGAGGGAGGAGGAGAGGGAGAGGATGGGTTGCAAGGATGGAGGAGACGGGAGGAGGAGTTGCAAGGTTAGGAAATGCTTTTGGACGTGGAGTGCAAGGAAGCATGGACACTTGAGACTAATGCTTGGAATACCAAAGTAGACTCAACATTTGGCGCCGTTGTGCCGGGGAGACTAGCGTCTCAAGTAACGAGTAAACATGTATGTGTAAAAAACAAACTACTTCAAACTTTCATGAACATAACATTTGGCGCCGCTGTGCCGGGGAGACTAGCGTCTCAAGTAACGAGTAAACAGGTATGTGTAAAAAACAAACTACTTCAAACTTTCATGAACATAACACTCAAGGGCAAGGAGAGTAAATTTTTTTCCCCATTTCTAGCCAAACATATCTACCCCAAGCATCAACCTTGGGTTACTACCTTAAGAAATTTTCTTTATTTCTTAAATAGAAGCCACATGATAAACAATCAAGCTAGGTATGGACACGAATGCGTAGAGCTTGCAATTTTGATCATTTCACCTTTTTGCAGAAAAGCAAACCGAGCTATCCATAAAGAGTTACGACTCGGGAAGAGTTTAGGGTTAAACCCTAAACCTAAACTCATTTCCTATAAAAACCCACTCCACCCCCTCATTCTTCATCTTTCACATTTTGCCTCCATCCTCTTCTTCATTCCGAGCCCTACGCAAGACACTCCTCCCTCTCCATCGACCACCACCTTACTCCCATCCTCACATTGTAAGGGACTTCGAGCCCATCTCGCAGCGATAACCCAGCCATCCACCCACTGTCCATTGTTCCTCAACAATTCCGTTACATCGAGGAGAGCGTTCAGGTGACCACCTCTCCCTCCCTTACGATTTCTGTCCGTCAAGTTTTTTATTTCTTCTCTCTTTTTTCCCTCCTCCCATTTCCACCACCCCCTCCATCTCCACCACCCCCTCTCCCCTCCCCCCTGCATCTCCATCTCCACCACCCCCTCCCCCCTCTCTCTTTCTCTCTCTTTCTTTTTTCCATCTCTCTCTCTCTTACACACACACTCTCTCTCTCTCTCTCTCTCTCTCTCTCTCTCTCTCCTTTCTCTCTAGCTCTCTCTCTCTTCTCTCTCTCTCTCTCTCTCTCCATCCTCTTCTTCATTCCGAGCCCTACGCAAGACACTCCTCCCTCTCCATCGACCACCACCTTACTCCCATCCTCACATTGTAAGGGACTTCGAGCCCATCTCGCAGCGATAACCCAGCCATCCACCCACCGTCCATTGTTCCTCAACAATTCCGTTACATCGAGGAGAGCGTTCAGGTGACCACCTCTCCCTCCCTTTCGATTTCTGTCCGTCAAGTTTTTTATTTCTTCTCTCTTTTTTCCCTCCCATTTCCACCACCCCCTCCATCTCCACCACCCCCTCTCCCCTCCCCCCTGCATCTCCATCTCCACCACCCCCTCCCCCCTCTCTCTTTCTCTCTCTTTCTTTTTTCCATCTCTCTCTCTCTTACACACACTCTCTCTCTCTCTCTCTCTCTCTCTCTCTCTCTCCTTTCTCTCTAGCTCTCTCTCTCTCCTTCCCCCTATCTCTCTCTTCCTTTCTCTCTAGCGCTCTCTCTCTCCTTCCCCCCTCTCTCTCTCTCTCTCTCTCTCTCTCTACCCCTCCCCCTCGTCGGCCACTCCCTACAAACTACCTACCTAAGCCCTTGCTCTACCCTTGCTGGCAGCGCCAGCCCGCACCCCCCGTGCGCTGCCCCGCCCCGCCTCGCCTCGCTGCCCATGCCCGCGCGCCCGCATCCCACAGCCCCGCCGCCGCCGCCCGCGCTGGCCCCCCGCACTGCCACCCGTAGCCCCGCTAGCCTCGTAGCCCCGTGCCTTGCCACCCCGCACCCCGCACCCCTGCAGCTCCGCGCCCCACCCTCTCCCCTCCCCTCTCCCCCTACCCCCCTTGCAACGAACCACCCCCCCACAGAGCCAAAAAAATAGAAATTATTATTATTATTTAAAAAAACTAAAAAACTAACCTAAAATTAACTTTAGGTTAGTTTAACCTTAGGTTAGTTAGTTTACCTAGGTTAGGTTAGGTTAACCTCGGTTAGTTTAGTCTAATTAGGTTAGTTTAACCTAGGTTAGTTACTGACAGTTAGATTAGTCTAACTAACTTTCAACTAACTATAGTTAGTTAACATCCTAGTTACAGTAATTGGGAGGATATAGGTTAGTTAACCTAACTAGATTAACTTGGTTCCAACCCCTCAGTTGGACTTAAAGTCCATTCACACCACCCTTAGGACACCCCCCCCCCCACAAAGAAGAATTTCCCCCTACTTTAACCCCTCGTAACTCATCCGTTTGGGACTCAAACTGGACCACGTTTGAACCTAGATTTCACACACGGAAACACCACGCTACGAGGTATTTTTCCAGCCCATTGTACACCATTTCGGCATCCCTAGCACTCGCTCATTCACGCCCCCGTGTGGGCCTCGTTTTGCACAAATTCACTCGTATCTTCACGCCGTGACCTCCGATTAACGATCTGTCTGCACCGGCACAATTCCCTACACACGTAGAACAATATTAGGCACATTATTAACACGATGGTGCCTACACAAACTAACACCACTCTAACCCTTCTAACAAAGCTACATTCACACCTGCACTTGTGGCAGAGACACCCTTGGCAAATCTCACCCAATCTACATGCAGCTACATTTCGGCCAATGCCTTCGACTCCAACGCTCGCCACATCCGCATATAACTCCGCTGCAACAACCGCCCCCGCCAATCCTCTACCCCGAATCCGCCCCTGAGATTCGAACGGCCCATCGACGCCATGCCAGTCGATGAGCCAGAAGGGGAGCTAGTGCCAGATCAACAGTATGACTATTCTACACAAGGGACTGAAATGCCATTGGAACAACCTCCCCCAAGTACTACAGAATCATTGGGATGGCTCCATGGACACCACTTGTATCAGCAATATCGCCAGACCTCATCCCCGTATGTCATTCTCCAACATCAAGCTAGCCAAATGATCCAAATGTCGGAACTATTCACTAGCTTGGCCAAGGAAGAATATGCAAGAGAATTGGAAAGGCAGACTGCATCAGAAATCGAAGACCAATCCCAGACAATCGCCATAGAGATCAAGGCACTTCGTGCACAGATAGATGAGAAGGAGGTAGAAGAAGTGCGCATGAACCAAGCTCTCCAAGCTCAAGAGAAGGCAGTATGGGATGTGACCTCCAACCTCCACCAAAATCAAACACAGCTGATTGCGGTAGTAGAAGCAACGGCAATCCTAAAGACCTACTATAGCTCCTTGACATCCGCGCATGCAAAACAGACGGAGGTAGTGGCACAAGCTCGACTCACTCTAATTCACAAAGAAGAAGAGCTCCAGGATTGCAAAGACAAGCTTGAAGATATGAAACAATCTTTGGCAGTACGTGCCTTCAGCATTGACGAGCTTACAAGAGAATACAGAATCTTAAAAGACCAACTGGCTACCATTCAAGAGGCCAGCACTTCACAAGCACAAGTCTTGGACCAATGGTCCAATACCACTAAAGACATTCCTCAACAGGCAAAGGTCACATTGCAAATGAGAAAGCTTAAGGAGGCATACACAACCATCTACCATCAATACAATAGCATTGTTTGGAACCCCTAGTGTGGTCGCCCACGAAGGTGGTTGCATCGCCCATCGATGCAGTCTCTGTTCGTGGGATCCCTCAAGGAGATACATCACAATGTGCTCACTCCCAAAAGATAATCATCTCCAAGCTTGAACTCCAATTGCTATTGCACAACAATGAGGCAACACCAATGACGCCCCACTACAATGCACAACAGTGGTGTACCAAGAGCTTGTGGCTGCTCTACAAGTGGAAGATCACCTCAACGCACGCATGCTTATCCAATGGAAGCAACTCCAAATCAGGATCATATCTGCTCATCCAACAATCAAATGGGAACGTTCCATCGGGACTAAAACCCTGCGTATAATTTGCCAAGACTTGTCTGAAGATGAGAAAAATATCTTTTGCCTGTCTACACTGGTAAAAGAGAAATTCCTATGACATTTGGAATTCCATCATTTAGGTGGGAAAAGAGAAATTCCTAGCATATTGGAATTAATGAGTATTTTATTTCAATTCAAGGATGAATTTTAGATAAATTTATTTTATCTATGAGAAATATTTAAATGTTAAAAGAGGAATGCCTCATGGGTAGTCCTCCCCTCAGGGTTATTGCAGGTTTGTTGCCATTGCTACAAAGGCCATCACTATTATTTGCAAGGCACAACATAACCGACATCCCACCCATGCAGCTGATCACACCAGCAAAAAGAAGTGTCGGAAGATGACATGGCCTATCTCACATCCAACTTCCCACATCTAACCACTCTTTCTGCCAACATCATAACCTCACTTCCCCTTGCTACTACCACCCTCTTAACCTTCCCCGAGCTCCATCCTAACATCTATTCCCTCCATCATCTCTTTGCTCATGCCTCTCACCATTTTCAACTAACCCAACAGTCACAAACTTACGAGCCCCTCACACCTAGCTTTTTTCCCTCCCTTGCTAATCCTACCCTTGAGGATTACCAAGCTGCTCAAACCATTTTCCCTGTTCTTCCCCCCCTCCCCTCTGCTCCCCCTTCCGCAACTTACACTCTTCCATATTTCTCCCCCATGTCCCCAAATTCTCTCCCTGTCCGTTCATCACCTCCAACACTACTTGTGCTTCCATCAGCAAAAAATGACACAGTATTTGATTTCGAATATCAGGATCTGGATAATCCAATTCGTAGTCCCATGCCAAGTACCAATGATGGGTATGATTTTGATGAGATACCACTTCCCAGTAACCCCATCAAGGAATTTTGGAGCAAATATTTTGATATGAAAACTCGAGGTGGATGGACCCTGAACAACTTTCATACCAACCTTCGTTAGCGTCAAATTAGTGAAGGTTGGATTAGCAAGTTAGATCCACAACCTGATTGGTGCCGCCCCAAGCTTTTTGATGTAATCTTCTTGAAGCTTGGATGTGGATATGGATGTGAATATATGATATGCGATGTGAAGGAATCTGAAGTGAAGAGATGGAAAATGAGGTGATTGGATGAGTACACATATAGATGGAATGTGGAATAAGTAATGTGGATTCTCTAACCCCAAGTTGGGCTATAACCCCAGCGGGGGTTAGGTTCAGCTAGGGGGTTCTACAGAAATAGCCAATATGGAATGGCCTACCCTCTCCTCCAAATGAATGGCCTACCCTCTCCTCCAAATCCCCCTCAACTCCATCAGCCTTAACTATCAGGAGTCGATACTCTATAGTTGCAAACATGACACCCTCTCCGTATACACGCAATTACCAACAAGAAGGGTCCAAATGACCCATCATTGGGCAACATGAACATATTTATTATTTACAGCAAGTAGTCAGAGAGTTAAGGCTTGAGCTCGCATAAGTAAAAGCCCGACTTCAAGTTCTAGAGGGACCTAGCAAGCAGGCAGTAATTGCTGAGGTTGTGAATTCATGTAAGAATTCTCCTCCTACTCCTCAACTAGTCTCTACAGTCAAAGATATGGTTCATACTAAAGTACAATCAATCAAGAAAGAAGTGATTGAGGAGTTTGACACAAAGGCAAACAAGACTGATATCCAAGAAGAGATCACAAAACACGAAGCCAAACGCGATAATGCTGGATATCCCCTCCCTCTTTAAAGTCGGAGCCCGGCCAACAGGGGTTAGTGTAGCCCTTGTTAGGCACAGAGCTATGACCAAGAGACGTCCCAAGGCCGCACCCGTGAGTGGCCGACAGCACTATCGCCGATTTCATGCCTCCATTGCCTCATCCACCCTGATGTCCTGATTATGATGAGATTGATATATAGTCGACCACCGACATGACTATGTTGTACTTAGTAATTCTGCATTTTTTGCATTCTGCATTGATGTAGATGCTCATTTAGTAGCTCCACCCTCACAGCTCGTTTGTACGAAGATTTTCACAGTCTCATAGACCCATCGGTCTTCCAAAGACTTTCTTTCTTTCTTTCTTTCTCCAACACACACCTTACATGTCAACAATATCTATGCCAATGTCACTACAAACGTCGACAATAAACCTAAAATATTATAAAGTGCTTATTTTGCTTCAGCATCGTATGTTGCCACTAGTATCAACCCCTCAAAACTGGATATCAAATTTTCATATTTTTTAAAGGTTCGTCTTATGACCTCGCTACAAAGTTGTCTATACTAAAAAAGGTTTGACATAGGAACATCTATGAGAGAGAGACTTGTCTATACTAAAAAAGGTTTGACATAGGAACATCTATGAGAGAGAGACTTGTCTCTTGTAATGCAAATTTTGTTATAGATTTACAATGATCCGATTTTATAGCCATACAAGCAAAAGTAATTTTTGTTACTTTATAGCAATACTAAGGTGTTATGATGTTTGCACCTCATCTAGTATTGGATTGTAGACAACTCCAACTATAGGCAATTTCCCAATTGTCAACCCAATTGAAACGCAAACGAATGGAAACCTGTCCAAAACCAGGACACAAAGCCATTAAGAGCCAATGCATTCTTAAAGTATTTTTAAGAATGTTTGCACCTTATCTAGTATTGGATTGTAGACAACTCCAACTATAGGCAATTTCCCAATTGTCAACCCAATTGAAACGCAAACGAATGGAAACCTGTCCAAAACCAGGACACAAAGCCATTAAGAGCCAATGCATTCTTAAAAAATAAAAAGAGAGATTCATTATAGCCAAGCCATCAGATAAGACTACAATATAAATTAAATTATTTGAAACATGAATGAAAGAGCAATATGAGTGAGGGGAGGGGGAGCAGAGAGAGAAAAAAAGAAAAGGAAGGAGTAGTTTAGAAGAGGCATGAAACAAAGTTAAAAGCAAAAGAGAAAATAAGGCCCAGTTCACATAAGGCGGCGGAAGGAATTTAAAAAGTGTAGAAGCCAACAAAAAGTTGCCATATGGACATTAGTGTTCACATAGAGCGGCGGAAGAGAAGGTTGAGAGGTGCCACATCGTGGAAGAAAAAAGGGAGTTTTGTTCCAACCCCCCCCCCCTTGGAACAAACTTCTTCCACCCTCCAACTTGGCAAAAAGTGCCATGTTGGCACCAATCAACTCTTGGCTCTACTTTCCATGTTTTTGTTTTATTCTTTCTTCCGCCGCCCGAAAGGTTCACACTCGGCGGCGGAAGAAAATTAGTGCAGTCTTCCTTCCGCCCTCTGTGTGAACACTCGGGTGGCGGAAGTGTGCATTTTTTAACTTTTCCACCTGGAATTGCTCATTTTTGAGTGTGTTTTCCGTCGCTTCACTGTGAACTGGGCCTAACTTAGCAAGCAAAGCTTATGCTTATGTCCAAGCATAACCTGCAATATGGGTTTTGAAAATTTCCAGAAATCCTTTGACATCATGGGCAAAACAGGTAAATCTAACACCTAGTTTTCAAATTCTCAAAAATATAATGATTCTGAAGGTGATTTTCAATATATAAGCACAAAATTAACCACCAAATTCATGTCTGAAACTTCAACATGTGTACAAAATTCGTGGTCCCATCCAAAGGATCAACTATCCACGTCGGTGTGTCTGTGAGTTCAACAGACCCCAAAAGAGCTGTATTTTCTTCTCCTATGCCATTAGAAGAAACGACATCAACTAAGACACTAAGACAATGTAAGGAGTTAATTGTAACAAGCTCAATATAAGCAGTAATAACTTACCTCATGGTCAGGAAACTTTTCTCTGATACATTGAAAGATCAACGTCTCGCAAGCTTTGTCCGTCTCTGTGACAAGATCAACCTGAAACGGCCCACCTATAACTTCATTCATCATGGAAACTTCAAGTACGACATGGTCTATACAATCAAAAGAGTGCCTCCAATCTTAGGAAAGAAACAAAAATAATAATAGAAGCCATTTCACTACACATTGCCAAGCATAGATATAGGGAAGGATGGAGGGAGGTGACAAATTGGTATTGGGCGCTTGGAGCAGGAAATATGAGCAATTCCGTCTTTAGAGATTTGGCTGTTCAAGATAGGAGATATTGCATCAGGAGAGTAACAGGAAGATTAGGGAAGGAAAAGTCCTGCAGGGTTAGCCAAAAAGCTGAAAAGCAAATATAAAGCTCCTCTAGAAATCAGAAAGCTACAGAAAGCAAATTGTGTACATGCTGACGTGTGGTAATCTCCATGACACATCTATCCTTACGGAATATTAAATAATTTAATAAAGTTAACTTAGGATTGACCTACAATTACTAAAGCTCAAATGCTAGGCTAATGTCTCCGAATTTAACTACACTTTCCCAAAGTGTTCTAACATATGTCAGTGCTCTAGATCATAAGTGTGCCTAGAGCAAGATGTGTGACTGTTGTTTTCCTTGATCAAATGTCATGGAGACCATATTCACTAAAACTCACATACATCAATGGTCTGGAGTCCCCTCATTACTTTGTTTCTCCCCCATCACTAGCAAGGCTCACCCCCCAAGCCATTGAAAAGTGATAGTAATTAACTAGTCAGTAGCCCTTGCATTCTCTGTGCATGTTGATATAATAATTTGGTCTAGGGTGATCTGGTTATGGTCTCTATAAGAGCAAGGTTGAGTGTCTGTATCACTGTAATCTCTACATGCACTAGCCTCTACTCATGAAACAAAACATCAAACCACAGATGATGTTTGCAGCACTGAAGATGAGAGTAATCTTTGAATTGATTGTGATGACCTGATCGTGCAGAGTTTTGTCAGAAAAGGAAACCTCAATACAAATTAATAGCACATGCACAAAATAAAATGAATGAAGAAACTTATATAACAAAATATATAAAATAAAACTTATATAACAAAATATATGAATGAAGAAACTTATATAACAAAATATATATAACAAAATATATAAAATAAAACGTTACTGGATGTTACAGTTTTGCATAATCTTTACAAAACTTTGAATGTTTATTATGTTCAGTGAGGTCAAATTGTACCTCTTGGAAAGTAAATCGTTGCTCTTTTTACTCATCTTGGTCAAATTGTCAATATACTACTCTTGCTAGCCACTCCTGCTATTTGCAATTTCTTCTTGCTCGTCTCCTACTCCTCCCACATGTGTGATTTGACCTCCAAAGCTCTCCCTCTATCTCCAGTTGACAAAATTGCATTAGCTAACCTCTCTGCATCTCCTATTTGCCATGGAGTCATCCACTTACTTCCCAGTATTTTCCCAAAAAAGATTTTGACCTGTTCTCCAGGGTTTGTACCCCTTTGGATGAGATGGGGAATGAGAAAACTGTACATGGCGCTTTTGAGAGACAAAAGCTAGCAAAGTTTCCTCTAAAAATTCTAACACACATAGATCTTGTATTAAATTGATCAGAACTATTATGTACCTATGCTAGGTTAGTTTTGATCAACTCAACCTGTGAAGCAGCATTAAGATTGGAGTTTTATGTCCCTTGAGGGACTACCTGTTTTGTCGGGTCATAGGCAGTATTAATGACTCATGGGGTGGTCCCTTTTCTTCTCAAAGGAAGATTCCAATCTGCTTTGCCAGATTTGTACTCTTTTTGGATGAGTTAAAATATATTATTACCCTGGCATGAGAAGGATGCACACACATCTTGGATGATTCAAAAAATATATTATCGTACTGATGATGAGAAGAGAACACGTCAAGAAGAGGCTCTCTCTGTGATGTAGTATACATATGAGAGATTCAATTGTGATGTCGGAATACTAAAATTTCCTTTGCCAGACCAGTCCTCCTTGCCTGCAATCTGGCCAAAGAAGCTTGGAAAGTAATAATGATATGAAAATGGCCCTTTTCAAAGAAGTCAGGAGTCAGCGTGCATAATCCATATGCACCTTGCTAGCTGAAACTAGCTTTTTACCTTTCAAGCGGAATTCACCCATTTGATAAATACATCACTCAGTGTAATTGTAATTTGTAACCTTTATAACCATCCGATGCTTCCTAAGAGACCATTTATGAGGTTTAAAAGACCATTCATTGTAGTATTTCTCTCTTCCTCTTTATGGGATGTCGTTGGCAAATCAATACCGTAGCTGTATGTTATGATATGATGTACTTTATGACAGAATTTCCGGTATCTCATTACCCCTATCCAGTCTCTGATGAATGTACTGAATAAATTTGAATTTTATTCCCTCAAAATCCTCAAAAGAAAAAAGCAACTGACCCCCGCTTCTCACTCATCGTAGAGTTAGAAGCTTGTATCTCTGACCACTATCTCCTTCAAGTAAAGACTCATTACATTGTTTTTAACTTGTACTCACCCTTGAGATAAAATGTGACAGAGTCAGAGCTAGTGATACGTTGAAACCTTCCAAAGGCGACTGAGTACATTTCTTTCTATGCTATATGAAATGTCAAATGGCTGTACAAGTCAAGACTGCCTCCCAGAAATCCCATGCCGAGTATTTGAAGAGAATCCATTTACTACATTAATTTTGTCTCTTTCAAGAGACTATGACTCAAAGAATGAATCATGTTTTGAAACAGCTGCAGGAGGATTTTGTGAGTCGTTAATCATTGAGGTGTGCTGATTGCAAAAGCATTTTTCCAGTACAATAGCCATTTCATTGTTGACAGGTGTCCAAGCAGATTTGGCTTTAATGTTGACAGATTTCAATGGTGGGATCGCGTATGTTTGAACACAGTGGCTTGCAGGAGTCGAGCTGGCTTTTTTGAAAGGACGTCAAAGGCCTAAATTATTGGTGTAGAGTGTCATGAATGAGTGCTACCAATAATAAAATCTTATATTTAGAACATGTATAGATACTTGAAAATTATAAAAGAAAGACTTGTTGTGAAACCTGTGTTTGAGTCCTTTCTAGCTGAATTATTGTGTTCTTATACATTTGTGGGAACCTTGTAATCATGTGTGATGCTTTTTTATGTTCCTTATATTTTTCAAAGATAGTATTATGAGTCTACCTTAAGCTCAAGAGAGGGAATTGTAAAAAAGCACACCTACATGAAGTTGTGAATTTTTTGCCAAAACATCAAAAGGACACTTTTATGTCTTGTTTTGCTACCAAACTCATGTTAAAAAACAACACAAAAGCAAAAACAAAAGAAATAATAAAAGCAAGCAGATTTTTGTGTCCTTTAGTACTTGTTGTTGGAACTTGTGAATTCGTGAATAGTGATCTCTAGTTGAGGTTAGAGATTTCGATGCTTGGAACGTGTTTCCCTTTACCTTTTGTTGAGGTTAGAGGTTTTGGTGACAAAACGTGTCATCATTTTATTTATTTTTAGCACTGCCCTATAAAGGGAAGGGTAACCATTCATGAGGGGTGCCCTTTGAAAGTGGAAAAATAGCTGTACATGGCACTTAAAAAAGTGGTGAATTACTTGAGAGCTTAACGCAAAAAAAGGCCATGAGCTTCATGTCTCATCTTCTTCTTATCCTCCTCTCTTGTTGTTGCTCCTCCTTTTCCTTCTCTTGAGATAGCTTTTACATTGCTTTTATGGTCACCTAAAATAGTCACGAGCCTCTCTAATTTGTTCTTATGGTGTTGTCATATTATTAAAAGGGCAGTGCTATCGTGCACCCGTGCGTGGGGGGGCGCATGGGGGGGTATGCGACATGCGCGCAAAGGGGGGGGGTAATGGGTGGGACAGAAGAGGAGGGATGCAAGAGCGAGACAAAGTGAGGTTGACGATCAGGGATACCAAGGCGTGGCATGACCGCTAACCTCGGTGTGCCAAAAAGGGTGCAGCACCAGGACTTCTCGAGAGGTCACCCATCCTAGTACTGTTCTGGCCCAAGCGCACTTAACTGTGGAGTTTTGACGGGATTCGGTGTATTAGCGCTGGTGTGACCGCACCACGTAAAATAACAGTGAGAAATTAGTATTGTCTTATTCTGTAAAGGTGGATGGGGGGGTACGCGACATGTGCGCAAGGGGGGAGCGACGCATGCGCACAAGTGGAATGAGGGAAGGGGGGGATGGGCAGGTGGGGGGGGTTGTGCGCATGGGCGCAAGGGGGAATGAGGGGGGGGAGCAATGGGGGATGAGGGGGGCGCATGCACACACAAGGGGGGGATGAGGGAAGGGAGAGGGGGGGCGCATGCGCACAAGGGGGGATGGGGGGCGCAATGGGGGATGGGGTGCATGCGCACAGGGGGGATGAGGGAAGGGGGAGGTGGGTGCAATGGGGGATGGGGTGCATGCGTACAAGGGGGGATGGGGTGCATGCGTACAAGGGGTGATGAGGGAAGGGCTCGGGGGGGTCACTTGTATAAACATGTAAGTATCACGTGGGTTCAACAGAAGGACATTTTAAATATTTAAAACTTACAGAAATATATTTACAGAGGAGATTTGTTTATTGTATTTTTTAAAAAAATTACAGATTTGAATAGGAAAGGATACATTATATTCATTAAAAAATTCACAGATAAGGGACTTTTTAAATAGGCCTTGAACGCACGTGATATAGAGGATTTACATATAGTGACCCCCCCGTGGGGAAGGGGGAGGGGGGAGGGGGGGTGCGTGCCCACCACAAGGGGGGATGGGGGAAGGGAGAGGGGCGCATGCGCACAAGGGGGGATGGGGGGCGCAATGGGGGATGGGGTGCATGCGCACAGGGGGGATGAGGGAAGGGGGAGGTGGGTGCAATGGGGGATGGGGTGCATGCGTACAAGGGGTGATGAGGGAAGGGGGAGGGGGGAGGGGGGGTGCGTGCCCACAAGGGGGGGGAAGGGCGTTGGGGGGATGAGGGAAAAGGGAGGGGGGCTGTTGGGGGGATGCGCACAAGGGCAGGTGGGGGTGGGGGGGGTTTGTGCGCATGCACACAAGAGCGGGGGGATGCGCGCAAGGGGGGGTGCCCATGCGCACAAGGGGGGTTGTTGGGGGAGGGGGGCATGCACACAAGGGGAGGTGCGCATGCACAAGGGGGGGTGCGCACGTGCACAAGGTGGGATGAGGGGGGGGTTGCGCACGTGCACAAGGGGGGACGAGGGAATGGGGGGGTGCGCATCATCTGCACAAGGGGAGATGTTGGGGGGGCGGGCATGCGAACAAGGGGGGGTGTTGGGGGGGGGATGCGCACAAGGGGGGGTGTTGGGGGTGGGGGTGCGCAAGCGCACAAGGGGGGATGAGGGAGGGGGCGGGCACGTACACAAGGTGGGATAAAGGAAGGGATGAGGGAAGGTGGGGGGTGCACACGAGCACAAGGGGGGATGGGGGGTGCACACGCATAAGGTGGGATAAGGGGGGGATGGGGGTTGCACAAGGGGGGGATCAGGGAGGGTGCGCATGCGTAGAAGATGGGATGAGGGGGGGTGGGGGTTGTGCACGCGCACAAGGGGGGCATGAGGGGGGGGTGCGAACGTGCACAAGGTGGGATGAGGGGGGGTGGGGGTTTGCACACATGCACAAGGGGGGATGAGGGGGGCGCTGGGCACGTGCACAAGGGGGGATGGGGGTTACGCATGCGCACAATGGGGGGATGAGGGGGGTGGGGGTTGCGCACACGCACAAGGGGGATGAGGGGGGGTGCGCACGCGCACAAGGGGGGATGGGGGGCGCATGCGCACAAGGTGGGATGAGGGGGGTGGGGGTTGCGCACGCGCACAGTAGGGGGATGAGGGGGGCTGTGCGCACGTGCACAAGGGGGGATGGGGGGCGCACGTGCACAAGAGGGGATGAGGGGGGGTGGGGGTTGCGCACACGCACAAGGGGGAGATGAGGGGGGTGCGCACGTGCACAAGGTGGGATGAGGGGGGTGGGGGTTGCGCATGCGCAAAAGGGGGGATAGGGGGTGCGTACGCGCACAAGGGGGGATGAGGGGGTTGCGCACGTGCACAAGGGGGGATGAGGGGGCGGGGGGTGAGCACCAGTACAAGGGGTGATGGTGGGCGCACTCGCACAAGGTGGGATGAGGGGGGGTGGGGGTTGCACATGCGCACAAAGGGGGGATGAGGGGGGGTGCGCACGCGTAGA
The DNA here is from genome assembly GCF_041138505.1 of Cibotium barometz. NCBI lineage: Eukaryota > Viridiplantae > Streptophyta > Polypodiopsida > Cyatheales > Cibotiaceae > Cibotium > Cibotium barometz. Next base: position 48,198,825 of record NC_141070.1, read on the forward strand.
AGGTGGGATGAGGGGGTGGGGGTTGCGCACGCGCACAAGGGGGGATGAGGGGGGGTGCGCACGTGCACAAGGTGGGATGAGGGGGGTGGGGGTTGCGCACGTGCATAAGGGGGGATGAGGGGGGGTGCATACACGTACAAGGGGGGATGGGGGTGCACGCGCACAAGGTCGGATGAGGAGGGGTGGGGGTTGCACATGCGCACAAGGGGGGGTTGTGCCCATGCACATAATGGCAAGGGAGATGCAGGGGGAGGTGTGGTGTGTGTGCGCATGCGTGAGAATGGGGTGCACAGGTGTATGCGTGCATGTACGGGGGTGGGAGGGCGCGCAAGGGGGGGAGAGGGTGCATGCGCAGAGGGTTGGGAGGTGCACATGCGCACAAGGGGGCGGGGTGTACGAAAACCCCACCCCAGAGAGACACGCGAGGAGAGGGCGACCGGGGGGCCATGGAGAGGAGGGGACAAATCTCGGTGCCATGGCAGGCTGAATCTCAGTGGATCGTAGCAGCAAGGCTACTCTGCCACTTATAATACCTGGCCACATATTTAAGTCGTCTTCAAAGGATTGATCTCCGCGATCGTCTGGAATTGCCATTCAGAGTCCACAAGGCGGCTCCTTCAGCCACCTCAAGGGAGGCTATCGACACATGCTCTCGTTGAGCTCATCTTAGGACACCTGCATTATCTTTTAACAGATGTGCCGCCCCAGCCAAACTCCCCACCTGACAATGTCTTCGGCCTGGATCGGTGCTCGGACGTGCCTTAAGACCAGAAGCAGGGGCCAAGCTCCGCCTCCACCTCACGGAGTAAGTAAAATAACGTTAAAAGTAGTGGTATTTCACTTGTGCCAGAAGCTCCCACTTATTCTACACCTCTCAAGTCATTTCACAAAGTCGGACTAGACAAGCTCAACAGGTTCTTCTTTCCCCTGAAATCTCTTCAGAAGTTCTCTGCAATATTTCTCCTGTGAAATGAAGATCCTGTCTTTGGCCTGCTTTACTTCAATCCCAAGGAAGTAATGTAATAACCCAAGGTCAGTCATCTCAAACTCAGACATGAGTAGCTTCTTGACCTATGAAATCTTCTTGACATGATCACCTGTCAAGATAAGATCATCAACATAGAGGATGAGTACCAGTCGTAATCCCTTCTCAATGAACAAGTAAAGGTTTGCCTCAGAAAGGACTCCGACTAAGCCCTATCTTCTGAAAGAATACATCAATCCTTTGGTACCAAGCTCTGGGGGCCTGTTTCAGCCCGTATAACGCCTTCTTCAACCTGCAGACCTTTAATAGGGACCCTGGATCTTGAAAGCCCGGTGGCTGCTCCACATATACCTCCTCCTCCAGGGTTCCATTAAGCAATGCGGACTTCACATCCATTTGAAAAATAGGCCACTGGAATTGGCCAGCAAGAGCAATCACTATCCGGATAGTAACCATGCGGGCTGTGGGAGAAAAAGTTTCATAAAAATCCATGCCTTCAGTTTGAGCAAAACCTTTGACCACTAACCTTGCTTTATACTTATCCAAGCTGCCGTCTAATTTGTATTTAAGTTTGTATACCCACTTAGTGCCGATGACTTTCCGTCTCGCGGGGGCCTGGCCACTAAGTCCCAGGTATTGTTCTTCAGGATAGCATCCATCTCTGCCTGCATGGCAGCCTGCCATTCTGGATTGTCCTTCGCCTCCTCGAAGGTCCTTGGCTCGTCAAGCTGAGCCACCAATGCAAAATTCACGGATGGGGTCTTTTGAAGACGTTGAGACCGCCGCAATCCGGAACTGCTACTCTCAGGTAATTCGGTGACCCGAGACTCTTCCAATGTCTGTAGGTACCATTGGGGCAACTTTCTTTGCTTCTCTGTGGGAGGAGGAACTGGAACTTCTTCTAGAACATCCTGCTCTTCCTGAAGTAACTTGTGGAACATCAGCTTCTTCTGATTTTGCCACCTCTTGGTGGATGGTCAACCTGGGGCGGGGTGGGTTCGGGGGTTGAACAATCTCCTCCTCCTCAATCTGAGGCTCCTCCTGGGGTTCAGATTCTTTTTCCTCGAAGACAACATCCCGACTGATAAGGATCTGCTCCCTTACTGGATCGAAGAGGCGGTAGGCCTTGGATTCTTCGCTATACCCAACAAAGATACATTTTCTGCTCTGGGAATCAAGCTTTGTCCTGTCTTCCTTGTGCACATGCACCCATGTGTTAGAACCGAAAATGCGAAGATGAGTAATAGAGGGCTTCTTACCATAAAATGCCTCATATGGAGTCTTGTCCTTGACGGCCTTCGTCTTGGTCCGGTTGAGAATGTGTAAGGCTGTATTGATAGCTTCACTCCAATAGGCTTTAGAAAGGTTCCTCCCTCGGAGCATAGCAAGCCCTGTCTCTGTGGTGGTTCTATGCTTCCTCTCGGCTACCCCGTTTTGTTGAGAAGTATGTGCTGTGGTGAGTTGTCGCTTGATCCCATGCTTGCGACAAAATGTGTTGAACTCATTTGAAGTGAATTCTCCCCCCCTGTCTGTGCGGAATATCTTGACATCCTCCCCTGTCTCCTTTTCAACTCTGGCCTTCCAGTCTTTGAACTTCTCTCGAAAGCCTGAGACTTTTTAGCCAAACAATATACCCAGGTCATTCTACTGAAATCATCCACAAAGAGAAGTGAGTACCTGGATCCTGCCCACGATGCTGTAGACATTGGACCACAAATGTCGGCGTGAACCAACTCAAGTGGTTTGCTGGCCCGAAACGAGGCCTCTTGTGGGAACTTATCCCTGTGCTGCTTGCCTTCTAGACAAGCCCTACAGACATCATCCTTGCCTGTAATTGGTGGAAGTCCATCCACCATCTTCGACTTTGACATTTCAGCCAAGATTCCATAACTGACATGACCGAAGCGCTCATGCCAAAGTTTGGACTTTCCGTTGTCTGCATGAACCAACATTGCACTGAGGCGGTACAGTCCGTTCTCTTCAACTCCTTGAGCCACCATCTGACCATTTGCTTTGGATGTCACGGTGACCTTACCATCTTGAAAGAGAACTGCCATGTTGTTTTTGTCCATCTGACTTACAGACAGTAAATTTTTGCAAAGGTTAGGTACATAAAGTACTCCAAAGATATCCTTCTCCTCACCCGCGGTTGTAACGAAAGGAATGCTACCGATGCCCCTCACAGGACACGTCCGGCTATCCCCGACAGAAACTTTGGAATCCGGGTGTGTACTTTCCATGGTCTTGAACCAAGTCCTTCTGTTGGACATGTGCTTGGAAGCACCGCTGTCAACATACCAACCCTGTTTGCCTTCACTGACTGCATATGCTGAACAATGTTCACTGATTAAAAACAACTGTCCAGTCGTCACATTGGCAGAATCATTCTTAGGCTCTTCTTTGTTCTTGGCTTCTCTCTTCCACTTCTGATCTGCTTTCTTCTTTCGGCATTCTTTGGCGGAGTGACCAAGCTTCTCACAGTAATAGCACTTCATTTTCTTCTTGTGTTCCGCCTCCTCTGCCTTCTTGGAATCCTTTGGCTTGCCTTTTCCAGGCTTGTCTTTGGCCACTAATGCCTTCTCGTCGGTTTGCGCAAAGAGTTTCTCTCGAGCCTCCTCTTGAAGCAGGAGTGGGCCAAGCTCCTCAAAGGTGATTGGCTTAGTCCGTTGACCCGCAGTGACCGTAGTCACAAAACTTTTGAAACTCCGTGGCAGTGTTCGAAAAAAACTATTTTCCCAAAAAGTACAAAACCTTCATCTAAAAATTGTGAAATTATTTATAAAGAAAATTTTCAAATTTTGAAGGTTTTTGTTCTACAACCCCTCAAAATCTGCATGTTTTTGTACCCTTAAGTTTCAAATTTGAAAGTAATTTTAAAAATCTGCAAGTGCAGATTACACTATACCCGGGTTTTTTCGAACACTGCTCCGTGGCAACTTGTGGAGTGTGAGCAACGCCAGTTGGCTCGAGTCCACCTTCTGACCAACCGCTGCGAGCTGGTCCCGCACAATTTTCACCTTTGTCAGATGATCATGCACACTATCACCCTCATTCATATCAAGATTATAAAGCTGATGCTGAAGAGTAATAATACGGGCTGTATTATCGGTTTCATACAGCTCCTTCAGTATGGCCCACGCCTCTGAAGACGTCTCTGCCAACTGGATATGAGGAATCACAGCATCTGCTGTCGTGCCAATAAGCATTGCTAATGCTTGAGCATCCCTCTCCTCCCATGCACAGAGTTCATCCGCATCTGCTTCAACTAGAACTTCACCTCTTTTGTCCACGATGTCCTCCGGCTTCTCCTCGGTCCCAATCACAATCTTCCACAACTTCCGTGCCAACAGATGGCTTCGGATCTTGAACTTTCCAGATTGGATAGTTCGTCCCATCGAGCTTTCCAGCTTCACCGAAATTGGGGATAAATGAAGAAGGAAGATGACTGGAGAAGGAGGAAGGACGAGCAGTGGGTGTAGAGGCTTCTGAACGCTGATCCATCTCGGTGAATAGCAAACTGAATAACTGAAACAGAAATAAATGTACTGACCTCCCGTGCTAGCCTGAGCTGAAAACAGAATCGCCTTACTGCCAAGGGACTCCTTGCTTCAGAGAGTGCTTTGACGAGGAAGAGTTGAGAGCCTATGGCTCTGATTCCATGTTGGAGAATAGGAGGTAATGAATCACTCAACCCTCCACCCAAGATCTCTCCCACTCTTCCACACACTCAACTCAGATAACTCATCACAGATGCAATAAACACTCACTCAGAGATAACTTAAACGGAGAGAGAGAAACAGTATATTCATCCACCGGATGGTGGGCAGAAACTGGCTCCAAGGGGAGCAATACAAAACTCAGACAAGTGCTGAGGAAAACTGACAGAACTCTCTCTGTCAAACTGAACCAGCTCTGAGTGCACAGCACAGCCTAGGAAGGAGGCTTTCTGTCCTGCACTGGATGCTGGACTGAAACAAGGAGTGGGCCTTTTATAGGCACTGCTCAGGCCCTCTGGGTTGGCCGACCAGCAGGGTCGGTACCCCGTCTGGTGGGCCGACCAGGCTGTCCTGGAAATCCGACCAGGGTTGGCCCTGGTCGGTGGCCCTGGTTGGGCCGACTAGCCCTGCCACAGGCCCCTATAAAAGGGTGCCCTGTGCAGCCAGTCCCTGTGGTTGTAGACACCTCCAAGGGAGGCACAAAGCTCCCTATATCTCTGCTGTTGCAGGCAGCAACCAGCCCATGTGCTGGTTGCCTGGGTTTCTCTCTTTCCCTGCCCTCCTACCTCTCACTGCCCCTTGTCCCCTCAAATCGGGGGCTCACAGGTGGGCACAGTGAGTCTCTAACACTGCTATAGAGTGATTTTTTATGCTTATAGTTGAGCCATGTATGACTTCCGGCATGATATAGCATAGTCCTTACTTTAACACTTGATGTTTACGACAACTCGACTGTTATAGAGGCGAATGCAGCAACTGAATGTGTAAAATCTGGTACACACCTAGGGCACAAAAGAGTTGACATCTCAACTATGGTATTCTAGTCAAAATGCATTCCATGGTAGACCTTCCACATGCACAAACTTTCAGAACATGTCTGTGAGGGCTGCTTCCTAGGCAAATTGCAGCAGTTCTCCTTTCCCAAGGATGGGACTACTGTAGCATCCATGAAGTTGCACTTGGTACATAGTGATGTATGCAGACCGATGCAAACAGCATCTCTTGGGGGGTACTCCCTATGAAACATGGACAAGACGGAACCTATGATTTCACATATGTGGGTATTTCAGTGTTTGGCATATGCACATGTTCCCACTTAGACGAGGCAGAAGTTGGAGGAGAAAGCAGTGAAGCGCATATTCATTGGCTACAACCCACAAAGGCTATAGATTGGATCAGCCTAGCACGAGGAAGGTTATTGTCAACACTTTGTTGAACATGCCACTTGTCATGACATAAGTACCCAGTAGTTCCCAAATGAGCATGCTAATCAATGGGATTAGTCAAGAGAAGAACGTTCGTTTAGATGGCTCTAGAATCTGAGTCATATTGAGTGAGATACGTAGGAAGAAGGCTATGTTAAGTTGTAGGTCAATTACCTAGAGGTGAAAAAGGGATTGAAAATAATTAAAGTGTAGGGAGAGAGTTCAAGGAACCTTAGAAAACTCTAGTACCTAAAGTCTAAGGATTAACCTAGGTCTTAGGGAGAATCGAAAGGGCACACCTGAGGAGGTGTGGCCACTCATGTGGTCACATCCCATCTCCATGCATTCCACCTTTTCCATCCATTCATTCTCAGACGACCAATAGTAACCAGCTTTGAGAGCACCTAGGATACGTCTTAAGTACGTAGATAGTGAGTCTAACTTAGGTATATATTAGGAATAGGGAAAGAAATACCCAATTTAGAGGTCATGAGGGCCCTATTACAGCTTGAATGTTGTAGAAGGGCCTAGAAAATAGCTCTAGAGTCCTAGTGTTTCAACAAATCAAGATTTAGAGGAGAACCACATCTGGTATTAGAGTGGCAATGAGCCACTCATCGAATGGTAGAGACGGACGATTGAGAGAGGAGAGACATAGTTGCCAGCCGAAACGGAAACGGGAGAAACCGGGGAAACGGAGTTTCCCGTCCCCGTTTCGAAAGAAACGGCAATATGGTACAATTTTTTTTTTTAAGGAAACACAGAGCTATATTACTGAGTATGAAAAATTCCCCAAAGTGCTAGTGGTGGCCTACTGAGGGGGCATACAAACTGTGCAGTGAGAGGCGTGTAGCCTGTGAGCGGTCAGTGCTACATCACGTTTTTTTATACATAATACAATTATCAATCGAGTGCGAATCATACATAATACAATTATCTATACTTGAAGCAATCATGCATGCTTCTATGATTCTTAATTCCTGAATGGATGGAGGGATGGAGAGGAGGCTGCTAGGCTACAGCTTGCAAGATGGAGAAGATGGAGAGGATGAAGGGAGAAGGATGGAGGGATGGAGACTTGAGAGGATGGAGAGCAGGGTGGATGGATAGCAGTAGCGCACAAGGCAAGAAACGGCGAAAATCAGAGCGAGGCGGCGAAAATTGCATCAAAAAGAGCCTTTGGCCCGATTTAGGGGGGAAAGCATGTTTTAGGAAACAACGTTTCTTTTGGCGTTTCCATTTCGCTGTACCCTCGCTGTACCCATTTCCTACCAAAAATGGCTGTTTCTGGCAACTATCAAACATGTATTCGAGCTTTGTGGTGAGCTTAAGCGATAAATTGATAAATTGATCAAATTGGCTACAAGCTGAGCACCATGAGAATGTGCAAAGTTTCTTTAACAAAGTATTTGAAGGGAGCTAGAGTCAAAGAAATCAAACATTGAGATTTAAGATGATACGGCAACATCGACATTTGCCAGCGTAAGGGAGCACCTCAAAACTAAGAATCTTGTTGTGCTCTAAGTCTCTCATTTGAATTTCTGCAATTTGGTTAATTGTAATGGCATCCCAGGACAAGATGGACGGTAATAATAATGAAGACCATTTGAGTGCTCTTATTGAACCGTCTGTCAAGAGAAATACCTATCCCAAAGGGGTCATGGTGGAACCCAAGAAGACTAAAACAGCCCAAGTGGCATACTCTATGATAGAAATTTAACTCTGTTTAGTTATTAGCTGAGGACAGCTAAAATTAAGAAAGAGGGATTGTCATGACATGCGTACCCAGTAATCCCCCAATGAGAATGCTAACCAATGGGATTAGTCAAGAGAAGAATGTTGGTTCAGATGGCGTATTGAGTGAGATAGGGAGAAAAGGTTATGTTAAGTTATAGGTCAATTACCTCAGGGTGAAAAAGGGATTAGAATAGTGTATACATCATACGCACGTAGATAGTGAGTCTAGCTTAGGTAAAGATTAGGAATAGGCAAAGAAATACCTAGTTGTAGGAGGGCCTGGTAAATAGCCTAGAGTCCTAGTCAGATTTGCCTTTGCTGGACTGTAAAAAACAGCCTTCTGTAAATGCCTCAGATGTGTTTGATTCATTGCTGCTTGTCTTTCAGACTAATAGAGATTCAGATCAGAACTTTCAGGGTTGAGGAGTTATCCTCCTCCTCATGATGCCCATGTTTAGCCTGATTTGCTTCAGCATGATGATCATGCTACAAACAGTTGTTGCAGAGGAGAGGGCTCCACATCAATCCACATTACTTAATCTAGGTCCAATCATATGTATTCCGATCGTCCTTCATCCATTCACATCCATCACATCATTCTCCATCTCATCACATCTTTCCACATTTATGCTCATCACATCTCATCCACACGCATCTACCCATATCCGCATCTCATCTCATCACATCTCATTCACATCACATCTCTTCCATTCACATCTATCCCAATTCACATCACATCACATCACATCCACATCTCATTCATTCACATCTAGCTGATTCACATCACATCCATTCACATCACATATCATCCATTCGCATCTATCCCAATTTACGACAACAAAAAACAGTCTCCAGGTGCTGTTGGATACCCTTAGGGACAGCAAACAGGCTCAACCATTGGCTGCCAGCACTAACGTTGCACAAAGACAAATAAATGACAATTTTTTGGATGTCACTTTGATTGCCACAGCCTGCATTGAGGAACCTTTATGCCATAAGGATGCTTTTGACAGCAGAGAGTGGATGGATGCTTTTAAAGATGAATCGATTCCATTCACAAGAATGGCACACGGCACCTGGCAGTTGTGTGACTTGCCTCCTAGCAAGTGTGCCCTTGGCACGATGTGGGTTTACACGTTGAAGCGAAAAGCTGATGGCACCATCGACTGCTACAAGCGTGTCTTGTTGCCAACTGCTATGCTCAATAGCAAGGCATTGACTTTGAGGAAACCTTTGCTCCCACATCACGCATCACTACCATTCAGTGTGCCATTGCCACTGCATTTACAGGCATTTGGAGGTCCATCAACTTGACATCAAGACTGCCTTTCTTCATGGTGATTTGCTTGAGGAAGTCTATGTCAGCCAACCTCTGGGTTTAAGGTTGAGAGCTTATACTGGGCCATCTACGGAGCAAATTGCAGCCTTCAAGGCTGATTTGCAGAGATTTTTTGCAATGTCAAATAAGGGCCAGTTGCATTATTATCTTAGCATCCAATTTACTCAATTTGAGGGGGGCATTACGATAAGCCAATCTAAGCTCTTACATTGCCTTCAGTTCAATGATTGTAAGCCAATTCCAACACCTTTGGAGCCTGGCTTCCATTTCTCCTCAAAGGATGGGAATGATCCATTTGATGCCACTCTTTATCAGTAGGCTGTTGGCTGCCTAATTCCACTCGGCCTGATCTAGTTTCTCAGTTAAGTAGGTTTATGCACAAACCCAGTTCACTACATTGGTAGCGTGTCTTCCGATACTTGAAAGGCACACAGCATTTGGGATCCTATACAATGACAAAAATTCACTGGTTATGCATGCTTTTATGGACAGTGGCTAGGCTGGTTGTTACGACACGAGAGTGTCACATAGTGGCAATTGTTTCATGTATTTCTTGGTTCACCAAGAGGCAACCTACAATTAATTGTGAGGCTGAGTACAGAGCAGCCTTTAACTATTGTACAGTATGTCTGGCTCCATAAGCTACTCGCAAATCTTGATGCTAGCTAGACATCTTCTACTACCATATACACGTACAACCAGAGTACTGTGGCCATTGTGCGTAGTCTTGTGCGTACTCTGGCCATTGTGCGTAGTCTTGGCAAAAGGAACGTCCATTGCTCAATGTCCCATAGATCAACCAAGGTAGATGAAGAACTCAAGACTCTTAGTGTTTTTGCTAAGCTAGATGGTTAGTATTGTGTGTTAATACTAATAGCTCTAGTGTTACTGTTGTTATTGCCATTGGTCGCAAGGTGTATATTTTGATGTATGTATATCAAGCGTACAATTCGGTTGGGATTAGTTGGTGTGATGATTAATTGATTGTAACAACTAACACAATTGGCGGCTTGAGTCAGATGATCACGTCCAATAGATGTGGCATATATATTCTCGAGCTTGTCCAGTGTGTCCTTGGCTGAAGTAGTGAGGTCAAGATGATGAAGTAGTTTGGTAGGCAACCTCACACCAATAAGCGCTAGTGCCTTGTCATTCTTCTCATCCCAAGTTGAGACTTGTGCGAATTGATCTTCACCACGAGGGCGAGGCTCCATGTGTGCAAACTGAGGGAACAAACTCGCAGCACCAACTGAAGAACCAGCAAGTATGGCGGCTGGTCTAGGACTCCAAAATGCAATAGCAGCCTCCACGTGTGCAAGTGGGCAGATATAAGTGGCTGTACGTGCTCCAAATACAAACCCTAATCAGAACACAGCAAGAATATGCTCCGAAATGCAGAACTGAACCAAAAATGGAGCTCTTGTGGTCGTAGTAACTGCTTGAATTGCTGCAGCAGGTCCGAAAGCTGCAGAGTGGCTCACTAGGGCACCCCGAAGTGCAAAGGCTGGTCACCAATGTGCAAGGAGGCTCCCTAGAACAGTTCCAAATGCTGTAGCAGGCCACCACAATAAGAAACAGCTGTTGTAGGTAATTTGGAAGCCAAGAAACTGCTCGAAAATGCCTTCAAATGACTCAAAATGCTGCAGAGAAATCTGTCAAGTGGTCGACTACACCACAGCAGCAATAAAGAGCTGTTCTTGGCGTTGAAAACCTCCGAAACAGCTGTGTTGAAGGCAGCTATGCAGAAGCAGTGCAGAAGCGGGTGGAAATTGCCTTCAAAGGCCTCGAAGTGCTGCCAAAAATGCTTGCAGGGTGTCAGCTCTGCTGCAGCAGCCTAGGAACCCTAGGTTTGGCGATGAAGAGCTTCAAAACGGCACCACACCTGCAGGCGCTTGTAGACCAGGGTACCGACAGTAGATAAAAGGTGCCTAGAGCAATCGAAATAGCCCGGGAATGACGCTACTAGAGGCGGTTATGGAGGCAGCAAGCTATGGAGAAGGAGGCAGCTAGAGACGGAAATGAGCAGGCTGCATAGGAGAGGCGGCTGAAGCAAAATTAGGGTTGGGGCAAGAGTGATGAATTAGGGTTAGGGCAAGGGTGACGTGGCAGCTATGGAAGGTGGCTCTAATACCATGTTAGAAACATTGTGAAGGGAGAGAGAGAGAGAGAGAGTTAGGGTGTGAGGAAATAATGCTCAAAAGAAGACATGAAGAAGGCTCTTATTCTTTCATCAAGTGTGGCAATGTCCGTGAAGTACAAGCCTTATATAGTCTATTCACTCACACACTTGCACCTAGTGCATATGGGATAAGTCCCATGATGACACATGGCACTCACACAAGACTCACTCACATAGACTAGTACTAGATCACCTAGTACTTCACACTAACACATCACATCACCACACTCTTTGGCCATGATATCTCCAACAAGAATGGATCTGGTTACCCTTTTCTCTGCTCAAAGACATGCGTCTTCTTTGCTTCAACAAATCTTTGATTTTCTTCTATGTTTTCTGCTAATCTCTAACAGATTTTGACAGACAGATTGTATTGTGTGACAGGTGAAAATTGTCAGGAAAATTTTGGCTTTTTTATTTTTCAAGTGACTAGCTGGCTAACTAGAGTAACTGAACCAGACTAGGATCTGATTAACTGGACCAGCCTAGTTTGGTTATTGTGATCTAGTTAGCCTAAACAGACTGGTTAGCTTTAACCAGGGTCAAACTATCCATGGTCAGGTTGCCTAACCTAGCATGGGTTAACTGCAGATCTGCCACATCAACTAGCTGCATGTAATGCCACGGCATCACTATACAGCGACATGCCACATCAGCGTCTCCCAGCGTCTGCCCAGCGTTAGTGCCACATCACTACACGTGTGCACCATGTCATCACACGCGTGTGGCGCCACGTCACCCTAGAAGCAGAAATCCTTTGACAACAAGAAAGCCGTCCAGAATCTTCAGGTCAAGTTGTTGCATGACGACCCCTATTTGTCGTTCAGTGCAATAACCTAAAAAACGACAATGCTTGCCGTATACGTCTGTCTGTACAGTATCACAAGACCCCGATGGCGGATTTTGTAGCGCGTGCAAAGTTTAAAGCTCTGGTAATCCTACTGGTGAATTGAGGCGGACCTGCAGCACTCCACATCAAGGCATCGGCTCAAACGGCCCACGATGATCGTGAATTCTTGCAGCCTTAGCAATAGCTCGTCACACGGGAGTCTGTGCTCAATTTCTATTCGAAGGCTTCATCAATTTCACACAACGGGGTAGTTCTCCGTGAGAAATTCGTCAGAGATTTCTCACTTTACATGGGAGAATTGGCCATCGAAATAGCATGGAAACTTCAAGCAGATGGCGCCATTCTTGGTTCCCAGAATTCCACGAAACCAAGCATCGCCTGCCACCGTAACTCTCCCAAAAGCTTTTCTTCAAAAAAAAGACCCAAACTGAGCTCTGATACCAATGAAACCCAAATTTGCTAAGAGATGAATATCACTTCGTAGCTACGTTCCACCTCTCTCTATAAAATTCACAACGTCATAAGACTTTTGACGCATGAAATCGTAAGAAAATCTCAGCACAACCCCCTTAATCAATCTCTTGCGCTCTTTCTCAGACAATCTCTTTTCCCTCTCCCTCTTTGCCCGTCGCCCATCGCTCCTACTTTGTCCGTCACTCCTGTTTGTCACTCCCATCGCCTGCCCATTTAGCCTGAGCTACAGCTAGCAATGTAGCTAGCTAACTAGCTAGCTACGCCACAGCAGCTAGCCAACAGCGCCGCCAGCAGCACCGCCGCTAACAACAGTTCATTACTTCACATCTCAACAGTCCCTCGTTGATCACTTGTTCTCTACTCCCTGCTCACCTCGCAGCAAGCTCCTAGGTTCTCTAACCCCGAGTTGGTGGGCTCAACTATCAGGAGTCAATACTCTACAGTTGCAAACATGACACCCTCTCCGTATGCATGCAATTACCAAAAATAAGGGTCCAAACGACCCATCATTGGGCAACATGAACAGATTTATTATTTATAGCTAGAAGTCAGAGAGTTAAGGCTTGAGCTGGCATAAGTAAAAGCCCGACTTAAGTTCTAGAGGGACCTGGCAAGCAGGCAGTAATTGCTGCTCCCTGCTCACCTCACAGCAAGCTCCTAGGTTCTCTAACCCCAAGTTGGGCTAAACCCCAGCCTAACCCGGGGGTTAGGTTCAGCTAGGGGGTTCTACAGAAATAGCCAATATGGAATGGCCTACCCTCTCCTCCAAATCCCCCTCAACTCCATCAGCCTCAACTATCAGGAGTCGATACTCTATAGTTGCAAACATGACACCCTCTCCGTATACACGCAATTACCAACAAGAAGGGTCCAAATGACCCATCATTGGGCAACATGAACATATTTATTATTTACAGCAAGTAGTCAGAGAGTTAAGGCTTGAGCTCGCATAAGTAAAAGCCCGACTTCAAGTTCTAGAGGGACCTAGCAAGCAGGCAGTAATTGTTGAGGTTGTGAATTCATGTAAGAATTCTCCTCCTACTCCTCAACTAGTCTCTACAGTCAAAGATATGGTTCATACTAAAGTACTATCAATCAAGAAAGAAGTGATTGAGGAGTTTGACACAAAGGCAAACAAGAATGATATCACAAAACACGAAGCCAAACGCGATAATGCTGGATATCCCCTCCCTCTTTAAAGTCAGAGCCCGGCCAACAGGGATTAGTGTAGCCCTTGTTAGGCACAGAGCTATGACCAGGAGACGTCCCAAGGCCGCACCCGTGAGTGGCCGACAGCACTATCGCCGATTTCATGCCTCCATTGCCTCATCCGCCCTGATGTCCTGATGATGATGAGATTGATATATAGCACTACAAGACAATGCTGCCATACACGCGTTTCATACACGCGATAAATTACGAGCGCGTGTATGGTCGCACATGTATTTGAATAGAATCGCGCGCGTGTATTTTGGCATTTAAATTCGCGTGTATATTTGCATTTATGAACGCGTGTATAAATGCGTTTATATACACGCAGTAATACACGCATCTATACACGCTGCCATACATGGATTAATACACGCATAGTAAAGAAAAACTGAAGAAAAACTGAATTCCTTTACAAAATTAAGAACTATTTTCTTTAAACCATCTCATAGTACATTACAGTATACATCATTACACAATCCCACTACATGCATTTACAACAATGAAATATATTCAAAAATAAATCATGCATATGAGATGATAGAAATGTATCAATTTAGAACGTACGGTTAGGGTTCGATCTCATCTTCAATAAGATCCATCCTTGCCAAACGATCAACATCAATATCCATTTGATCAATTTGTAAGGCTACGATTAAATTTATTCCACTATCGATATTCTGTACTCCATTGATAATGGTATCGATGTCCTGATCATCCTCATCAACATCACCATCATCTCAATGGTAGGGTCATTCTCATGATCATGAGAAATGGCACGCTCATCTCATTATCATGATCATCTCTTATTTCTTGATCATGGATCACAACATCTTCATTGGCATGTTCGACATCATCTTCATTGCGGCTTGTTACATCCTCCATATGCTCCATATCAGTGAATGTATTATACTGGCATCACTTTGGAACGTGGTGCAATAGGGATGACGTACCACCATTTAATGTCATGTACCATTGGTAGATAGATAACCTACTCAAATACACATAGTACAGTAATTAATTAGCATATCAAAAGTCAAGGGGTACGCGAGCTTAGATATATATGTACATGAAACACATTAGTAAAAAAATGCATACCTGCTCACATTGTTGTGGCAATACGAGCCTATCTTTCTTTGTTTGCCAAAACTTTGTAGAGTCAATAGTTACATAGCCACTTGCATGGCGTTTTATCGTTGCATCAGGCCCTTTTTCCACCACGTTCATTTGCCATTCGACATCCAAAACATACACAAAGAAGCGACGAAAGTCAAGCCTAAATATGTCTTGGATTATGCCACAATAATCATCCATTTTTCCATTAGCTCCCTCAAAGCTACTAATGACACCGCAATCTTGTGTATTTCTCTTTTCATCAATTCTTTGTGTTCGAAAATGCTTGCCTTCACACCATATAGCATTGAACACAGTGCACTGGACCAAAATAGAAGCAATATTTGTGTAAGCAATGTGAATAAATATTAAAAGCAAATCACTTATTACAACTAATGGAAAACATTAGTTCTATGTACCTTTAACATGCATCCTCGTGCATACTCCCATTCTTTCGCCGTGATATGCAGCCCCTCGTCGCTCTCTGCTCTCTCCATTTCCTCATGTAACCAATCAACATGGATATCATTAAGAAGTGTTGCGCTAGATGCTTAGGGTACGCCTTCCGAGAGCCATGTTGCCTCCAAAAGAGAGCTCTTTCTGCTTGCCTTTTTGTCTTTGCATCCTCATATCTTGTAACCCATCTGCTCATCACATCACTATTAAGGATACAAGTGAAATTGAGATCATCAATCAATGTTATGTCAATTACTTTACTCTGTCCTTTTCCTTGAGGCACAATAGAGGTCATCCTCAAGTCCTCTTCATTGCTCCATAGTCGGGCAAAGAGCTGTCCACCTGACCAAGAAATTCTGAAATATATACAAGAGACTCTTGTATCAACCAACCCTCGGCCATGCTTCCTTCAGGCCTTGCACTTTGCCTCACAAAGTCTTTTAAGGTCTTCATGAAGCGCTCTAGGAAGAACATCCAACGTGCATGCACAGTACCACATAAAGCGATTTCGTCCACTAAATGCACAATGAGATGTAGTTGACTTGTGAGAATGGTTCGCGGAAAAGTCTCCTCTACCAAACAAACCACCTCCACTGCCATAACACGCGCATCATCCAACGTGGCTGGATCAATTGCTTTGGAACTAACATATCTGAAAAATAAATAAATAGTACGTTATACCTCATGCACGTTCATTTTACAAGGTTTAATGAAGGGTGATCTGACATGGGTTTTACATACCTCACAAGCTCGCCCATCTTATAAATACATTTTTTCAAACTCTTATTTGCACAATGGTCGATGCTAGTAGGTAGTATGAACTGCGCACATAAGAGCACATGTATGTATGGTTTATGGCATTACAAAATTTAATTTCAACGTACAAGACTTGGAAAACACTTACTTGAAGCATCTTGTGCCAATCGTGGGACTTCAACCCATATAGTTGCTCAACGCCTCTTTTCTGAGTGGTTGTAAAGGCTCCCTTCAATGATCTCATGCATCCAGTGGGAGTACGCAAAGTGGTGATGGCCTGCTTTACCTGCTTCTCCTCTTTCTTTGATATAATCCATGGTGCAGGCGGAAGACGAACGTGCCCACCCACCTCTCTTGGCCAAGCTTGACGCATTCGTCGTGCGACCCGCAAGTCCTCACGTACGTCAACATTGTCTCATTTACCAATAATATGTTCCCAAATACCAGATCCCACATTCTTGAAGATGTGCATGGGATCAAGAAGATGGTTGATCTTAAGATGGGTCCAATATGGCAGCCGAAAAAAAATGGAGTACCTACACAAGGGATTGCTCTATGTGACCTTTAATCCAATTAGAGACTACACAAAACAAGATTGAAAAAACATTACTATACCTGTTCATGCCATCTGGAGGAAGAATAGTTGTAGACTCCCAAATACGCTTCCAATCTTTTGCACGAAGTGTTTGTGGAGGAATGTTACTCTTACTAGCAACATATTTAGGATGATCTGAGAGGAGAAATCGATGATGATTATCGAATATGGTCTTACACAAACCGTCAGCATACTCATGTACTAACGAAGGGCCACAAACAGGACATGCATGTTTACCCGATGTTTTCAAACCTGTTAAAATATAAATAAAAGTTAGAATAATAAAGTCAATATGTATAATTAATATATATAGCCAATAGTATTAGAGTAGAGAGGTAATTAGAATTCTTACCAGAACAATCGCTATATCCTGGAAAGTCATGCATTGTCCACATCAACACTGCTTTTAAGTCGAAGTGTCGAGAGGAGGGAGGCCTACTAATGTCCACCACCATTCTCCATACATGGAGATGTGATTCAAGGTAATTCGACGTGCTCGTACAATGCATCCTTGACATCGATTACACATACATTTGATCTGTTGTCCCAACCACACATCGCGATTACGATGACGCATTGTCTCATCTTCCCCAGAACTGCTTGAAGAGATTGATGACATCCTATGTACAATCGAGAAAACACAAAATCATAATATGTTTTTAATGAAAGTATAAAAATTGCGTGTATTGACGCGGCTATTTCCTAAAAATTGCATGTATTAACGCGGCTATTTCCTAAAAATCGCGTGTATTAACGCGGGTAATTCCTGCAAAACGCATGTATAAACGCAACTAAATTATCACACACGCGAACATACACGCGTTTATAAACACGACGGTCTGTTTAAACTAAAAATAGCCCGCCTTCCCCAAATAAAAATTTTGAACTAACATATCAACACTGCTTTCATTTTCGCCTCCTCCAACAGAAACGAAACCTAAGTGCAAGGAGGGAGCAGAGAAGGAGCACACACGGGAGGAAACTGAGCAAGAAAGAAGACTCACTTTTTCAGAGGTGAGTCAGTTTGTCCTTTGCCTTGTCTCCTTCCTCAGATTTGTTTATGCTATTTTCTCTTTGCTTTTTGGGTTTGTCTCCGTCCTTTTGTTTCTGTGCACACGATTTTGGGTGAACGATTCTGACAGGGGCGACAGTGGACCTTTTATAAGGACACTTTGTCGGAGGTCGGTCCCTTTCAAATTTTTTTTGCATAGGTCGCGTGTAGAAACGCGTGTATCCTGTCTGCAAAGTCTTTTCACGCGAAGATACACGCGTTTCTGGATGCGTGTATACACGCGTTTTTTGACGGGTGTATACACGCGTTTCTGGACGGGTGTATACACGAGACTGCGTTTCCTGTTTCTATGGTTTGCAGGCTGATAGGTGACTTGAATGATGATATTTGTGTGAGTCAAGAGACAGCCCATGATGTACATGAGGATTATTTTTGCAGGTTCTTTATGGATATTCCAGGTTCTTCATCCGATCCATTTGCGTACAGCAATTGGCTGATGGAGATGCTAAATCATTTTGGGCACCATCGTGGTCCAGTTGAGCTTACAGAGTATATGTATGCCCATCCCCCTCCTTCCCTCTGCCTGGTGTGTATACCCCTACCGCGAGTATCCAGGGCACTCCAGTGCCGTCTATGCCTACGAGTCCGACGAGACGGCATGCAGCTTCTCCTCTTCCATGTCCACCGAGGAGACATACCTCGTCCCAGACACACTCACGCACACCCTCACAGCCACCATCACGTGCTCCCTCAGAGCCACCGTCACGTCAGGGCTCATAGCCACCGTCACGTAGACAATCCCCCAGTCGTGACTCCACCCGCAGTAGTAGGAATAGTGGAGGATGCGGCGGGTGCTTTGGGTGGGGGAGGTGGGGGAGGTGGGGGAGGTAGTAGGGCACGCGGTGAGAGAGGAGATAGAGGGAGAAGAGTTAGAGGAGACAGTTCGGAAGAGGAGGAGATGAGAGAGGTAGAGAGAGTGATCTGCTATGATGTGACGGATAGGGGTGGGATAGTGATGGATGTGAGGGGGAGAGAGGTAATGGAGTACATGCGTGGGGTAGTATCAAACTCGTATAGAAATTGTTTTATTAAATTTAAAGATCAAAATAACCGATTAGTTAGGGAGGTGATAGAGGCTATACATAGTCGGTACCCCAATCCCCCACATGCTACATTCTCGGATGTATGGGGAAGGACGCGAATAAGGGAGATCTTAAGTAATAAAAGATCTCACCTTAAAAAACTCGCGTACGATGACCGGCTAAATGTAGCTGCGGATGGCTATCCTGCCGAGAAACCTGCCCACCACTGCACACAAATGCGAGTGGAAGGAGGCAAAGAAACGAGCAGAGGGTGGCGTGAAGAGCAGGCAGCATGTGGAGGCACGACGGATCCAGATGGAGACCATTGGATCTTTGCATTTCGGATCTGGCGGCGTCGAGTCATGGGAGGCAGAGTTCGTAAGTATCTTGCCACTTTATTTGATTGTTTACTTAATTCATTGATTCTATGATTGTTTTAATCTTACAAATTGTGTTGATTATGATACAGCGAACGGGTTACAGGGAGAAAGCCCACAACCCACGATACTGCGTATGCTTGCCGGCATAGCAGACGTGACACGTGGGCCATCTTTAGAGCCGAGGGACGTATTATGGACGCGCAGTTTGAGATGGCCATGAACATATATTTTATCAATTAGTAATCTCTCTCTCTCTCTCTCTCTCTCTCTTTCTCTCTCTCTCACACACACAATGATTTTGGTTTATTGAATTACATATATATATACTTATATACTATATATTACTTGAACAGGCACAAGCTGCTGATGATCCACCCGCCGCCACTGCAGAGGGTGGACGTGAGCACTACTCATTGGACATTCCGACCGATGTGAGCTCATCTGAGCATGGAGGGAGCACCGAGTCATCATCTGGGTCTGAGTAGTACTCAGACTTATAGTATCACATTCCATATTGAGGATGTGGTTGTATATATTTTTTTGTAAACTGAAGCCATGGGCTACTTCGAGATATGGACTCCCTTGTATATATGTGTGATATTTTGATAGTAATATTGAATCGTGAATCGATAGTATTACATTCATGTCCGTCTTGAATCGTGTATTGACAATGTATGCATTCATGTCGTTCTTGTCTTAATCTCCCTCGTGCATATGTTCTTCGTGGATGGTCTAATGCACAAAAAAGAAAAAAATCCAGAGAGTGTTATTGGGTGCTGGAATGCTGGAACAGTATTCAGGCACCAAATAGCACTCTCTGGATTTTTTTTTTGCTCTCTGTTCGCGTGTATAAACGCGTCAGAACTGCTAAAAATCGCGTGTATATACGCGGATAATCTGTAAAACACGCGTGTATAAATGCATCAAAACTGGAAAATACGCGTGTATAAGCGCATCTAAATTAACAAAACGCGTGTATAGATGCATGTATCAACGCGTCTAAATGCATCTGAACTGAACTGAACGTGTGTATACACCCGTGTATGAGTGCGTCTGAGAAGTCCTATACACACGCTTTTACACGCATGTCTGTGGCCGCGATGATACACGCGCTGATACACGGGCCCGCTACTTTTTTTCACAAGTCATTTTTAGCGGCTAGGAGCGCGGGTATGAGTCCGATCCCTTGTAGTGTAGTCGACCACCGACATGACTATGTTGTACTTAGTAATTCTGTATTTTTTGCATTCTGCATTGATGTAGACGCTCATTTAGTAGCTCCACCCTCACAGCTTGTTTGTACGAAGATTTTCACAGTCTCATAGACCCATCGGTCTTCCAAAGACTTTCTTTCTCCAACACACACCTTACATGTCAACAATATCTATGCCAATGTCACTACAAACGTCGACAATAAACTCAAAATATTATAAAGTGCTTATTTTGCTTCAGCATCGTATGTTGCCACTAGTATCAACCCCTCAAAACCATAAGGGCATGGATGTCAAATTTTCAGATTTTTTAAAGGTTCGTCTTATGACCTCGCTACAAAGTTGTCTATACTAAAAAAGGTTTGACATAGGAACATCTATGAGAGAGAGACTTGTCTCTTGTAATGCAAATTTTGTTATAGATTTACAATGATCCGATTTTATAGCCATACAAGCAAAAGTAATTTTTGTATACTAAGGTGTTATGATGTTTGTGTTGAAATTTGAGCAAAATGATGAGCTATGGTGGATCAAACACTAGAATCAACATGATTAACAAAGTGATTAAGAAATAATTAAGACGTAATTAGTGAATAATTAGCAAATAGATTAATGTAGGCATGGATACTCAAAAGCCAGCAAATTCTCATTAGGGCTATGCCTCAATTTATAGAGTTTACATCAAGCATCAAATCCCATTGATTTCTCCATGATTCACTCCCAGAATATCTCCACCTCTTGCCTGATTCTCTCCACCTCTTCTCTTTTCCCTGAATATCTCCCAGAATAACTCCAAACTCCTAAATTCTCTCATGCTACCCATTATTCTCTCCCAGTAGATTCTTCTAACCTTTTCACTGGTTCTTTCACAATTACATCTCCTCTTTTACAGCCTCTATCCAAGAGCTTGTTCCCACACACACCCTATTCACTTGTATATTTCAACACCTCCCCTCAAGTGAATAATCCTAGCACACCTGGACCCTATACCAAGTTTCCCTCTTACTTGATAGCCCGCGACCAATGCCTCAAGTCCCTAAACTCCATAGTCCTTGACACTCTCTCTCTCTCTATGTGTCCAAGGCTACTATAAGTGCCCGCAACCTTGACGAAAGTGCTCACACATACATCTACCACGTGGCCTACATCATCGGTGGCTCAGAGGTGGTTTTACTTTATTGGGGCAGGTTACATTGGGTTGTGGGCTCTCTCTCTCTCTCTCTCTCTCAGAAAAGATGATCCGACTCCACTTCCCTTGGAGCCTCCATGAAGTTTGCCGATGTCGTTCCTTCTTCACTGGGTTTGCTGTAGCAGTCTCTCGCCATGTGTCCTGGCTTTCCACATTTGTGGCAAGTGAAGGTCCTCCCTCCTACTCTGCCTCTTCCTCGTCCTCGTCCTCGAGAGAATCCTCCTCGGGTGAAGAATGCTTTTTCCTCTCCTGCTGTTGAGTCGAGCTCTTTCTTCTCTTTGCCTCTGCTCTCTTGCTCCAGTAGAGCTGCTTCTATCTCATGTATCTTCAATTCAGGTACATTCTTTAGTGTTGCTACAATGTTTTCATAATCTCCTTTGTCCACACTCTTCAGAAGTATGCTTCATCATCTTCTACCTTTTTGCCAATAGCTGCTTAATGCTTTTATATTTGTTCAAGTGTGTGATTAAAGGTTCACTTTCCTTCATGTCCAATTTGTAGAATTGCATTAATAGATTTATCTTGGAATTTTTTGCTTGTGTACCAAATAATTTATTGAGTTCATCCCATGCATCTTTTGCCCATTGTATCCCTGTGATATGATGAATGATTTCATCATTTAAACTGAGTGCAATAAGTCCCAATGCTTTTTCATTCCTACTCTTCCACTCATTTTTCCCTCTCTCTGGGCATTCATCTCTCCCTTCAACTAATCCCCACAGATTTTTCCTCATCAGCAAATACATGGTTTTTGTCTGCCATGTATAAAACTGTTCCCCATTAAATTTGGCTATTTCCTGTGCTGAATTCATGGTGATGTGAAGGGGGTCTTACCTCTTGATCCAAATTCAAGATTCAAGGGCAGTGTCTACCCTTTTACAACTCAATCTGGTGTTGAATAGATGATTACAATAATTTTATCAGCATAAAATCACCAGAAATTATATTAAATTGAAGGTAACCAATTTGTACGGGATGGTTGGAGTATCAAACCAACTCCGATTTGAAATCTGAAGCTTTAGGGATCTGTATCAGATACCTAATGGTTAATTTGAACCCTCAATTGCACCAAAATACAGTGATTAGCACTGATTAATCACTGATTAGCAAATTAATGCTCTGGTTTGTGTGCAAAAAACAGAGTATGCGAGGAGCCCAGATCTGGTGCTTTCCACTTCAAATGAGCTCAAATGCTTTCAAAGGCATCAATAGCAATGAGTATAGTAGAGGATTAAGCCAAGAAACACAAGATTTGACCAAATAATGAAAGCTTAATCTCTGTTTTACCAAAGTCACCTGTAGATTTGATGAAGAGCTTTGATCTCAATGTAGACTTGATGAAATTGATTTCTGTCTTCACCAGCTTGTAGAGCATGCTTGATTACACCTTGGACTAGGAGGAATTGAAGCAATTTGAACTGAGCTTGAAGAAATCTCAATTCTCCTCCAGAAAAAACACGCCAGCCAAATCGCTGATTTCTGCTTCGTTTCTGCGCGGTTTGCTACGTCGTCTTGCTGAGCTTGAAGCTAGAGATGTTAGCTAGCTTGTGTATAAAGCTTGTGCCCTAATTTTATGTGTGCAAGGTGCTAGAGATCCTCCACTGGCTGGGGGTGAAGGGGAGAAGTGAAAACTCACTAAAAAATTGATTTTTTGCTAATTATCTACTAATCCTAATTAATTAACTAATGGACTCATAAATCTAATTGATTCTAGGCATGGCTCTGATACCATGTTGAAATTTGAGCAAAATGATGAGCTATGGTGGATCAAACACTAGAATCAACATGATTAACAAAGTGATTAAGAAATAATTAAGACGTAATTAGTGAATAATTAGCAAATAAATTAATGTAGGCATGGATACTCAAAAACCAGCAAATTCTCATTAGGACTATGTCTCAATTTATAGAGTTTACATCAAGCATCAAATCCCATTGATTTCTCCATGATTCACTCCCAGAATATCTCCACCTCTTGCCTGATTCTCTCCACCTCTTCTCTTTTCCTTGAATATCTCCCAGAATAACTCCACACTCCTAAATTCCCTCATGCTACCCATTATTCTCTCCCAGTAGATTCTTCTAACCTTTTCACTGGTTCTTTCACAATTACATCTCCTCTTTTACAGCCTCTATCCAAGAGCTTGTTTCCAGACACACCCTATTCACTTGTATATTTCAATAGTTTGCACCTCATCTAGTATTGGATTGTAGACAACTCCAACTATAGGCAATTTCCCAATTGTCAACCCAATTGAAACGCAAACGAATGGAAACCTGTCCAAAACCAGGACACAAAGCCATTAAGAGCCAATGCATTCTTAAAGTATTTAAAATAAAAAGACAGATTCATTACAGCCAAGCCATTAGATAAGACTACAATATAAATTAAATTATTTGAAACATGAATGAAAGAGCAATATGAGTGAGGGGAGGGGGAGCAGAGAGAGAAAAAAAGACAAAAGGAAGGAGTAGTTTAGAAGAGGCATGAAACAAAGTTAAAAGCAAAAGAGAAAATAACTTAGCAAGCAAAGCTTATGCTTATGTCCAAGCATAACCTGCAATATGGGTTTTGAAAATTTCCAGAAATCCTTTGACATCATGGGCAAAACAGGTAAATCTAACACCTAGTTTTCAAATTCTCAAAAATATAATGATTCTGAAGGTGATTTTCAATATATAAGCACAAAAGTAACCACCAAATTCATGTTTGAAACTTCAACCTGTGTACAAAATTCGTGGTCCCATCCAAAGGATCAACTATCCACGTCGGTGTGTCTGTGAGTTCAAAAGACTCCAAAAGAGCTGTATTTTCTTCTCCTATGAACTGCCATTAGAAGAAACGACATCAACTAAGACACTAAGACAATGTAAGGAGTTAATTGTAACAAGCTCAATATAAGCAGTAACTTACCTCATGGTCAGGAAACTTTTCTCTGATACATTGAAAGATCAATGTCTCGCAAGCTTTGTCCGTCTCTGTGACAAGATCAACCTGAAACGGCCCACCTATAACTTCATTCATCATGGAAACTTCAAGTACGACATGGTCTATACAATCAAAAGAGTGCCTCCAATCTTAGGAAAGAAACAAAAATAATAATAGAAGCCATTTCACTACACATTGCCAAGCATAGATATAGGGAAGGATGGAGGGAGGTGACAAATTGGTATTGGGCGCTTGGAGCAGGAAATATGAGCAATTCCGTCTTTAGAGATTTGGCTATTCAAGATAGGAGATATTGCATTAGGAGAGTAACAGGAAGATTAGGGAAGGAAAAGTCCTGCAGGGTTAGCCAAAAAGCTGAAAAGCAAATATAAAGCTCCTCTAGAAATCAGAAAGCTACAGAAAGCAAATTGTGTACATGCTGACGTGTGGTAATCTCCATGACACATCTATCCTTACGGAATATTAAATAATTTAATAAAGTTAACTTAGGATTGACCTACAATTACTAAAGCTCAAATGCTAGGCTAATGTCTCCGAATTTAACTACACTTTCCCAAAGTGTTCTAACATATGTCAGTGCTCTAGATCATAAGTGTGCCTAGAGCAAGATGCATTAGGGCCAAAAACGGCTAGAAAAGGGCTGTTTGTTAATCTAAGGATTAAGAAATTGTCCAATTGTGAATTGACACGTATACAAAAGTATGGCATTCTTGTCTCCTCTAAATGTTTTCTTAATGGTTCTATTTTAGTGGCGAACGGCTAAAACGGCTAAATTTAGACGTTTACGATGGCTAACATTAAAGTTTGGGTCCAAAATAGTGACATCTTGTTCCATTTTATATTTCAAAAAATCAAGCAGGAAGATACGAAATCCTCTTTTCAGGCCTTGAAAACAACGCTATTAATGACAAATCACCAAATTTTTTCAAACGTCTACTTTCCACCTTACCTTCATTTTGGCATATGGTTTATTCTCCTTTCTTTGCTTTTTCAAAAGATTCACTATTTTTCTCTCATCTGTGAGCTTCTATGGCGTCCTCACGTCGTCCTTCTCATAATATAACTTCTTGTGATTTTCATAACACGAGAGAAGATGGTGTTTGGAAACCCATGTCTTTTCGTGTGAATGATTGGGTAACAATGCTTCCCTCTTGCAAAGGTGCCCACAGGGTGAAAAGAACCAAGCGAAATGAAGTGAAATCCCATTGGAAAGGTCGTGTTCTTGCCTTCAAAGTGACCGACAATGGCTGGCTTGCAAAAGTTCAGCATGTCTACATGGCCAAAGACATGGTGTTGAACTTGGATGAACATCCAATTCTCCATTCTTACTGTAATTCAACAAAACTTTATCTATTTGATACAACACAATATTTCTCCTTCTGATATATTTGTTGTTTGTTTAATTTCAGTTATCTTTCCATCAAGAGCTGTGGAGTGGCAGCCTGTTTGAGAGATTAAGTGGCACATTGAAAGCAATTCACAAGGGGATTGCAGATGTCATGTATGCAGACAAACCACCTTCATTTTACAAATCAATGGATTTATTTGTGTATTTTGCAGAATACAGGGTTCCATCAAGAGAAGGTGTTCATGGAGAATTATATGACATACCTATTCCCACATTAATGTCACTGGAATGGGAAGTTCCTGATCCAAATACCATAACAAGCTTCAAATCCAAAATCAAAGATGATATTCTTAAAGCTATGTCTCCTGGGAGGATTTCAAGAAGGATAAAAATTCAATGGTTCTTACCTATACATGTCTTTGTGGCATGTTTCAAAACAATGGAATTGGAGAGGACAAGAACAATGTGGCTTAATAGAAGACTATCTCTGATTGATCTGGACACTGTACTTGGAGAAGGATGGGGTACCAAGGAAACTTTTCATATGGGGGACAATATCAGTTGTAGAGTAAGCCCAAATTCTTTGTCTATCTCATACCAACTATGTCGCCAATCCCTAGTTTTGGGCTATGACTATAGGAGATGGAAAAGCAAGCTTGGTAGTTGGGTCCCTTTGGATTCTGAAGAGAATTGTCCAAAGTTTGAATTTAACATCATAGTCCATCCATTCATAGATCCCAGGAAACTCATAGTAACATCAAACTGGCGACTACAACATGTAAGAGAGTCGCTTGAGTTTCTGGACGAAATATCACCTGAATATAGATTCAAAGTAGATGATATTGTTGTCAGTACAAGGATGGAGAGTGTAACCTCATGCATCACATGTCTCCCCCCAAAAAAAG
The DNA here is from genome assembly GCF_041138505.1 of Cibotium barometz. NCBI lineage: Eukaryota > Viridiplantae > Streptophyta > Polypodiopsida > Cyatheales > Cibotiaceae > Cibotium > Cibotium barometz. The sequence goes on from NC_141070.1 coordinate 48,225,516, forward strand.
TTGTATTTGAGCCACTTGCAAGGGCAAGTTTGTATAGTTGAAAAGGATTTCTCCAATAATGTAATCAATATATTTTGCTAAATTTCGTCTTGACTTCTTCACAAAAATGGTTAACATATTGCTTGCAACACAGAACAAAGTTTAACAGTTGAATATCAAATTATTGATATTGAATTTAAGTACAAAATATTATCCCAAAAAGGGTGTGTTCATATGGACAAAATGAACAAAACAAAAGCCAATAATCACTCAACAAAATCAACTTTCCTTTTGGCATGAGATGACCCTGCATCTTTAGAGAATCTTTCTCTCTTCTGTTTGCTTCGATCAAATTTTGTTGATTGAGGTTCAAGTTTTGGAGTTTTCAGCTCTTGAGGTGTTGGAGAGAAGAAGACTTTAGAGTGAATTCCTCAAATGGTGGTAAGTTGGGCTCTTCTCTGAGACCTTCAGGTGTTGGCGAGGGAGATTTGGCAGTGGGGTCTGGTTTTGGAGAAGGTTCTTTGGAGGTTGGCCTTGGAGACTTGGAGTCTTCTTGGGGAACATGAAAAAGAAATTTAATGGAGAGCCAACATTTACCCTCTTACTATCTTTGTTGGATAAACGACGCTTCTGAATTTTAAATTTCACTGGTGAGTGAAACGGAAGACCTTTAGTAGCACTCCTCTCTTTGACAGGGGTCTTCTCTTTGATAGGTGTCTTCCCTTGAGTTGGTGAAGAGCTCATCTCTTTAGCAGGAGGGCTAGGGGTCTTCTCTTTAGCAAGAGGGCTAGGGCTCTTCTCTTTAGCAAGAGGGCTAGGGGTCTTCTCTTTAGCAAGAGGGCTAAGCTCTTCTCTTTAGCAGGAGGGGTAGGGATCTTCTCTGTAGCCTGAGGGATCTTTCCTTTAGAATGGGTCCTCTCTTTAGAATGGCTCTTTTTCACCTTGGAAGATCTGCTCTTAGTAGGGCTCTTCTTTCTTTTCTTCTTCTCTTTGGCAGAGGTCTTTTCCTTTTTGTCATCCTTGACATTGCTTTCCTTCTTCTCCCTTTTCCTTTTCTTTGAAGTTGTATCCTTGGTTCCTTTATTAGGTGGAAAGGGGGAATCAGGATCATATGGATTGATGGATCTGTTCAAAACCATGGATCTGTTCAAAACCATGGACACTGCCTTCTCCCTTACCCAACTTACCCAAGAATCTGGATACTCATGCAACTAAGACAAAAGAAAATAAGAAAATAAGAAAATAGGTCACTAAATGTATTCTCTAAATCAATCAATGGTTTTCATTCATGAACTTACAGTAAGTGTTGTCATTCTAAATCTTGACTCAAGATATCTCCAAGCATTAGCAAGCACCATCCATCCCCACAAGATGTTGAGTCTTTTTGCAAAGGAACTTCCTGATTGTAGTACTTAAAATCTTCAAGTTTGTAGTCTACATAGGTAGAACCTAGAAAACTCAAGATAAGTTTGGCAGCACTGCAAGCATAAAATATTGAGGGTCAACCAAATAATTGAAAACATACAAAAAATTGTTCTGGAACATAAACCATGGAAAAGTTGATTCTTACATTTTACTTCTCCCATGAATGGATGCTAAAGAATTCATAAAGATCACATCTCTATCCAATAGATTGAAGATAATAAGACTCCAATGGCCTCTGTGATTAGATGAATACTGCAATTAGTTATGAAAATTGAAATGTCTATTATAGGCAAAAGATAATTGAGTATGAGTCTTACACTTCAACATAAGGGTATACAATGTAATTGCAGGTAAGCATATCAAAGTTTTTGAGAAAACTTGCAAGATCCCCTTGTCTATTGAAAAGGCACTGTGTAACAAGGGGATCAAGAATGGTCACTTGCACAGCCATTGATTCATGAAGATCCCTCATAAGACATCTGGAGACATAAACAAAACATGTCAACAAAATATTGAGTCTGAGAAATTCATCAAGAAAGCAAAAGCAAATCCACACAAACCTCAGACAGATGAAGAGGACTGTGTCAGATATCTCAATATTGTGATTCACAAGCATACTTGTGTCTTCAGGGGGGCAATGTCACAATAAACCTCATCCTCTCCATGCATGGACACATCTACTATCATTTGACCTGTCACATTCTGGTAAAGCTCTGAATTGGATGCATGGAGAATTTTAGCTTGCTGAGAAATGGCATCCTCTGTAATCTTCTCTTGCTCTCTCTCTTTCTCAACTTCTTCTTTGATATCCTGAGCTTTTCTTGTACCATAAGTATGAGAAATATCTTCAATAACAACTGATTGTTTGGGTTGCCTTGCTGGAGGGATATTAAGAATTTCAAAAGCTCTCATATCTTGACTTGGAATGGGCTCCAAAGCTTTGTCAAACTTATATTTAAGTCTGGACACAAGCACAAAATCTTTGCCAATAAGAGTGATCCTATGAGCAAATGCAGCAGCAATGTATCCATCATTCATAAAGTCGATTAAAAAATCTTCAGCAGCAGCCTCTTGAAGACACATAAGGGCCTGGGTCTCCCATCACACTTTCTCAAGATTTGTGTTTCTCATTTTGCCAACTAACCTTTCTGATATGTCCCTGACAACTCGAGTAAATGGTAGTCGAGGGATGAGAAGACTAGTAGATTTCTGTGCTGCTCTTATCTCTCTTAAGGACTTCACCTGATAATTTAATCTCTTCCTTGCTGTCGCCCTCACACGAGGCTTTGGAAGAGGCTTTTCTGGTTTGGAAGGTCCTGGTTTGTCCTCAGCTTTTTCAGTCTCCAAAGGTGGGTAGACTTTCCTTGTAGTCTGTTTTGTCCTTGCCATTGAAGCTTAAAAAAAGAGATCCAATGGAAGTGGCCTGAACGAAGTGATAGAGCGAATCCAAAGGTGTTGGAAAGGGATAATCGCGTGATTCAGGAAATTGCAAATGAAGGAGTCCCGAACGAAGCGATGAGGCAAATCCAAAGATGTCGGATAAGCTTAATCGCTTGATTCGGGCAATGAAGAAAGAGACGGAACGAAGCGATTGAGGGAATCCGAATGTCGTGGAAAGGCGCAATCGCTTGATATGGGTAAAAAATGTAAAAGTAGGTTTGGGAAAATAAGGTGGACTGATCTCGCTTGATACAGTGTCGATAGAAATATTTTCAACAAAATTAACTTTTTATACCTCGAATCTGTCGTACAAAGGACCGTTGGATACACGTGTGTCATGTAATCATTTTTGACACATGGCATAAACGGTCACTATTTAAGGTGTTTTTATCACGCTTTTGCCCGCTTTTGGACCAATTATTTTCGTCAAATTAGGCTGTGCACCATAGTGTCTTCCTAGCCCTATTTCGCAAAACTCTACATTTTTTTGGGACCTTGGAATTGCCAAAGCCCGCACCAAGCGATAGAGGAATTCCAAAACTTTTGGACCTTTCATTTTCGCTTCGTACGGGCTCATCAGAATTATTCCAGCATTTTTTTCAAATATCTCAATGAGTAAAAGTGTTGCGGGTCGACATGAACTTGTTGAAGAAAGCCCAAGTGAAAAACTCTTGAATGCTATTTTGCAAGATGGTCATGATATGAAGATATACATAGATGCAATTCAATCCAAGGTTTTCTCTTTCAGATGTTTTGTTGAAGCTTAAGGACATTCTTGAAGATGAGTACAAACAATTTGAAAATGTCAATTAAAGCTCATTGTTTTCGTATCGGAGACCATGATTTTTGTCACCTTACAGATTTTACACAGCTGTCAGTGGAGAAAGCCAAAGTTACAAAGAGGTTCAGTAGATTTTCAAATAGAACCTCTTTCACCTTCATCCATTTCTTGTCCAATCCATAAAAAGCATTGCAACCTTGTCCCCAAGGATGTCTCCTTTCTTTTCTTCCTATTTTTGAAAGCAGAAATACAGGATAAAGAGCAACAACCAGAAATTGTTGCAGAGAATGAGGAAGAAAACTTAAATGTCACCACAGTCTCAAAGTTAGAGAAAAGTGAGATTTTAGAAGAGGAAGAAATTGATGTTCAAGCTGAGGAGAGAGAAAGTGCCAATCTGGATGTTGCAGAATTTAGGGCTTTCACTATTACTGAAGAGCCCTCAGAGGAAGCAAGCATATCTGAATCCTCTCTTACTCTTCCAAGCCTTCCTTTCTTCTATATCAATGAGAAAGATTTTATTTCTCTGTCCTTTCTTCAATGTCTCTTCAATATCAGAGAAGACTACTGTATTGCAGCAATTTCAGAAGCTTGTGAAGTGGCCAAAGACTTATTGATACAGAAGTAGAGTGAAAGGAAGAGTTTTTGGCACTTGATTTGCAAACATCTGACCAATCATTTATCCCTACTACTGATGCACTTACCTTGTGCCTTAAAAAAGTGGATGAGGGGAAACCTTCCCTTAGAGATGAGGATTTTGAGAACAGGCTAATTGAGTTAGGTATTGAGTCTTTTGGCAGAGATTTCAAGCTTTAGGCAGATTCTGATAAAGTGGAAAGGGTTGGCTCATGCAACTTGATGAAAGACAAAGTAGTAATTGAGGATGAGTTGCAGAAGGTAGCTTTCATTTAATCTTTTGTAAAATGTTATTGTGATTATAATTTTTTTAAATTGAGGTTTTTGTCTTGCAGATTGAATTGCTTGATAAGGATGATTTTCTAGGAAGAGCTAGAGGCAGCAAAGTGAAATCTATAGACACACTAGGAAGAGCTAGAGGCAGCAGAGTGAAATCTACAGACACTAGGTCAAGAAGGCCTTCATCTGCTCTCATGCACTACTTGCCTACATTGGATAAGGCTGTGTTCTGTGCATTCCACATGAACTTCTCTGAAGATGCTGAGTTGCCAATATTTGCCTTCAAGGTGTTGTCAAGGTTCATGGGATACACTCCCCTTCAAATAAATGCTAACAAGGTTTTGCTTCTAGAGAGAGCAGAATCTTTGGATATGCTGCAGGTTTCAATGCCTCAAGAGCAGGATACTTTCTTTGCTACTCTAGCTATGCAGCTTCTGCACAGCTGAGGTGTCAGATATCTTCTTGGAGGTTATAGAAGGAGAAAATTTTTGAGATAAAGAGGTGACATGCCAAATAGTCCCAAGAGAATCAAAAACTAATGTACACAATATTTTGCAAGGACTGATTATATTTCAGCAAATATTTTGTAAGAGGTACAAATGTGTTAGTAATCATTAGTCTCTGTCTTGAGGTGTTTGTGTTGTTTCAGAATGCTGGGTCTTTGATCTCATCAGGACTTTGTAATTGCCTCCTGTAGAACCAATTGAATAATTCTTTAAGTGCATTGCTTCTTCTTTGACCACCTCCTCTTCTGGTACATCTAAAAAAGGAAGTTCTTGCTTGATAATGAGACTTTTCCATTCCTTGTGTATTCCATGTTGCAAGGGGTCCTTCTGTAGCAAAATATGGTCTATGTAAGTAAAGAATATGCTACAAAGATAATTTTTTGTTAGTACATTAAAGAAATTACACTTATATTTTAACTGTTTTGATAAGTCTGAACACTCACCAAGTAATAAGTTATGTCTTTTCTCCCCAGGCATCTATGATAACTTTGATCAAAAGCTTTATTGCTTTTTTGAAATCATCTGCATAAACATTTGAACCAACTTGTTGTCTAAGGACTTTGAAAAAATTGTCGAGTTTTTTCCAAACTTCCATACGTTTGTTGGCTACATCTGGTCTACTTTTGACATTTTTGGTGATGACACATAGCTGTTTCCAGCAGTTCCACATTACATTGACTTGTTTGGTGTCATGGTTGCTCAAAAATCTTCTCGCTTTTGCTCCTCCCATTGAAACATCTTGCAGAACATCACCTGTACCTCCATAAAGAACAGGATCTTTTTTAAGATGCACTTCCCCACCATGGAAACCCATTTGAGAGAGCAAGGCTTCACATTTTTCTATGCACTCATCTGCAAGTTTAGTCGGCTTAATAGAATATGCATAGTCCAGATGAAGTCTGAGCAATTTGTCCAAGATTCTTATCTCTACATGCAATGTACATATATGCACATTTTTTAAATGTATTGGTAGAATTGGATCCCATATTTTAATAGAAGTTGGATAATCGACAACATTCACATTATTTCTGGATGGTGGTTTTCCAATCTCATTTTCTGCAAGCCATTCTCTTGTCATTGTGCTTGCCATGCAATAAAGACATGGATATTTGGTATTTGCTCCTCCACATACACCAAACATACACTTCAACGCCTTGAGGTCGGCACTCAAATGCCATTCCACAATGAAATCACCTATGTCGTCTACATGAAGGTGTTCACCTGTATTTTGGCTCTGAATAACTGAAGGAATGTCTGTTTGTGAGAAGAGCCACTTTAATGTTTCATGACTCTCTACTGGTACATGAGCTGATCCAATCCACCATAGCTCCATTTCTGATTGAGTTTTGTGGTATGGAGAATCAAGCTTACCTTGACTATAGTCCAATGCTTTATTCATTAGGGATATAGATATTCTTTCCATTTTTTGACATTTTTGGATTTGAGCTTCATCTAATTTTAAAACAAATACAAGTTTTCCTTCACAATCTATTTCTCTTATGTTGTAATATCTCACCATAAAAGATTGGACTTTTTTAATGTTCATCCAAATATTATTATAAACGTTGTATTCAAAAGATGATTTTTTTTTTTGTCTCTCATATGGCATTGTTCCCTCAATATGGAAATACTCTCCGAAATATTTAGAAATTTCCTCATTTAACAGAGTTCTATATTTTCCAACATTGTGAGGTCTAGGCAACCCAAAAGCTTTGATTTTGTAATACTTAAGGACCCTGAACCAGGTTTTAGAGATGGCTCTGTATCCCTTTCTACTCACTCCCACTGTGTCACAAACTTCTTGCATTTGGGAAGACTGGACTAATAAGTCCATATCTTTTAATAGATGTTGAAAGACTAGTTTTTTTTAGTTTGATTTTCAGGAAGTTCCAAAAGTTTCAAGATATCCGACCTATTCATAAGCTCATTCAAAAATCTTACCCTTTCCTGAGCATTAGACATGTCAAATCCTAGAAGGTTAGTAACATGATCTCTTACAAGTTTTAACCTTTTTTTTCTTTGTCCAGATCTCTCTGTTAAGTTAACTACATCCCGCATTCATTTTACTCGTGCTCTTAACCCTATTGGAGTTTCTTTTAAGGTTTTCAATTGATCATTTTCTTGTTTCAAAGACACTATTTTGTTTTCAAGTTCTATAATTTTTGTTGCATTCAAAGATGAAGTATTTTGAAGATATGTAGTAAATTCTGCATAATTAATATGTGATTGAGATAGTCTTGAACTATAACCAAGTAAGCCATCCACCCCATCACCAACAAATCTAATCAAATCATGTGGTGTGTCAAAAGAAGGATACCTTCCTGTTTTGGGATCCGGTGGATATAGACTTCCATCTGTCCATAGGTCAATATGCGTCTTTCCTTCGTTGCGAAGATGTTGAGCTTCATTTGCACATGAAAGGGATCTTTGGTAGACACTCCGTGTAGTTGCATACTCTTGGTTGAGCTTGATATTCAAATGAAACTTATGGTTAGATGTATCACTCATTACTAACAGAGCTAAAAATATAAGCAGAGCTATTAGAACATGAGAGACACAGAAGAATGAGAATGAGATGTAGCTTGTGAAATTCTTAGAGAAGCAAAGGAGTGAAATTTTTTTGGAGAATGGATGAGAGCGCGTTTGGAGGGAATGGTCATTTTGCCGCGAAGTCACTAAAAGAGGACAAATTTCGAGACGAGCCATTAAAGAGTAGCATGAAAACGATATATTTTTTTAGATTTTAAAATATGTACTTAGATACGTGTTCAATCAGATAGATACGCTTTAAATATCCAAAACGGCTAAATTTGGAGCCGTTTTGACCGTCAACATTCTACTAATTAGCAAGTTAGCGAAATTCCTTACACAGCCCATTTTGAGACGTTTTTGGCCCTAATGGTGTGACTGTTGTTTTCCTTGATCAAATGTCATGGAGACCATATTCACTAAAACTCACATACATCAATGGTATGGAGTCCCCTCATTACTTTGTTTCTCCCCCATCACTAGCAAGGCTCACCCCCCAAGCCATTGAAAAGTGATAGTAATTAACTAGTCAGTAGCCCTTGCATTCTCTGTGCATGTTGCATGTTGATATAATAATTTGGTCTAGGGTGATCTGGTTATGGTCTCTATAAGAGCAAGGTTGAGTGTTTGTATCACTGTAATCTCTACATGCACTAGCCTCTACTGATGAAACAAAACATCAAACCACAGATGATGTTTGTACTGAAGATGAGAGTAATCTTTGAATTGATTGTGATGACCTGATCGTGTAGAGTTTTGTCAGAAAAGGAAACCTCAATACAAATTAATAGCACATGCACAAAATAAAATGAATGAAGAAACTTATATAACAAAATATATAAAATAAAACGTTACTGGATGTTACAGTTTTGCGTAATCTTTACAAAACTTTGAATGTTTATTATGTTCAGTGAGGTCAAATTGTACCTCTTGGAAAGTAAATCGTTGCTCTTTTTACTCATCTTGGCCAAATTGTCAATATACTACTCTTGCTAGCCACTCCTGCTATTTGCAATTTCTTCTTGCTCGTCTCCTACTCCTCCCACATGTGTGATTTGACCTCCAAAGCTCTCCCTCTATCTCCAGTTGACAAAATTGCATTAGCTAACCTCTCTGCATCTCCTATTTGCCATGGAGTCATCCACTTACTTCCCAGTATTTTCCCAAAAAAGATTTTGACCTGTTCTCCAGGGTTTGTACCCCTTTGGATGAGATGGGGAATGAGAAAACTGTACATGGCGCTTTTGAGAGACAAAAGCTAGCAAAGTTTCCTCTAAAAATTCTAACACACATAGATCTTGTATTAAATTGATCAGAACTATTATGTACCTATGCTAGGTTAGTTTTGATCAACTCAACCTGTGAAGCAGCATTAAGATTGGAGTTTTATGTCCCTTGAGGGACTACCTGTTTTGTCGGGTCATAGGCAGTATTAATGACTCATGGGGTGGTCCCTTTTCTTCTCAAAGGAAGATTCCAATCTGCTTTGCCAGATTTGTACTCTTTTTGGATGAGTTAAAATATATTATTACCTTGGCATGAGAAGGATGCACACACATCTTGGATGATTCAAAAAATATATTATCTTACTGATGATGAGAAGAGAACACGTCAAGAAGAGGCTCTCTCTGTGATGTAGTATACATATGAGAGATTCAATTGTGATGTCGGAATACTAAAATTTCCTTTGCCAGACCAGTCCTCCTTGCCTGCAATCTGGCCAAAGAAGCTTGGAAAGTAATAACACTACAAGACAATGCTGCCATACACGCGATAAATTACGAGCGCGTGTATGGTCGCGCTTGTATTTGAATAGAATCGGGCACGTGTATTTTATCATTTAAGTTCGCGTGTATATTTGCATTTATCAACGCGTGTATAAACGCGTTTATATACACACAGTAATACACGCATCTATACACGTTACTATACACGGAGTAATACACGCAACCATACACGGATTAATACACGCCACCATACACGGATTAATACACGCATAGTAAAGAAAAACTAAAAAAAACTAAAGAAAAACTGAATTTCTTTACAAAATTAAGAACTATTTTCTTTAAACCATCTCATAGTACATTACAGTATACATCATTACACAATCCCACTACATGCAGTTACAACAATGAAATATATTCAAAAATAAATCATGCATATGAGATGATAGAAATGTCATCAATTTAGAACGTACAGTGACGGATTGGTTAGGGTTCGATCTCATCTTCAATAAGATCCATCCTTGCCAAACGATCAACATCAATATCCATTTGATCAATTTGTAAGGCTACGATTAAATTTATTCCACTATCGATATTCTGTACTCCATTGATAATGGTATCGATGTCCTGATCATCCTCATCAACATCACCATCATCTCAATGGTAGGGTCATTCTCATGATCATGAGAAATGGCACGCTCATCTCATTATCATGATCATCTCTTATTTCTTGATCATGGATCACAACATCTTCATTGGCATGTTCGACATCATCTTCATTGCGGCTTGTTACATCCTCCATATGCTCCATATTAGTGAATGTATTATACTGGCATCACTTTGGAACGTGGTGCAATAGGGATGACGTACCACCATTTAATGTCATGCACCATTGGTAGATAGATAACCTACTCAAATACACATAGTACAGTAATTAATTAGCATATCAAAAGTTAAGGGGTACGCGAGCTTAGATATATATGTACATGAAACACATTAGTAAAAAAATGCATACCTGCTCACATTGTTGTGGCAATACGAGCCTATCTTTCTTTGTTTGCCAAAACTTTGTAGAGTCAATAGTTACATAGCCACTTGCATGGCGTTTTATCGTTGCATCAGGCCCTTTTTCCACCACGTTCATTTGCCATTCGACATCCAAAACATACACAAAGAAGCGACGAAAGTCAAGCCTAAATATGTCTTGGATTATGCCACAATAATCATCCATTTTTCCATTAGCTCCCTCAAAGCTACTAATGACACCGCAATCTTGTGTATTTCTCTTTTCATCAATTCTTTGTGTTCGAAAATGCTTGCCTTCACACCATATAGCATTGAACACAGTGCACTGGACCAAAATAGAAGCAGTATTTGTGTAAGCAATGTGAATAAATATTAAAAGCAAATCACTTTTTACAACTAATGCAAAACATTAGTTCTATGTACCTTTAACATGCATCCTCGTGCATACTCCCATTCTTCCACCGTGATATGCTTGCCTTTTTGTCTTTGCATCCTCATATCTTGTAACCCATCTGCTCATCACATCACTATTAAGGATACAAGTGAAATTGAGATCATCAATCAATGTTCTATCAATTACTTTACTCTGTCCTTTTCCTTGAGGCACAATAGAGGTCATCCTCAAGTCCTCTTCATTGCTCCATAGTCGTGGCAAAGAGCTGTCCACTTGACCAAGAAATTCTGAAATATATACAAGAGACTCTTGTATCAACCAACCCTCGGCCATGCTTCCTTCAGGCCTTGCACTTTGCCTCACAAAGTCTTTTAAGGTCTTCATGAAGCGCTCTAGGAAGAGCATCCCAACGTGCATGCACAGTACCACATAAAGCGATTTCGTCCACTAAATGCACAATGAGATGTAGTTGACTTGTGAGAATGGTTCGCGGAAAAGTTTCCTCTACCAAACAAACCACCTCCACTGCCATAACACGCGCATCATCCAACGTGGCTGGATCAATTGCTTTGGAACTAACATATCTGAAAAATAAATAAATAGTACGTTATACCTCATGCACGTTCATTTTGCAAGGTATAATGAAGGGTGATCTGACATGGGTTTTACATACCTCACAAGCTCGCCCATCTTATAAATATATTTTTTCAAACTCTTATTTGCACAATGGTCGATGCTAGTAGGTAGTATGAACTGCGCACATAAGAGCACATGTATGTATGGTTTATGGCATTACAAAATTTAATTTCAATGTACAAGACTTGGAAAACACTTACTTGAAGCATCTTGTGCCAATCGTGGGACTTCAACCCATATAGTTGCTGAACGCCTCTTTTCTTAGTGGTTGTAAAGGCTCCCTTCAATGATCTCATGCATCCACAGTGGGAGTACGCAAAGTGGTGATGGCCTGCTTTACCTACTTCTCCTCTTTCTTTGATATAATCCATGGTGCAGGCGGAAGACGAACGTGCCCACCCACCTCTCGTGGGGGCCAAGCTTGACGCATACGTCCTGCGACCCGCAAGTCCTCATATCACGTACGCTAACATTGTCTCGTTTACCAATAATATGTTCCCAAATACAAGATCCCACATTCTTGAAGATGTGCATGGGATCAAGAAGATGGTTGATCTTAAGATGGGTCCAATATGGCAACCGAAAAAAAATGGAGTACCTACACAAGGGATTGCTCTATGTGACCTTTAATCCAATTAGAGACTACACAAAACAAGATTGAAAAAACATTACTATACCTGTTCATGCCATCTGGAGGAAGAATAGTTGTAGACTCCCAAATACGCTTCCAATCATTTGCACGAAGTGTTTGTGGAGGAATGTTACTCTTACTAGCAACATATTTAGGATGATCTGAGGGGAGAAATCGATGATGATTATCGAATATGGTCTTACACAAACCGTCAGCATACTCATGTACTAACGAAGGGCCACAAACAGGACATGCATGTTTACCCGATGTTTTCAAACCTGTTAAAATATAAATAAAAGTTAGAATAATAAAGTCAATATGTATAATTAATATATATAGCCAATAGTATTAGAGTAGGGAGGTAATTAGAATTCTTACCAGAACAATCGCTGTATCCTGGAAAGTCATGCATTGTCCACATCAACACTGCTTTTAAGTCGAAGTGTCGAGAGGAGGGAGGCCTACTAATGTCCACATCAACACTGCTTTTAAGTCGAAGTGTCGAGAGAAGGGAGGCCTACTAATGTCCACCACCGCAACACCTCTCCATAGTTCCTCCAACTCATCAATCAACGGTTCAAGATAAACATCCATATGCTTGACTTTATGTTTCCCTGGAATTAGAAGAGATAACATAAGATGTCCCTTCTTGATCGCCATTGATGGTGGAAGGTTATAATTCACCAACACAACTGGCCACACGCTGTATGCGGTGCTTTTGAAACCAAATGGATTCACTCCATCCATACCTAGGCCAAGTCTCAAGTTTCTGGGCTCTGTTTTAAAGCTGGGCCACTCATCTTCAATATGCTTCCAAGCAGGAGTGTCTGCGGGAATTCTCCACATGCCATCATCCGATCGATGTGAGGAATGCCATGACATGAGCTCTGCTATGGATTTGCACTTGAACATGTGTTTGATGCGAGGAATTATGGGAAAGTGTCGCAAGACTTTACGAGGTACATCAAAACTCTTCATATCTGTTCTATACCTTGGTTCACCACAAGTGGGACAATGTCGAGCCTCCTTATGCATCCCACGAAAGAGAATGCAATCATTGACGCATGCATGTATGCGATCATAATCCAATCCTCCAAGAGATGTCACATAGCACCTCGCTATGTCTCTTGAGGTGGGTAGTCTATTTTCCTTTGGAAGCATGTTTGATAATAGCCTGCATTCAATATCATCAATTATAATTAGTCTTAAATCTTAAACTTTAAACCACTAATTCAAATTTGTAAGTTAGAATGCTTACTTCAATAATGCGTCAAGACTTGCATTGCTCCATCCATAAACTGTTTGTATATTGAGTAGTTCAAGTGAAGCACGTAAAACAGAGAATGTGCACCCTTCAAACACCGGTGTCGATGAAGCCTTGTAAAGATGCTCTTGTTCCATATCATCGTCGTCCATACCTTTGGGATCATCCTTAAAAAGATTCCGCACCATATCATCAAGCACCTCCTCTTCCACAACTTCGTGGGGTGCAGGGCTATTGTCATCCCTTTCGTCGATCAACTTCTATAAGGGCATTGAGCATTACATCTCAAGACTATACCCCTTCAGATTTACCTTTGATTTCTACAAATCAATCCTAAATCTGCTATTATTATCTAGGCGTATGCTAATCCCTCAGATTAGTACTCCTAGATAAACCATTCAATTGAGTACTGCTAGCGCAGCACTGCTAGCTCCTTTATCCCAAGTAATACACACCTTAGGGATTACTTTTACACTACTCTCTAGGCCCAAGTAGTGACACTCTTTTGTTACTACCAAACAAGGGCCAGCTTGCCTCTACGGGCCAAGGCTCTCTTGTTGCTACAAACAGTAAGCAACTTGTTTGGACACAAGGCATAACCACATCAAGACTACGCTTGTACATGGTTCTCATTTGCCAAAGTTTATCACAATCTTCTAGCAACTGTTAAAAGATATTGAAGGGTTATGAGCACTACGGCTCAATTAGGCTTACCTTGATTTCTCGTGATAAGCACTTCGTCTAATTTGGGCACAACTGACGCCACTGCCGGTCCTCTTAGCCCAAGTAAAACACACCGCAGTTTTAGATTTACACTCTAGCCAAACTACGTGACTTTGATGGTCAATACTAAGTCTATGCTCAGCTTAAATTTAGTCTCTCTGAACCAAATGTGTGATCACCACATGTGCTACCCTCGAGGCGCTATGGCCATAGAAGTGTTCACTAGGCACAACGGCCATAGAACGGCTCTCTCTCGAAGGACTCGGCACTACGGCCGTGGGATTTGTCTCTCTCTTAGCACGCGACGCTACGGCCGTGTGCGATGGGTCTCTTTCGTGGAAAACGGGCACTACGACCACACGGCACGACGGCCGTGTTGGGTTTGTTTCGTGGGGTGTCTACAGAAGAACACATTTGTTTGTCACTATAGAACAAACACAAATTTGTCCGAACAAAAACTTTGACTCTAGCAAGACGACGTTCGCAAAAGTGTAAACTGAAATCTGGTGAGGCTACGCTCCCAGAGTCTTCATAAAAAAAATAAAAATTGTCGAGAGGCTGTACCAGTGTTAGATATCCGTAACGCCGCTACGAGCGTTACCACAGGAGGGGATGGCCTCTGGCTCACCACCCAACCATAGAGGAAGAATGAGGATTGCCCCTCATCCCCCAGGCTATATAGTGTGTGGCCTGCTGTCCATACTAGCCTGGCCGCCCATGACTCCGCATGGGCGTCCTCTCCCACTAAACCCCGGACATGGCCATCCGGTCTGCCCCCGTCGGTCACACAGGCATTACAGCCTACGTGACATTTTTTGTAGATTTACTTTGGAAAATTTATTATGACTGTCAGAGGCCCATTAAATCAATAGTAATTTAATTCTAGAAAATTAAATATTGAATCTTTCAATCTAAAAACTCAAGGGATCAATACTCTTGTTGCCATGAATTTATTAAAAAAAATTTGGCTTGATTTAAGTATGGGAAGGTCCATTTTCAATCCTCCCAAGTAAAAATTTCCATATTGTTTCCACTCTCCCCTTTTCAAGTCTAAAACCAATCCTAGTTAGGTTTGGAAATCTAGGCTTGGTAAACTTCACAGCTTAGGTTTCATTCCATGTGTGAGGCTTGGGTAGGCACAAATCTTATATATGCATGCCACTTTATGTCCACATGAGCATTGAGAGGATCCACATACGCAGCTTGCCACCTCAGCTTGCCACCTCCACCCTCCATGTCAACATGGTCAACCTAGTTGACTCCCCACCTCATCATCCTAGTCATCATTAATGCACATCATCTTGCCACCTTTGCATGCCACCTCGCACATGGTGACATGGCATGCCACATCATGGAATTGCCACATCAACCATAATAGTGCCACATGTCAAGAGAATGCCACGTGTCATGCACGCTTGTGACACGTGGCATCTCCTTCCCACCTCCCCTCTTTTTTCAAAAACATATTTTTGGAAAAGTTAATTTAGTAATTTAGAGAAATAGAATATAGAAATTTAAATAATAAAATATATGTAACTTATTAAATAAAAGAATTTAAAATCACTAATTTTAAAGGATTATATTTTGGGATTAGATCAATAAAATTATTATTAAAGATCATATTATTAATTTAAAAAAATAATTTTTTTAATTTAATATTTCTTAAAAAAATTTTATGTAGAATAAACCTTTGAATAAAATTTAAAAAAATACTTTATTTAAAAAAACCAGTTATATAATTATAAAATAAAAGATATCTTTAAAGATATATTTATATATCTAGTAATGATAAATATTTAGACTTGTTAATAAATATTATAAATAATATTGATTTTTAAGTGGATAATAGTTTATCTTTAATTATCTTTATGTTTATCTTAGTTATCCAATCAATCTTAGATAGGAAATCCAATGAGATTTGAAGTGGATAACCTATTTTTCCTATATAATCACACATCTCTAGTACTATCCCACACTTATCTCTAGTACTATCCCATCATTGAGTCTTTATAATATTTTCTCTCTTAGCTTCCTTGAGAATGGGTTATCAAAGTCGTAGGAGTCGGAAACGTGATAGGACTAGACTCTCCCCCATCCACCAAGTTTAAGAGGAGGAGAGGAGAAGGGTAGCTCGTGAGAGAAAGAGAAAGTGGAGAGCACGTCAACGAGCAACACCTTCCGTTTGGCGATGATCCAAGCCTTGCTCCTCCTCTTCCACTTCCTCTCCCTTCGCCCTCTTCCCCCCCACTACCCCTTAGTTTAGCATGAACCCGCCCTTCTTGAGTCCTCTCTTCTACAAGAACCCACCCCCCTCCTTTGGGCGCCCTTCGTGTGGATAGGAAAGAACTATCAAAGTCAGGGGCACATCGTCGTGCCCATGCAATCTTCCATTCCTATTTCAAAGACCTCACGCCTTCATCACAGGCATGTGTGCTTGATGCTTTGATTGATTTGCCCAACATGGCCAACTGCAGGGTGCTTTCCGACATTGGAGGTCGAAGAGAGAGGAGAGCTGGCATGGCGGTGCTACAAAGTGTTCGTCATTCCTATATAGTTAACAAGAAGAGGAACTCTGCGGACGCTTTGGCTGCTCGACGGGCTATTGTGGCAGCCATAAGTAGCTCCCAAATGAAGGGTAAGGTTAGTGCCACATCTCGCATCCTTTCCATAGCACCACACGCACTTAGAGTTGGGTCTATTAGGCGACAAAGTTTAAATGCCAATGAGGTTGGTGCTTTGTGGGCGAGTAGTGGTCGTGTAGCTAGGCATGATCGCCTACTAGATGAAACCACTAGAAGCTTGATAGAAAGTTTTTGGGAGGAGAATTGTCGTGCATCGCCAGTTTTCAAGAAAGCTTTGCGTAAGAGAGTGACAAGAGGAGTGTTCATTGAGCATGGTGCTTGCTTTCTTGAAATGACCCAAACTGAGTTGTATTCTCAGTTCGCAGCTTCGTATCCAGAGCTTAAAATTGGGCAAAGGTCATTTGAGGGGTGTAAGCCTTGGTTTGTGAGGTACTCACGTCAGCGTGACACATGTTGTTGTCGCTACCATGTTGTGTTCAAACTTTTTCATGATGTGTTCCGTTCTCTTAGTGGGCATAGAGAGTTGCCTCGTAGTCCACGTGATTTCATCCACTCTCTTTTGTGTGCACGCACGAGGATGCCCAGTTCCATAGGGTGCCTTGTGTGGAGAGCAATTGCACATCATGTGGTTCACTTGCACATCTACAGATGGTAGATGTGCAGATGGTAGATCTTGATGCAAGTGACCAAGAGATAGTGGCATGGCAACGTTATGAGTATGTGACACACCAGCTCCAGAGTGGTGGACAGTCCAGGAAGTTGCAGCTCGTGGACAAACATACACCACGTTGTCACTTCATAGCCACATTTAGGGAGCACATCTACCCCTACATACGACACAGTCATTGTGCCAAGTGGCAGGATCGTCAGTTCCGAGCATGCCTAGTAGAGTTTCCTATTGGTGTGGTCGTCTCTGTGATTGATTTTGCAGAGAACTACACTTTCACACCTTTTCAGGAGATACAATCTGAGTATTACTTCTCAGAGCAGGTAATGGTTATATTTTGTAATATTTGTTTTATGTTTGAGCTACATTACTTATTGATTTTTTGTGTCCTAAACGTATGTATTCCTTACCTCACCAGGTTGCTATTATGGTCCACATTAGCTATCGACATGCAGAGGCTCATGTAGATGGGATAGCGAGTACCCCCGAGACCCGTGTCATTATTCGAGAGTATCATTTCTATATCAGTGATGATCGTTCACATGATGCACATTTTGTGCAACACTGTTTTCGTCTCCATGACGATTTTTTAGGAGATTGTGGGATCAGACATGTCCAGCGATGGGTTTGGTCGGATGGTTGTGGCACACAGTTCAAGTCATCACGTCAATTCTATTGGCTCTACAGGTAGTACTTATGGCTTTCTTACATTTACAATTAAACTAAATTCACTAGAACATCTTAAAGAAAACAATAACTAAGACTATCTTTTATGGATTTATAGGTGGCATATGCAGTCTAGTATCCCAGTGATTTGGTCATTCTTTGAGACTGGTCACGGGAAGGGAGAGCATGATGGTACGGACGCGTGTGTGAAACGTGCCTTGAGGCGTCATCAGCTCCGACAGGATGCTCAACGGTTCAGAGATGCGGGCCACGTAGTCGAGTGGTGCTCCCAATATTTGTGTGGGAGTGCAGCATCATCGTACCCCAAACGTGATGCTCGGATTGTCAGGAGATTTTTTTGGCATGTGGATGGTGGCATGATTGACCGTAGAGCCTCCCATGATTGTGACACAGTACCTGGCACCTTGGGCTTACATTCCATCAAGAGCACGTGCATGGCGGCCCCCACGATTTACACACGATGGTTTGCATGCTTCTGTGGAGCATGTATGCATGGCGATTGGTCACATTGTGCCTCGAGAGGATGGGCAGATGCATGGATACAGACATTCCTCTCCCCCGAGCATCCTTCACATCCAGTGGTGTCTGATGAGCACATAGGTCCTGCGTTCATGGTCAGTTATGATGACCTGACAGATTTGCTACAGGAGGGTGATGTATTTGCTGTTATTGCCAGTGAGGGAAATAGCGAGGGAGTAGACTACTATCTGATGAGTTGCACCACCAGGCCAAAGTGCATGCTTGACCAGGATACAGTGGATGATCATGGGTTTTCTTATGACGCCCATAGCATGATTGTGGGCAGGCCGGTTCTATCAGCAGATTCGACTTCATCGGGGGAGTCCTGAGTTCCAGCAGTGGAAGTGGGAGTTAGAGGCATTTCAGTTCTCTCATCTAGTGGTTGCTTACCAGGCTCACTCTTGTTCGAGTACAGAGCCGAAAACACAGTTCTCACCCTCGTTTTCGGCTTCGAGTGGATGACCATGAGAGAATTCTAGAGCAGTTGCTAGAGAGGGTGCTGCTGACTAGATCTCTATCTTGATAGTGACTAAACTCAGACTAGCTGGGTTAGATCACTTATATTGTACTAATATTTTTGGGCAGTGACTAACCTCAGACTAGCTGGGGTAGCTCATTTTCATTCTGATGTACTTGTTTGATGTTTATATCATTATGAGTTTTCTCATTATTGAGTATCATTACATTTTAGTTGATGTTCTTGATTTTATTATATTTTTTAACACTTTGGCTATCATATTGTTTGTTGAAAATCTCCATGCCATCATACCCAAACATGCTCTGATGGGGACCAAACTTTGCAAGCATGGGAGGGACCCACCCCCACATGCTTGCAAAGCTTGGTCACAATCAGAGCATGTTTGGATTGGTAATTAGCGCCCAGTGCGGGTTTTTCAAGTCTCTTGGTGCTTAAGAGGCCATGGAAAATCCAGGCCTTCCCCATACTATCGTACCCAAACATGCTCCGATGGGGACCAAACTTTGCAAGCATGGGGGAGGGGGGGACCCACCCCCACATGCTTGCAAAGTTTGGTCACAATCAGAGCATGTTTGGATTGGTAATTAGCACCCAGTCCAGATTTTTCAAGTCTCTTGGTGCTTAAGAGGCCATGGAAAATCGGAGCCTTCCCCATACCATCGTACCCAAACATGCTCCGATGGGGACCAAACTTTGCAAGCATGGGGGGGAACCCACTCCCACATGCTTGCAAAGTTTGGTCACAATCAGAGCATGTTTGGATTGGTAATTAGTGCCCAGGGCGGGTTTTTAAAGTCTCTTGGTGCTTAAGAGGCCATGGAAAATCCGGGCCTTCTCCATACCATCGTACCCAAACATGCTCCGATATGGGGACCAAACTTTGCAAGCATGTGGGGGTGGGTCCCACCCACATGCTTGCAAAGTTTGGTCACAATCAGAGCATGTTTGGATTGGTATTTAGCGCCCAGTCCGGATTTTTCAAGTCTCTTGGTGCTTAAGAGGCCATGGAAAATCCGGGCCTTCCCTATACCATCGTACCCAAACATGCTCCGATGGAGACCAAACTTTGCAAGCATGGGGGCCTTCCTTTGACAGCCGCTCGGAGCCGTGCCCTTCATGCCCCCTCGACCCGTCTCGCCGCGTGCCGTGCCCGAACGCCCCCCGGAGCCGTGCCCGGCCGGCCCCCGCGGAGCCGTGCCCTCACGCCCCCCGGTCGGCCCCCCGGAGCCGTGCCCGAACGCCCCGCGGAGTCGTGCCCTCACGCCCCCCGGCCGGCCCCCGCGGAGCCGTGCCCTCACGCCCCCCGGCCGGCCCCCCGGAGCCATGCCCGGAGCCGTGCCCGAACACCCCGTGGAGTCGTCCTCGGCTGGCTCCCCGGCGCCGTGCCGTGACGCCCCCGCACCCCCCCGTGCCGTGCCATGACGCCCCCCGCAACCCCCCTACCGCCGTGCCGTGACGCCCCCGCGACCCCCCCCATGCTTGCAAAGTTTGGTCTCCATCGGAGCATGTTTGGGTACGATGGTATGGGGAAGGCCCGGATTTTCCATGGCCTCTTAAGCACCAAAAGACTTGAAAAATCCGGACTGGGCGCTAAATACCAATCCAAACATGCTCTGATTGTGACCAAACTTTGCAAGCATGTGGGGGTGGGTCTCCCCCCCATGCTTGCAAAGTTTGGTCCCCATCGGAGCATGTTTGGGTACGATGGTATGGGGAAGACCTGGATTTTCCATGGCCTCTTAAGCACCAAGAGACTTCAAAAACCCGCCCTGGGCACTAATTACCAATCCAAACATGCTCTGATTGTGACCAAACTTTGCAAGCATGTGGGAGTGGGTCCCCCCCCATGCTTGCAAAGTTTGGTCCCCATCGGAGCATGTTTGGGTACGATGGTATGGGGAAGGCCCGGATTTTCCATGGCCTCTTAAGCACCAAGAGACTTGAAAAATCTGGACTGGGTGCTAATTACCAATCCAAACATGCTCCGATTGTGACCAAACTTTGCAAGCATGTGGGGGGGACCCACCCCCACATGCTTGCAAAGTTTGGTCCCCATCGGAGCATGTTTGGGTACGATGGTATGGGGAAGGCCCGGATTTTCCATGGCCTCTTAAGCACCAAGAAATTTGAAAAATCCGGACTGGGCGCTAATTACCAATCCAAACATTCTCTGATTATGACCAAACTTTGCAAGCATGTGGGGGGGAACCACCCCCACATGCTTGCAAAGTTTGGTCCCCATCGGAGCATATTTGGGTACGATGGTATGGGGAAGGCCCGGATTTTCCATGGCCTCTTACGCACCAAGAGACTTCAAAAACCCGCACTGGGCACTAATTACCAATTCAAACATGCTCTGATTGTGACCAAACTTTGCAAGCATGTGGGGGGGACCCACCCCCACATGCTTGCAAAGTTTGGTCCCTATCGGAGCATGTTTGGGTACGATGGTATGGGGAAGGCCCGGATTTTCAATGGCCTGTTAAGCACCAAGAGACTTGAAAAATCCCGACTGGGCGGTAATTACCAATCCAAACATGCTCTGTTTGTGACCAAACTTTGCAAGCATGTGGGGGGGACCCACCCCCACATGCTTGCAAAGTTTGGTCCCCACCATCGGAGCATGTTTGGGTACGATGGTATGGGGAAGGCCCGGATTTTTCATGGCCTCTTAAGCACCAAGAGACTTCAAAAACCCGCACTGGGCACTATTTACCAATCCAAACATGCTCTGATTGTGACCAAACTTTGCAAGCATGTGGGGGGGGACCCACCCCCACATGCTTGCAAAGTTTGGTCCCCATCGGAGCATGTTTGGGTATGATGGTATGGGGAAGGCCCGGATTTTTCATGGCCTCTTAAGCACCAAGAGACTTCAAAAACCCGCACTGGGCACTAATTACCAATCCAAACATGCTCTGATTGTGACCAAACTTTGCAAGCATGTGGGGGGGACCCACATGCTTGCAAAGTTTAGTCCCTATCGGAGCATGTAAGGGGGACCCACCCCCACATGCTTGCAAAGTTTGGTCCCTATCGGAGCATGTTTGGGTACGATGGTATGGGAAAGGCCTGGATTTTTCATGGCCTCTTAAGCACCAAGAGACTTGAAGAATCCAGACTGAGCGCTAATTACCAATCCAAACATGCTCTGATTGTTACCAAACTTTGCAAGCATGTGGGTGGGACCCACCCCCACATGCTTGCAAAGTCTGGTCCCCATCGGAGCATGTTTGGGTACGATGGTATGGGGAAGGCCCGGATTTTCCATGGCCTCTTAAGCACCAAGAGACTTCAAAAACCCGCCCTGGGCACTAATTACCAATCCAAACATGCTCTGATTGTGACGAAACTTTGCAAGCATGTGGGGGTGGGTCCCCCCCCATGCTTGCAAAGTTTGGTCACAATCAGAGCATGTTTGGGTAGGATGGCATGGAGATTTTCAACAAACAATATGATAGGCAAAGTGTTAAAAAATATAATAAAATCAAGAACATCAACAAAAATGTAATGATATTCAATAATGAAAAAACTCATAATGATATAAACATTAAATAAGTACATCAGAATGAAAGTGAGCTACCCCAGCTAGTCTGAGGTTAGTCACTGCCCAAAAATCTAAGTACAATGTAAGTGAGCTAACCCATCTAGTCTGAGTTTAGTCACTATCAACGGCAACCCAATCAAAATCGTTGCGCGTCGAGGCTGCTGTGCACGTCGAGGAGGCTGTGCCGGCTGCGGGGGTCATCGAATGTCTGTGGGGAGGTCTGCCTCAAAGGCAGGATCGTGAGCTGGTGCCGGTGTACTCAGGAGCTCACGAGTCCCAAAAGCTGCTATGGCCCTCTCTCTCTCTCTACGTCGTGCTAATGCAAGACGCCTCTGTCTGTAAACCCAAAATCTATAATCTGCAATGGTACGTGTCTGCCACTCTGCTCGTGTAAGCTCCTCTGCTGTAAGGACACGCTGCTCATGAGAAGCAGCACTGCTGCTAGCACCATCACCCGAGGTGCCACTAGGACCAGCACCACCCACGCGCTCATATGCTGTGATCTGGCTCTCATGTAGGACTCTCTGGTATGCATCAAACTCATTATGAGCTCCACTCAATCTCTGGAGGCACCTCAGGCTCCTGGGCTCTATCGTCGAAGGCGTCGAGTCCCAAGTCAATAGCTGATGTAAAATCAATAGGCCTGCCAGTCCTAGCATCTACTCGAACGAGGCCTGGGTGAAGATCATCGATGCCCAAAACTCTGTATGTTGCTAGGTCGACGCGTGCACGGCAGGAGGGGCATGCTGAGAACCGTACTAGCTCCTGGGTGATGCAAGACAAGTGGAAAAAATGTCCACATCCCAGGGCATATCCACCTGTACTATCAATGTCCTCGATACATAAAGCGCAGCACACATCACGTAGGAAGGGTGGTGCATCCTGCGGGAGAGGTCGTCGAAAAACCTCTGTGAGTGAGTGATAGGCCGTGGATATAAAGGTAGGTAAGGCATTGTCACGTCTGAGGATCTGCGAAACTCTCGAACATGCAACATCAACAACTGCTCTGCCCTATGCTGGGCAATCGGCTCCATAATCTGATGATGCTGTGCCTCAGCTCTAGAGCTCTCTACCGCGGTCCGAGCCTACGCAAAAAAGGAAAGCATTAAAATAATTGATTAGTCTCTCATTAGGTATTACTTAAAGAAATTTATAACTTAGGACCTTAATTATAACTCTTTTACGTGCAAGAGAAACCTACCTGCTGGATGTCGGACTCTCTCAGATGCTATGCCTCTACAGTAGCTGCCTTTGCCGTCTGTAATGCAGCTCTGAGGCGGTCAATCTCCGCTCTCGCCTCTACCAACTCCTGAGTGAGTCTCTCAGTGGTGGTAGGTGTGGGACCCTACGTGACACAATCAACCATGCTGCTCATGTAAAAATATAAAAAAGTACATATAAACATGTAGATAAATGACCAAAAAAACTTAAGACGTAATATATATGTAAATACCTCGACATCTGTCGTCGGTATAGATCGTGAGAACAGGCGCACCACGTGCTGGATACTCTCCGTGGTACTCCGTACGTCAATGCCGACCTGGGTGCCAAGAGCCTCTACTGTCGACAATGGCACAAATGAAGGATCTGTGGGGGTAGGTGCTACACGAAGGGTTGGTGGAGGCCGCCTACCCTGGTCCTGGAGACGGCCGCCTACCCTAGTCCTGGAGACGGCCTCGGCCAGCACCACCACCCAACCAATGGTGGCTGGTGTAATCCATCTCCTCCCCTAAGACAAACTCCGCATATAACTGCTTTGCGAAGTATATGGGCATCCTCCCATATACGGCAACATATCGACTATAGATATGTGCCGCCATACGAGGATGCGAACACCGCGAAATAGTAAGGGTCTTGCCCGCCCCAGGCCTCATCCCACGACTATCGAGGAAAAGATCTAGGTAGGCTCCATCCCTAATAGGAGCAAGATCACAGACTTGACGATATATCAGGCCATGTGACACAGGAGCAGTGCGATGGTGGGCTATCCACTCATCTACATAAACAATATCGTGAAGGCTATGAAGGGACGAAAGCATCGCCTCCAAGTCTGCCGCCACGATATGTAATGTAGACGGTGTGTCTCTAGCACTCCTACGAATAGCCGCTAACTCACGGTCTATCTCCGCGATGAGGTCCGCAATAGATGAGCGGCCCTCCTCGTGGCCCTCCTCGTGTGACTCCATGCTAAAACCTAAGCCAAACACAAAGGTCCAATGTGAAGGGTCTAATGTGAATGGTCTAATGCTTAGTGCTAAGTAGCACTAATGAAGCTATAAAACAATGCTAATGGGCTCACTAATGCTAATCCAAATCAAGAGAGCAAGGAGAGTGAAAACGACTTGTGACAATGAGGCAAAAAAAAAGTTTTCCAGTTTTATAACCTCGATCGAGGTTCGGTAACATCATGCAATTTACGGTTTGCAAGATTAACGCTCTGGATATTAGGGTTAGTGCAACATACGACCAAGATACACACTTAATTTTAGGGTTGGTGAAGGATCGACGGCGGCTGAGATTTGATATTACTATCTCGTTCGAGGTACATGGACGGCCACGATTTAAAGTCATTACCACGACAAGGTATGTCGACGGTCAAGATTCATTATATACCTCGATCGAGATATTTAAACGACTGAGATCGCATCTTCCAACGTACGTGAATGGACGGTAGAGATTGCGTTTACGTATCTCGATCGAGATATTTGGATGGTGAATATTGCATCTAGGTATCTCGATCGAGATATTTGGACGGTAGAGATTGTATCTCTGTATCTCGATCGAGATATTTGGACGGTGGCGATTTGATCTCTCGATCGAGATACGGGGACGGTGGAGATTGTATCCCATTACCTCGAACAATGAATGGTCGCGATTTGATGTTAATTTCTCGTTCGAGATACGTGGACGATGGAGATGTGCTAGTCAAATATGCCTAGGGGGATACAGCGTGGCCCTGATGTGGATCAATGATCAAAAAGGAATAAAGGTCAAGGTCCTTGGTGAGGGTGACATGGCACTAGACTAGGTGGCTACGTGGACGATGGAGATGTGCTAGTCAAATATGCCTAGGGGGATACAGCGTGGCCCTGATGTGGATCAATGATCAAAAAGGAATAAAGGTCAAAGTCCTTGGTGAGGGTGACATGGCACTAGACTAGGTGGCTCTAAGGCTAAGGGACCTAAATGCATTAAATGTGCATAGGGGCAAATGGTTTCATAGATATCCCAAGAGAGGGGTAAATGATGCATTAAGGAAGGACCCTAATTTGCAGACATGTGGCATACTAGATGCATCTAGGGAGTTTTGGGCATAAGCAAGCAAAAAGAGCTTTCACGTAATCTGATTTGAATTTCTGACAGCTTGCTACCACCGAGGTTGGCTGGGAGTTTATTGAATGTGCCTGCACCCGTGAATCGACGTAACAGTTTAGGAGCAAACAGATTTTAGTGTGAAATTTGGTATCAGAGCGTTCAAGTTGATCACGAGAAGTGGGGCGGAACTGGCCGGAAGAGCTATGACCGTATGGTCATTGTAACCAGACGCTGTCGCAGGAGTTAGAACTCTGGCTTTCAATATCCACGTGACGTGAGGAGGAGTAGCGCTGATGAGCAGCGCACGACCAGAGCTACTGTGTGGTCACGAAACTAGCTGTCGTAGGATGGTCGAGTTCACGTAAAGCTGTTGAGGAGTTGAAGGTGAGGTAGCCAGCAGAGTTACGCATGTTACGGTGAACAGCTAACCAGACAAAGACCACGCTGGTATTACTTTTAGTTTATTGCGGAGCAATTTTGGAGAGTAGTTAAGCCCAGGTCTTGTGCCTTCGTCGTGACGGTGAACTGCTACGCGGAGTGGAAGCAGAAAGATCGAAGGGATTGCTACGTCAGATATACAGCAAGCTTGGTTGCATTTCAAGGAATTGGAACGCTTGCGGAGAACTCAGGACGCTGTCATATCGAAGATCAACAATCAGGATTGATATGAAGAAAATCCGTGAGGCCACCCATATGTTTAATGAGGCAGCGTGGTGGATAAAACAACAGAAAGATGGAGTAGCATCCACTACTTGGGAGGGGTTTAAAAAGGAATTTAGAAAACACTTCCTACCTCCTGACGAAGCATCCCGAGCTTGGGATCAGTATCGAAACCTTCGTCAGAGAAATTTATCAGTGGCGGAATACACTGATAAGTCAGAGAAAGTGTAATGAAGGTTGATGAACCCCTACCTCAGTCAATCCAAGTAAAAGATTTTATCTTTGGATTGAATGATCGAATCAAGATGGAAGTTCGGGCTAAGTATGCGAACACGCTTGATGAAGCAATTGCCATAGCCCTGAACTATGAGGATGCAAAAGGCAACAGACCAAGTGGGTTTGTGCAGGTTGGGACTCAGTATGGGTACCCGAAGAAAACTGGATTTAAGAAGAAGTGGATTAGCAAAGGGAGTGCCTCACAGCCTAGTGGTCAAGCCAAGCAGGTTGAGACTCCTAAATCAAGTACCACCATTTTAATGAAAAGAAAAGTAACACCAATGGCAGCCCGGGCTTGGTCGAAGTCTTCTTTGAACCCAGAGCAAAGGGAAAAAGCGAGGAGAGAGGGCTTGTGTTTTGGATGCCTTCAGCCTCATCAGTGGAAAGATTGTCCACGAAACAAAGATCGTCGGATGGCTGAGATGGTGGTCTCAGAATGCGACGTGGAAATGGAGGGAAGTCCCAGAGCAGAACACATGCAGATTCAGCTAGTGGGATCTTCTCAAAGGTTAGTACCTTTTTTGTTATGTGTGTATGTTGCTAAGTTAGTAACTAGTGCACCTGATAATATCCTGTCAAAGCCCGCAGCAACGGGGTATACAGGTTCGAAAAGCTCAAGAAGAGTTTTTGTTTCTTTGTACGGCATCGGTAGAGTGGATTGATGATTCTTCGGCTAGCACTACAAGACAATGCTATCATACACGCGTTTCATACACGCGATAAATTACGAGCGCGTGTATGGTCGCGCTTGTATTGGAATAGACTCGGGCGCGTGTATTTTATCATTTAAGGTCGTGTGTATATTTGCATGTATTAACGCGTGTATAAATGTGTTATATACACGCAGTAATACACGCATTTATACACGCTACTATACACGAATTAATACACGCTACTATACACGAATTAATACACGCTACTATACACGGATTAATACACGCCACCATACACGGATTAATACACGCATGGTAAAGAAAAACTAAAAAAAACTGAATTCCTTTACAAAATTAAGAACTATTTTCTTTAAACCATCTCATAGTACATTACAGTATACATCATTACACAATCCCACTACATGCATTTACAACAATGAAATATATTCAAAAATAAATCATGCATATGAGATGATAAAAATGTCATCAATTTAGAACGTACAGTGACGGATCGATCTCATCTTCAATAAGATCCATCCTTGCCAAACGATCAACATCAATATCCATTTGATCAATTTGTAAGGCTACGATTAAATTTATTCCACTATCGATATTCTGTACTCCATTGATAATGGTATCGATGTCCTGATCATCCTCATCAACATCACCATCATCCTCAATGGTAGGGTCATTCTCATGATCATGAGAAATGGCACGCTCATCCTCATTATCATGATCATCTCTTATTTCTTGATCATCGATCACAACGTCTTCATTGGCATGTTCGACATCATCTTCATTGCGGCTTGTTATATCCTCCATATGCTCCATATCACTGAATGTATTATACATCACTTTGGAACGTGGTGCAATAGGGATGACGTACCACCATTTAATGTCATGCACCATTGGTAGATAGATAACCTACTCAAATACACATAGTACAGTAATTAATTAGCATATCAAAAGTCAAGGGGTACGCGAGCTTAGATATATATGTAGATGAAACACATTATTAAAAAAAAGCACACCTGCTCACATTGTTGTGGCAATACGAGCCTATCTTTCTTTGTTTGCCAAAACTTTGTAGAGTCAATAGTTACATAGCCACTTGCATGGCGTTTTATCGTTGCATCAGGCCCTTTTTCCACCACGTTCATTTGCCATTTGACATCCAAAACATACACAAAGAAGCGACGAAAGTCAAGCCTAAATATGTCTTGGATTATGCCACAATAATCATCCATTTTTCCATTAGCTCCCTCAAAGCTACTAATGACACCGCAATCTTGTGTATTTCTCTTTTCATCAATTCTTTGTGTTCGAAAATGCTTGCCTTCACACCATATAGCATTGAACATAGTGCACTGGACCAAAATAGAAGCAATATTTGTGTAAGCAATGTGACAAGAAAATCACTTACAACTAATGCAAAACATTAGTTCTATGTACCTTTAACATGCATCCTCGTGCATACTCCCATTCTTCCGCTGGATATGCAGCCCCTCGTCGCTCTCTGCTCTCTCCATTTCCTCATGCAACCAATCAACATGGATATCATTCGGAAGTGTTGCTAGATGCTTAGGGTACACCTTCCGAGAGCCATGTTGCCTCCGAAAGAGAGCTCTTTGTGGTTGCCTTTTTGTCTTTGCATCCTCATATCTTGTAACCCATCTGCTCATCACATCACTATTAAGGATACAAGTGAAATTGAGATCATCAATCAATGTTCTGTCAATTACTTTACTCTGTCCTTTTCCTTGAGGCACAATAGAGGTCATCCTCAAGTCCTCTTCATTGCTCCATAGTCGTGGCAAAGAGCTGTCCACCTGACCAAGAAATTCTGAAATATATACAAGAGACTCTTGTATCAACCAACCCTCGGCCATGCTTCCTTCAGGCCTTGCACTTTGCCTCACAAAGTCTTTTAAGGTCTTCATGAAAAGCTCTAGGAAGAACATCCAACGTGCATGCACAGTACCACATAAAGCGATTTCGTCCACTAAATGCACAATGAGATGTAGTTGACTTGTGAGAATGGTTCGCGGAAAAGTCTCCTCTACCAAACAAACCACCTCCACTGCCATAACACGCGCATCATCCAACGTGGCTGGATCCATTGCTTTGGAACTAACATATCTGAAAAATAAATAAATAGTACCGTTACTGAGCATCATGAACACTCAAGAATAGTGTTCAGTACTTTGAGGAAAGCCAGTCTTTATGTAAATAAAAAGAAAACTATACTGTATATGGTAAGACTTGAATATTTAGGATTCATAATTACTCCTGAGGGGGTAGAAATGGATCCAAAGAAAGTGGCTGCGATACTGACTTGGCCAATCCCTCAGAGTTTGACCGCTTTGCGATCATTCTTGGGATTTGTCCAATTTTATCGAAGGCATATCAAAGGATATTCCAAAATAGTATCGCCATTGACTGATCTGACCTCAGATAAAGTACCTTTTATATGGGGACAGAATCAACAGGAAAGTTTTAACACCATAAAACAAGCTGTGGTCTCAGGATCGGTGTTAAAAATAGTTGATCCCCAGAAACCGTTTTTCCTGGAAACCGATGCAAGCGGCATTGCGGTAGGAGCAGTTCTCCTCCAAGAGGGAAGGCCAGTAGCTTTTGAAAGCAAGAAGCTTTCTCCCTCTCAACGAAATTGACCAACTCATGAATTAGAGTTGTATGCTGTTGTCCATGCTCTGAAAACATGGAGACATTATTTGTATGGGTCAGAGTTTTATGTTGATGTTGATCACGATACTCTGAAACATTTTTGTAAACAACCTGACTTGAGAGGCCGCCAAGCTAGGTGGGCAGAACTCATGCAGGAGTTTAACTTGATGATTCGGTACCGAAGAGGGAAGGATAATAAAGTTGCTGATGCGTTGTCACGCATTATGCATAATATGAGTTTCACGGTATTAGAGAGTGCTCTAATGACCGAGATTAGAGAAACTCAAAAGGTGGACGAGTTCATCCAGAGCCTTTGGCCTAAGGCTCATGTGTTCAAACCCGGGGAAAAGGATGACCTGGCATCTAGAAAAGGCCAAACTTATGCAAGATATGCCATAAGGGATGGTATGCTGAAAAGAAATGGCAAGGTAGTAGTACCTAATCAGAATGATCTCAGGCAGAGAGTCATAAAACAATGCCATGATAACCCATGTGCGGGACATCCAGGAGTCGAGAAGACATATGATCTCGTGAAGCGAGATTTCTTTTGGCCAAAGATGAAAAAGCATATTCATGAATATGTGATGTTTTTCGTGTCAAGTAAGAAAGGCAGAGCGGGTGAAGCCACCCGGACTTTTACAGCCCTTGGAGATACCACTAGGTAAGTGGGAGAGCATTTCCATGGACTTTATTGTAGGTCTGCCTACGACACAAGGTGGATATGATTCTATCCTTGTGGTGGTTGATCGTCTTACCAAGATGGCTCACTTCATTCCAACTAGAGAGTTTGTTAGTGCCCCGCAAGTGGCGGATTTGTTTATTAGACGTATATTTATGATACTTTAGTCAACAAGCTCTTGCAAGAAGCGCAGTCCAGGCAAAACAGGGCCAAGCAGCGTGCAGTTGATCAAGCATTTATTGCTGCCCAGCAGCAGAGCAGAGAAGAAGTGGTAAGGCAGCCCCTTCCACTGTTTCTTCTCCTATTAGTAGGTCTGCAACTTCTTCTACTTCCACAGGTAGCAACAATAAGTCTGAGAAGGCTCTTGATAAAGGCAAGAAAAAGACCAGGTGCAACTATTGTAAGGCAAATGATCATGTCATTAAGAATTGCCCTAAGCTAAAGGCTAAAGAGGCAAAGAAGAAAGAGTCAAATGCAGCCACAATAGCGGATGCTTCTACAAATGCAGATTCTGCAAATGTTGTGCAGGATACAGAATGGGCGTTTAGCGTGTATTGCGAGTATGACCCATCTGTACATGATGCATGTTTGGCAGTTTCTGTTGACTCTAATGTATGAGTGGTGCTACAAAGCACATTACCTCGCATCGTGATATGTTCACTTGTCTTGAGGCTGTCTCTAATGGGAATACTGTCACATGTGCCAATAATGCTTCTTACCCAGTGATGAAGGGCGTTGGTAAAATTATGCTCACTGCTGCAAATGGCAGCGCTTTCACACTTTCAGATGCTTTGTATGTGCCAGGGATAAAGAAGAATCTATTGTCTGTCTCTACCAGGGATTTCACTGACGTAAACGAAAACATGTGAACGTGTTAATAACATTTGTTAATAACACAAAAAATCTTGTGATCACATGTTATATTCACAAAGCTTTCACAAGGGCCTAAAAAATTTATCTTTGTCGGGCATAAAAAATCTACTTAGGTGGCCACTGACGTGCTATTATGTGAAGATGATAACATGAGAACATGTGAATAGCTTATTCCCATGTGTAGCCAAGCTTTTAAGGGAATCCTAAATAGCAAGTGACCTGTTATTTTGTGAACGGTAACATGAGAACATGTTAATAACTTGTTCACATGTGTTATTATCACAAAAAATCTTGTGATCACGTGAATATTAAATCCCTGGTCTCTACGCTTGCTAGACTTGGATTTGTAGTCAAATTTGTGGATGACAGATGTACTGTTCATGATTTGACTTCTGGTGATACGATTATTGCATCTGGGACCTTGTTTCGTGGGCTGTATAGGCTCAATTCTTATGACAAGTGTGTGGAAGATTCAGCAAATGCAGTTTCTGATGAAAAGGCAGTTTCAGATGCAAAACTATGGCATGCTCGTTTTGGTCATCTGAACTTTGCTAGTTTGCTGCGTTTGCAGAAATTTGATATGGTTGCTTCATTGCCCCCTCTTGAGGCACCATTGAAACATGTTTGTGAAGGTTGTATTTTGGGCAAAATGCAACGTTCTGCGTTTCCAAAGGATGGTTCTATGCGGGCCACTCGCAAATTGCAACTTGTACATAGTGATGTATGTGGGCCTATGCAAACTCCGCTTGTACTTCCTGACTTTCATTGATGATTACTCGAGGCATGCATGAGTATATCCACTGAAGGCAAAGTCTGAAGTGTTTTTGTGCTTCAAACAATTTTTTCTTATGGTTGAAAATGTATCCAATTGTACTGTGGGCACCCTCCGTTCTGATCGAGGGGGGGAGTACTTGTCTAAAGAGTTTGATGCATTTCTGGCTAGTCGTGGAATAAAACACCAATGTACAGTGCCGTATACCCCTCTGCAAAATGGTGTTGCTGAGAGGAAAAACAGGTCACTTATGGAGATGGCACGATGTATGGTCAAGAGCCAAGCTTTGCCACATGCGTTTTGGCTTGAGGCTGTCATGTGTGCTGCATATGTACTCAACAGGTGTCCCACTAAGGCCTTGCAGTCTATTACTCTATACGAAGCTTGGCATGGCAGGAAGCCTTCTATTGGTCACTTGCGTGTCTTTGGTTGCTTGGCCTATGCTTTAGTGCTTGTGCAACAACGCAGAAAATTGGATGATAAGGCTGTCAAATGCATTTTTGTTGGTTATAGTGCTGAGAGCAAGGGTTACAGATTGTATCATCCGCAGTCAAAGCGTATCTTGATTAGTCGAGATGTTGTTTTTGTGGAAGATGCTGTGCAGCCTTTGGTATCATGTACCAAAGAGACAGGTGTGAGCTCACGGGATGTATTTGATACGTTATTGCCTCTATTTACAGGTGGGAATTCAAATGTAAGTCCTAATGAGGCAAATATTCAGCCTATGCAGATTTCAAACGACATCATAGATCAGCCTATTTCTGATGCAGATTTACATGATGTAATTTCTGAGGATAGGGCTGAAAATGAGCAGGCTAGAAATATGCCTAAATGGCTGGTGCAAACCTTGCGTGATAGTAAAATTGAAGTCCGAAGTGTTTTTGTGCTTCAAACAGTTTTTTCTTATGGTTGAAAATGTATCCAATTGTACTGTGGGCACCCTCCGTTCTGATCGAGGGGGGGAGTACTTGTCTAAAGAGTTTGATGCATTTCTGGCTAGTCGTGGGATAAAACACCAATGTACAGTGCCGTATACCCCTTAGCAAAATGGTGTTGCTGAGAGGAAAAACAGGTCACTTATGGAGATGGCACGATGTATGGTCAAGAGCCAAGCTTTGCCACATGCGTTTTGGCTTGAGGCTGTCATGTGTGCTGCATGTGTACTCAATAGGTGTCCCACTAAGGCCTTGCAGTCTATTACTCCATATATGAAGCTTGGCATGGCAGGAAGCCTTCTATTGGTCACTTGCGTGTCTTTGGTTGCTTGGCCTATGCTTTAGTGCCTGTGCAACAACGCAGAAAATTGGATGATAAGGCTGTCAAATGCATTTTTGTTGGTTACAGTGCTGAGAGCAAGGGTTACAGATTGTATCATCCGCAATCAAAGCGTATCTTGATTAGTCGAGATGTTGTTTTTGTGGAAGATGCTGTGCAGCCTTTGTTATCATGTACCAAAGAGACAGGTGTGAGCTCACGGGATGTATTTGATACATTGTTGCCTCTGTTTACAGGTGGGAATTCAAATGTAAGTCCTAATGAGGCAAATATTCAGCCTATGCAGATTTCAAACGACATCATAGATCAGCCTATTTCTGATGCAGATTTACAGGATGTAATTTCTGAGGATAGGGTTGAAAATGAGCAGGCTAGAAATATGCCTAAATGGCTGGTGCAAACCTTGCGTGATAGTAAAATTGATGCACCTATATCTAGTCGTACTCGTTCAGGTTTTCAGCATGCCTCTTATGCATCAGATTGTTATGCTTTGGTTGTGTTTAGTATGTATGAAGAGGAAGAACCTCTTTCATTTGATGAGGCACAAAAATCAGAAAATTGGTTGGCTGCAATGCAAAGTGAATATGATGCTATAATGAAGAATGGTACATGGTCTTTGTGTGATTTGCCTATTGGTAAAAAAGGCCATTGGATGTAAGTGGGTTTTTAAGTTGAAACGAAAGCCAGATGGCAGTGTTGATCGCTATAAGGCTAGACTTGTTGCAAAGGGTTATGCTCAAGAAAAGGGCATTGATTTTGATGAGACCTTTGCTCCCACTTGTCGTATGACTACCATTCGTAGCATTTGTGCATTGGCAACTCATAATGGTTGGAATGTACATCAGCTGGACATTAAAACTGCGTTCATAAATGAAGATTTGCATGAGGAGGTGTATGTATCGCAGCCTCGTGGTTTTGTTCAAAGAGGGCAGGAAAACAAAGTGTGTAGGTTGAAAAAGGCTTTATATGGTTTAAAGCAAGCTCCACGAGCTTGCTTTATATGGTTTAAAGCAAGCTCCACGAGCTTGGTATGAAAAGATACATGCATATTTGACTGTACATGGGTTTCAGAATAGTCCAACAGAAAGTACTTTGTATGTTAAACGTGTGGATGGTGTACATCTAATCATTGCTCTCTATGTCGATGACATGCTGCTCACAGGACCAAATGAGAGTCATATTGCTGATTTTAAGGCTGATTTGAATGCCTCTTTTGAGATGTCAGATTTGGGACATTTGCATCATTATTTGGGGATACAATTTAAGCAGTGTGATGGAGGTATTGCTTTGTGTCAGACAAAGTATATTGAGACATTGTTGCGGAGATTTGGCCTTGAAGACTGCAAGCCTATTGCTACTCCAATGGAGACAGGTTTGAAGTTGAGTCTTCATGATGCTGGAGATCACTTTAATGTCACACTCTATCAGACAGCTGTTGGTTGCCTCATTTATGTATGCATTATGAGGCCGGACATTCAGTTTGCAGTCTCACAGGTGAGCAGGTTTATGCATAGCCCAGGGTCTTAGCATTGGAAGGCCGTTAAACATATCTTTCGCTACTTGAGTGGCACCATACATCTTGGGTTGTTTTATCAAGGGGGGATCGTTGCCGCCAGATTTACATGCTTTTTCCGACTCAGATTGGCCTGGTTGCTATGACACAAGAGTGTCCACAAGTGGTTTTTGTTTCATGCTCGGTAGCTCATGCATATCTTGGTTGAGCAAGAAGCAACCTACTGTGGCCACTTCTAGTTGTGAAGCTGAGTACAGGGCAGCTTTCACAGCTACGGTTGAGTGTGTGTGGCTCAGACGGCTTATGGTGGCTGACTTGGGTGTTGGACAAGAGTGCCACCTCTATCTTCATTGACAGTCAGAGTGCATTGGCAGTTGCGAGAAACCCATTTTTTCATGCTCGCACAAAGCACATTGAGGTGCATTATCACTATGTCACGGAGAGACTCTCAGCCAGGAGAGATCAGCTTGGCCTATGTGCCAACACAGGACAACCTCGCCTATCTTTTCACAAAGGCGCTTCCTCGTGAGAAGTTCGAAGCTTTTCGCAAAGCTTTGGGCTTGCTCCCCTTTGTGGATTGATCTACTTCGGGCATGGCACTCCCCTATACATGAGTGCCAGCTCTCGTTCACACCATCACTCCCAGGGGGGATTTGTTGCCATACATATATAGGCAGTGATGTGTGTGAACACACTTAAGACCGTCGGGGCACTTTTTCCCTCTTAAGGAGGTTTTTTCCCCCGGCTTGTATATACGCCCATCCTTCTAGGGCTAACTTATCTTTTGTACATTGACACAATCTAATACATTGTGTGTTGTGTGCATTCTTGCTTCTTCTTCTCCAAGCTTTGTGTGCTTTCCTGCAACCCTAATTCCAACATGTTATGCTCAAGTTGAGGTAACATGACCTCGGAAGGGCCAGTCGACATTTTCCTTTAAAGGATCAATGTTTATACTATATTTGTTTGGGCTTCATGTAAATGATAAAAAAGGAATACAGGTCAAGGGCCTTGGTGAGGGTGACATGGCACTAGACTAGGTGGATCTAAGGCTAAGGGACCTAAATGCATTAAATGTGCCTAGGGGAAAATGGTTTCATAGATATCCCAAGAGAGGGGTAAATGATGCATTAAGAAAGGACCCTAATTTGCAGACATGTGGCATACTAGATCCATCTAGGGAGTTTTGGGGCTCGTTGGGCATAAGCAAGCAAAAAGAGCTTTCACGTAATCTGATTTGAAATTTTGACAGCTTGCTACCACCGAGGTTGGCTGGGAGGTTATTGAATGTGCCTGCGCCCGTGAATCGACGTAACAGTTTAGCAGCAAACAGATTTTAGTGTGAAAACATTTGCTATGGCTAGGAACAATCAAGATCTATTTGGTGTTCTTCATGAAGATGATAAGTTGGATGGCACCAACTATCCGATGTGGTCTTATCTCATGAAACATATTCTTGTTGCAAAGCATTTGTGGAATATTGTTTCTGGGGTTGATCTGAGGCCAGCCAATGCTACAGTGGTTGCCTCTTTTGCTGGTCCCTCTTCAGGGGGTACTCCTCCTGATGCCTCATCTTCTAGCACTCCTGCTCTGCTGCCTGCTGCTCTTCCAACTCAGGAACAGTCAAGATGGGATGCAAGAGATGCAAATGCACATTCATGTATTGCTTTATCATGCAAGAGAATCATTATTCCACACATCCGGTCTTGCAGGACAGTAAAGGATGCTTGGGATAAATTGGCTTCTCTCTATTAGATTCGTATGAGGCACGTGTTGCATATTTGAGAAGGCAGTTATAGGAAGTCAGCATGAATGAAGGTGACTCTATGGATGCATCTTTTCAAAAGAATTGTCCAAAACTCTCACAAAGGAAATTGCAGCTAGTGCACAGTGATGTCTGTGGTCCAATGAGGACAAATGCCCTTGGGGGGTACAAGTATTTCATGACTCTCATTGATGATTTCACAAGATATTGCTGGATATATCCTTTAAAAGCCAAATCTGAAGTTTTCTTATGCTTTCAGAGATGGCTGAATATGGTTGAGAATGAATTAGGATGCAAGCTTGTCACCCTCAACACAGATAGGGGGGGAGAGTATATGTCAACGGAGTTTGATGCATTTCTGTCTTCACGGGGCATTATTCACTCATGCACTACTCCTTACACTCCTCAGAAAAATCCTGTGTGTGAAAGGAAAAACAGGTCCACAATGGAGATGGCCAGATGCATGCTTAAGGCCAAGTCTTTGCCCAATAAATTTTGGCTTGATGCAGTGATGTGTGCCAACTATGTGCTGAATAGATCACCTACACGGGCATTGAAGACTGTTACACCTTATGAAGCATGGAAAGGTAGGAAGCCTTCACTTTCACACATGAGAGTTTTTGGGTCTCTTGCATATGTTCATGTACCATCTCAGCTGAGACATAAGCTTGATGACAAGGCAATCAAATGCATATTTATTGGTCACTCACAGCCAGGAGAGCAGAGGGTATCGGTTATACCAACCAAATACTGGGAAGATTATTGTCAGTAGAGATGTAATCTTTGCTGAACATTCAGCTTCTCCTCTTGTGGACTGCAAAGCTAAGCCAGATGTTGACTTGTTCGATGCCTTTGAATCTTGGTTACCTCTGCCTTCCTCAGAAGAGGAATTCGACCAACAACATGAGCCTCCTGTAGGCCCTCCACCAAGCAATAATCAGCCACTACCCCATGCTGATTTGCAGGTTTCTCTTCTAGCACAAAATGATCCCACTATTCATGATGCAGTCATTGAAGAAAGAGCTGTCAATAGATAGCAAAGGCAAGTTCCCAGATGGCTTCTTGATACATTGAGGGACAGCAAACAAGTTCAGCCTTTTGCTGCCCGGACAAGATCAGGGAATAGACAGCATGGTCACTTTCTTGAGTTTGCACTCCTTGCTACAGCTTGCAATGAAAAGCCTCTATGCCATAAAGATGCTTTTGACAGCAAAGAGCGCGGATGGATGCAATGAGAGCTGAGTTACATTCCATTGCTAAAAATGACACATGGGAATTAGTAGATCTCCCTCCCGGCAAGCATGCCATTGGAACCCGGTGGGTCTACAAATTAAAAAGGAAATCTGATGGCAGCATAGATCGATACAAAGCCCGTCTTGTTGCAAAAGGGTATGCCCAACAACAAGGCATTGACTTTGAGGAGACATTTGCTCCCACATCCAGGATTACTACCATTAGATGTGTCATTGCCATTGCAGCCCATCATCATTGGCAAGTGCACCAACTTGACATCAAGACTGCTTTTCTTCATGGGGATCTGCAGGAAGAAGTATATGTCAGACAACCTCCTGGCTTTGAGGTTGTTAATTCTGAAAATAAGGTATGCCGGCTTAGAAAAGCCCTTTATGGTTTGAAGCAGGCACCCAGGGCATGGTATGCCAAAATTCATGCACACTTACTATCCCTTGGTTTTCAGAATAGCCCCATAGAACCCACTCTTTATGTCCGCGGGAGTGGATCTGATTTTTTAGTGCTGATTTTATATGTGGATGATATGCTCATCACGGGCCCAGATACTCAGCAAATTGCAGCTTTCAAGGTTGATTTGCAACAGGGTTTTGAAATGTCAGACATGGGACAGCTCCACTATTATTTGGGCATTCAGTTTGCTCATGTTGAGGGGGGTATCATGATGTCTCAGTCCAAGTATATTGGACAGCTCCTTGATCGTTTTCAGTTTGAGGATTGCAAGCCAATCTCTACTCCAATGGACCCTGGCTTCAAATTCTCAGCCATGATGGGAGCCCACCATGTGATATCACTCTTTATCAGCAGGCTGTTGGATGCCTTATTTATTTATGTCACACCAGACCTGACTTACAGTATCCAGTATCTCAGCTCAGCAGATTCATGCACATGCCCAGTTCACAGCATTGGCAGGCACAGTGAAGAGAGTCTTCAGATACTCAGGATCTAGCCCTTTTCTATGGTGATCAGGGCTCACTTACCATGCATGCTTACACGGATAGTGATTGGGCAGGATGTTCCGACACCAGAGTGTCACATACTGGCAATTGTTTTTTGCTTGGCAATTCATGTCTCTTGGGTCAGCAAGAAGCAACCAACAGTTGCCACATCTAGCTGTGAGGCTGAGTACAGGGCAGCTTTCACTGCTACAATAGAGTGTGTTTGGCTTCGACAGTTACTTACAGATCTTGGTATTCGCCAGACATCCTCCACTATTGTCTACACTGACAGCCAGAGTGCTTTGGCCATTGCGCGTAACCCAGTGTTTCATGCGCGTACCAAGCATATTGAAGTTCACTATCATTATGTTCGGGAGCGGTTGTTAGCAAGAGACATAGAGTTGTCCTATCTTTCCACAGAGGACAACATAGCAGATATGTTTACAAAGGCACTTCCTCGTCCCAGTCTTCCGCGACAGGCTTTACACTTGGTTCCCTTTGTTACATCATCTGACATCCCTTGTACATTCATAGGTGGCTATATCCTTTTGGATGAACATGTGCCACCATGACCAGAAAATACTAGGTATTCTGAGACGTTTCTAGAGTACTTCAGCCCATCCCATGGAGGGGGGTTTGTAGGCCATCTCCTGGTGGTTCTAGTGATGCCCTATAGGCCATGGTATGTGCCTTGTAGGCATAAATATAGGCACTTGTAGTGTAAGTGCCTTTTAGGCCACATAGGACACTTAGTCCTATGTGACACCTAGGACACTTAGTCCTAGGTCTAGGTACAAGTACCTTGTACTCTCTATTTTCATAATCCTAGTTGACGTGACGGCTAAGACTCGTGCGACTCTTTGCTACCTGCACTCTCTCTTTCATTCGATCCTACAGTAATGACCATCTTTATGTTACTTGAAGCTAGAAGATAGGCCTTCTAGAACTGTAAAATCCATCAGAACTAAGTTGACTAGAGCATACACAAGAACTTGCACGACCTTTTGAACTCAAAACAGAAGGGCTGAGAGAGTCGGACGCACAAAGGGTACATCCTAAAAGATCTTTACATATGTAAACAGAAAGGACCTGCTGGGGTCTTGCTGAAGGTTGGCCAATTGGATTGAGAAATATTTAGAAGAAAGCAGACACAGCAAGTGCCTCAGCTGAAATGTTTTAGGTGCTGCTGGAAATCATGATACACTTGATCTTGTGCTACTTATAAGAGAATTTTGGATAGGACAACTATCAGTGGGAATCCCAGACATCAGAGCAATTAATACGTCTGTGTCATTCTGCTATTTCAGGTGATATAGTTATACATCAAGATTCAATTGTTAGCACACCTACTTGTTATACTTTG
This sequence comes from Cibotium barometz, assembly GCF_041138505.1. Lineage (NCBI taxonomy): Eukaryota > Viridiplantae > Streptophyta > Polypodiopsida > Cyatheales > Cibotiaceae > Cibotium > Cibotium barometz. The sequence goes on from NC_141070.1 coordinate 48,265,981, forward strand.
TAGTGTAAATCATAATAGAAACATTAATCTAGAGGAGATTGCATGCTTTTAATTTGAGAAGCCCATTTACATGTAGTCGTTTCTTATTGCAGGTTCTAGATGCAGTTGAAAGAGGAGAGACAATAGTCACTGCGTTGCAAGAAGCTTGTCCAGAAGAAGTACGAGAAAAGATGGTGACATCGGTTTCTGCAGCTGTGCAAGCTAAGGGTATGAGCCTGAAGCTTGCAGGATTTGGGAAGAACATGCCTGCACCGAAGATACCTGAAGGAATGACACAGAAAATTCAGGAAAAGCTGAGTTTGATAGTACAAAGCAAATTGTCAAATCCCGCCACAGCTAGAGTCAATGAATTACCACAGTCTGATCTAGGTTCAGAAAGTTTGAATGCACCAGTGGAGAATGCTAACTCCCTTGATAATCAATCTGAGGTGTCTGCCCAAAGCACTGAAGCTAAGCATCATACACAAGAGATCGCTGATGTGCGCCAGCTTGAATCTAATGAGGATTGTGTAAGACCAGATCCTGGAGTAGTATCCCAAGGTGACACATCTTCCACAGCAGAACCACCCAAAAGGAACTCAGAAGTTCCCGAAGAGTTGGACAGTGAAGCTCAAGGCCAACCCCAGAACAAGGAAATACAGCAAGAAAAAAATCCTGACAACAGAAAGATGGAGCATCAAAAAGAAAGAGAGTTCATAAAAGAAACAATGGACACAATGTCCCTTGATAATAAGATCACTCAGGAAGGGAAAACAGATGGACAAAGTTTGACTCAGGAAGGGAAAACAGATGGACAAAGTCAACGGCAAGAGAATTCTGGTGCTGCACAGCAGACAAAGGAAGCAGGACATGAATTGATTGGTGCAGAGAAGAAGAATGAAGTTTTTACGGCATCTGCTACTAGTCAAGAAGACCAAAACAAAAGAGGTATAGGAGCAAAACCGGAGGAGGCTTCTTCTTCTCAAAATTCCTCACAATATACTACTCCTTCGCCATCCTTAGATATGCAGCGAGCTTTTGAGGCACTGTGACAGGTGTAGATGACTCGACACAGATGGCTGTGGCCAATGTTTTTGGGGTTATTGAAAATGTGATAGAACAGCTGGAGAAGGAACAGCATGAGAAAGACCAGCTTCCAGGTCTCCCACGAAATGATAAGGAGCTTCAGGGTTCAATTACAGAAGAGAGTGGTTGCAAAGAAGAGCCAATAAAGCAAGTGAATACTAATGGAAGAGATGCTGCTGTGTGTTCTACCAATGAGCTTCCAAAGTGCAGTTCAAGCTCAAGTGATGATGAAACTGGTACATCAAATAAAACTAGATCCAATGGTGGTGCAGCCTTCCAGAAAGGCATAGCATTTGTAAATTCTCTAGAACTTAATAATAGAACAGGCATCCCAGAGATTACAGGTACAGCTACCGAAGACTGGGATGACCAACTGGGAGAAAGATCTGCAGATCGAAATGTGAATAGCAATCATGATAAAGCTATTATCAATATCGATAGGACTCGACATGAAAATCGTGATTTGAAACAAACAGAGGTGAAGGAGAATCAAAAGATGTCTGCAAACATTCCTTCAGGAAACTCTGCACTGGGAAAAGATCAAATTTCTCGAAGCCCAAATCAAGATGGTGATGATGACGTCGCTATGGAATACTTTGAAGATGAAAACATATGGAAGTTCATCAGCAGTGCCTTTGACTCAACTGCACGTTTCAACAGCGATAGTGATCCCAAATCAAGTGACAAGGACAACATGCAATGGGGAAGGAAAAGAAAAGAAATACTTGGTGGCAAGTTAGAATCGATGAGTGACAAAGTCAAGCATAACCTTGGGACACCTACAGAAGATGAAATTGATCACGTGATTGAACCAGCATACGTCATATTAGATGATGAATTGAAAATTGATGAGATTCATAGGCTTGTTGATGATGTCTGTAAAGATCATGATGAGGACCCAGAGTTTCTACACGATGGCTCCCTGATCAAGGTGGATGAACAGAAGCAGAGTAGATGCAAAAGTACAATTTGGTCAAGAAATAAAATCCAAGAACTAATTATTGATGCCCTTGAGCTTGAGTTACTCAGAAGGTTGGGAGATGCTGGTCTAGAGACCTTTGGGATAGAGGTGGGTGAGGAGATAACAAGGGTTGCATTTGCCGTGGCTGAAACATCAGAATTGGACAGGTCGAGATGCTATCAAGAAATAAATGATGTTGAAGAGGAAAATGGTCATGGGGGTAATGCTGGAGAGTCTTGTTTACAAGAAAGTGGCGATACTGAGGTGCTATATGCCGATGCCATTGTTTGTGCAGTAAACCGTGTCTATAGTGACACAACTGTGTTGGCTAGGATTATGCCAGCTGGTGTACTTGTTGGTGTGGTTTTAGCAGCCTTGAGCCCTTTAAAACTTGTAATTTCAGATGATGTGCAGAACAACCAACCTGTAAGGGGGATAAACAGACAAGAGACCTCCAATAGGCAAGACCTACACCACTTCCCAGGTAGCAGTGATAAAAGCTCAACGTGGACTGGTGAAATACATAATCAAACATGTGATACACATAAAGGCCCCTTGGTGATGCAAAAGTCTGCTTTAACAAGGAGGGATTCTAGCAATCAAGTATCAAAAGTGGATGGTAATTTGCTTTTAGGAAAAATGGGAGTTGTAAGGAGTAGTGATGACTTTGATGAAGATACGGATGGGAAAGAAAATGGATCGAAGGAAGAGGCATGTCCTGTCAACAGTGGATGGATGGATGCAGTGGCAGCTGCCACAGGTGCTACTGCTGTCTTTGCAGGTCAGAGGGCAAGCATCACGAATTCATCCACTGTTGAGCAAGGAATTGATGATAGAGTTGGTTCTGATGTCATCAATGTAGATAAAAAATCTTTGGATGAAATAGATGATGATACAGAAATTGTTGACAGCAAAATGAGCATTGTCAGTAGTTTTGCTGAAAAAGCTATGTCTGTTGCTGCTCCTGTAGTTCCCACCAAGGAAGATGGCGGCGTGGATCATGAGAGGTAACTTCTTTAGCATATAACATGGTTTTTTTAATAGGAAAAGACAGTAGTTCACTATTTGAATATGACCTAGATTTCAATTGGACTGGGTAGTGTAATTTTTTAAAGAATCTAAGTGTTGTTTATTTAAATGTGGAGATATTTTATCCATTGAATCTTCTGATCTGCATTTTTCACATAAGTTTTTCTGCTCCATCTGGAACTGTATGCTTCATGTTCCAGATTGGTTGCAATTCTAGCAGGTTTAGGTCAGAAAGGAGGCATTTTGCGATATATCGGGAAAGTAGCACTCCTTTGGGGTGGCCTTCGAGGGGCTATGAGTCTGACAGACAGGCTTCTTGGATTCTTTCATATGTCAGATCGACCTCTTCATCAGAGGTATGAGATAATGAGTTTATGGTGGGATTTTTTTGCATTCATACCTGCACAGTCGGTTTCTAAAGAGTAAGAAGCAGAACTCCAAACAATGTTGAAAGAAATATTGCCATAGGAAACTATTCTCACTGTCCTTGCAGAGATTCCTAACAATTACTAGGGATCATCATCAATATTTCCCTTAGAAGAACATGGATATCCTGATAGTAGCAGGGATCGAAATAGCGATAGTCATTTTTTCTCCTCTCTTTTTCAAGGGATGCGTCTTGTTCTTGAGATGGTCTGCAGATGTGTAATGTAATTTTGTCTCTTAGCTACTCAATGCTTTCATGTCAATATATCCTGGTATTCTTCTGTAATTAGTTGAGAAATGCCCTTTACCGCAATTGTTCAGTGGTAATGTAATGATGAAGTTTCTCTAGGCATGTGGCCTTCTTTGACCTTTTGTATTCCAAAAGAGCACAAAATGTATGAGCTCTAGAAGTCAAAGGAATGCTAGAAAAATGAATGCTCTAAGGTCCTTTGTTAGTACATATGGTTACTTAGACACTTGAAGCTTGGCAGCTGGCTTATTCTCTCTTGAGCTGCACGGAGTATATCTGTTTTTAACATGATAAAGAGTTAATTTTGTATATATGGAAAGTGAGGTGATATTGCACCATGTCCTCTTCGGAAGATATAGTAGGCACGTCTGTTAATTGATGGCATTATAGTAACATTATGGGCTCACCATTTGCTCCCTTAGAAAGTATTCATGTCGTACCATATCTGGTTTATTGCTTTAAGGAAAGTTGATTTCTCGCTCAGCTAAATAGCATCTTTATGTGCTTTCAGATTGATGGGTTTCATCATCATGGTGTTGCTACTCTGGTTGCCAGTTATTGTGCCTTTGCTTCCAGCGCTTTTGCAACAATGGGCATCTAGTTCAGCTAGTGGTGTTGCTACCATGGCTGCTGTGACAGGATTGTATGGTGCAATTGTCATTCTGATAACTATTTGGGGAAGAAAAATACGTGGATATGATATGCCTCTTTCTCAGTATGGTCTAAAGCTTCTCCCGCTTTCAAAAGCAAGACAGGTTGGTTTGCTTCGAAGTTTCAAAGCTCCCATTGATTGCTTAATGGAAATAATTTGTACTGGATAATTTGACGTAATCGTCTTACTGTATACGTTGGAATTCTTCCTTCCTAGGAGTAGGAGTGCAATTATTCTTGATCCACCTTGGAGAGAGATATATATTAATGTTAATACAGGAAATGAGGATGACCGGGCCCAGCGACGTGTCACAAACTTCTATACATTTGAGTCAGCCCCCGGACACGGTGGAGTGAAGGAGGAGGAGCTAGCCGACATGAGAGCAGTCTGGATGAGCAGCCGGCACAATACCACCGAAAGAGGGGCACAGAGACCACATGCGCGTCAGAGTGTCCCCAGAGTACACTCTATTGAGGTCCAACCTATCACAGCTTTCCTCAGGGGGAACCGACAAAGACGAGGGGTCACTCTGGACATAGCCTAGAGAGTCCAGAGAACGAGGAGACCGCATCCCCCACCGCAGCGCGAGACAGCTTGACAGACACAGATACGAGACATCTTCGCAGCCCACCACACAGCCATCAATGTACCAGGCTTCGGTTTTCTGAGTCCCAGTGCCGAGGCTGACTTGTTTTTCAGTTTGTTCCTGATACTATATAGATTGATCTGGCCCACTATGCAGTTGCAGTTGACTATTTCTATGATTATGACTTTGTTAGCATAGGTTAGTACTCAGCAAGGGTCCTAGTGTGCCCTTTGCTTCAGCCCACTGAGGCTTGTATGAGTTAGCTTTTCTGTGTACTTTGTCCCATGGGCCTGCGAGACTCTATTGAGAGAGAGAGAGAGAGACAGATGTATTAATGTCTTCGAAAGGTTTCGCGGGCCTATTAGACAAGTACAAAATCAAAAGTGACACATTTTCATACAAGCCATAAAGGGCTGAAGCAAAGGGCTCACTAAGACCCTTTGCAACATGTAAACTCCAAGTCTACAACTAGTGACGAATAGCTAGATTCAGTCTTAGATAAGGAAGACATATCCAAGCGCCATGGTGGCCCTCCTGTGAACTGCAAAGATATCTTGTATCTGTGTCTGTCTGGTCGTCTCACGCTGTGGTGAAGGGTGTGGTCTTCGAGCTCTCTTTATCTGGTGGGCCATATTGATAGTAAAATCTCTGATCGGGTGGTCTCCTCCCAATAGAACTATAAGAGGCTGAACCTCCATTGTGTGTTCTATTCCATCGCCGCATTGCAGGTGGCTCCAGTGTCTCTGGCTGTATCTCCCCTCGTCGTCGTCTTGTCTCACTGGTCCATACTGCTCTCATGTTGTCGATCTCCTCCTCCTCTATCCCGACATGTCCATGGGCAGATTCGAATGTGTAGAAGTTTGTGATGTGTTGCTGAGCTCGATCCACCACAGTGTTGAGTAGCCCTCTCTTGCTCTGTGAACTAACACAGAGGGTCTCTCTATGACGTCTCGTCTCCATCAGGCAGAGACTGATGTAGATCTGGTCCTAGAAGTGAATCAAGCTGGAGAGAGGCCCGAATCCAAGCCCTCCTAGAAAAGGCAGTGGTAGCGTCCTCGGATCTCATAGTAAATGGGGCAGATACATAAGAAGTGCTCCTATGTCTCTACCTCATCCAATGTGCACAGTGTGCAGATCGCGAGCATGCCTCCTCAATGACTGCTGTCCGTAAGGTGAAGATATGATTTAAAGTGGAGTGATGCCTAAAACCAGCCTGCCCCAATGCTTGCTGCCCATGCAACTCTGTGTGGGAGCCGATCTCTCTCTCTAGTACTGACCCATGGATCTTGGCCAGCGTGACCAATCATGAGAGTGCGATAATTTCCTGTGCCCATGCGATCTTCCGCTTTGTGTATCGGCACAATAGTAGTGGTACTCCAAGCAGAAGGGAAACCATGACATACTGCATGATTGAACATCTGTGCTAAGATTAGGGCCAAGACCTCCTGTCCGCGTGCAAAAAGCTTAGTCCGTAAGCCCTCATGGACTTGCGTTGTCCGGTTATGGAGCCAACGTAATGCAGCTCTCATGTTCTATGGAGTGAAGAGGATGCAGATGGTGGGCCGGGGAAGAGCGGACATGTTAGGTGGTGTCTGAGCTGGGACATGTTAGGTGGTGTCTGAGCTGGGACATCATAGAGGGATGTCACACAGGTGTGCCACACCTCTGGATTTGTAATATGTATTGGTGATTTTTTCTCAGACAAGAGCCCCCATGCAAAACTGGGGTGTCCTCCACGAAACAATCGGATCATCTCATCCATACTATGTGAGAGGAAAGCTCGCCTCTTATGCCGCATGAAGCGACTTGAGATCAGTGTGCCTTAGATCTTGTCAAGTGTCCCAAGGCCTGCTCTCGTATAAGGTGAGATCTCATCTCCTCCTCATCATACCAAGAACTCTATGGCATCTTCCCAGCTAGGGAGCGACCGTAGATCTGGTCGTGGGGATCGCTAGCCTGCAAGACAGGAGGCTCATATAAACTGCATCTAGAGCATGATCAAAATGCACAAGACAGGTATGAGTGACCGGTGCCATGGGGGGGAGGCGGGACTTGAAGTCATGTACTCGTGTCACAAAGGTCAGTGGACCCATCAAGTAATCAACAGTTATGCTGCCCCCTCCATGTGGGAAACATGTAAGTCCTCCAGACCCCAGCCATATCTGGAGACCGTTATATATGATCAAGTCATGTATCGCCTCCATATCTAATAAATGTCTCCCATATCCTATCACATGTGACGCATCCTCTGAGTGTCTCTCTATCCTGAACTCTGCTGGGTCTACTATGGCACACAGAGGGGATCTGACTCGAAGCCAAGCAGCTCTACCTGTCTATTCCCCGTACGCGCATTGAATTCACCAAGGAGGAGTACCTCTCCCTGCCGGAAAAACTCCACTATGTCCTCATAGATTGTCTCATAAGGGCTATGACCATCTGTAGTAACCTCATGCACGTAGTTCGATGTGTCTGGAGGGAAGTAGCACACTGCAATCAAGAGCGGCAGTGTGTTAGGTGGTTGGAATAGTACCCACATGTGTCATGTGTGCTCCTCCTTCTGTATCACAGCTATAAGTGGCCTCAGATGCAATCTAAAAAGGGCTGCTACCCCTCCAGAGCCTCGTATCCCATTGTCCCTTCTCGTCTCCTGCCTAAAGGCTGATTCTCAAGTATATCCTGTGACTGTGGGTAATCATCTTTCAGGATTCTCATGTGTTTTAGTATAGAATATCATCTCCCTACCATTGTAGGTCTCTGAGAACCCCCCTATATCTGATCATAGGGTGCCGTTACAGTTCCATACCGCTATTTTCAATTCATGCTATCCTCTCACCCCATGGCTTGGGCACCGTCATGCACCATCTCCACCTGTACCCTCTCCTTTTGTCTTTCCTTTCATGGATCATAACCTTACCATCTCTATAGACAACCCATTTGCCCTCCTCTATGGCTGCCATAACACGTATCATCCCTTCCTTCCGATGTTCCTGCTGCTTGAGAGAGAGAGAGAGAGAGAGAGAGAGAGTCTTTGAAAGAACAAATCATCTGAGACTGAAAACCAAATACAATGAGAAGAAACTTGAATGAGTGGAACACTAAGCGGGCATCTGGACCCAAGACAAACACAAATACTAAATATCGGAACCCACGGGAAAAATTATAGGTCTACAATGCAGTATCACTTTGGCGATCCTGTGTAAGGAACCAGATCCATTAGGCAACTAACATTGTATAGGAGGGTCTCAATGGATAGAGGCACCGTCCGTGAAGGGATAAAACCCCTGATAGAGCATTGATGATTGCATGGTCTGCTGTGGTCTCCTTGTAGTAGCCCTCCATTGGACAAGTGACATTGTCACCTTAGTCAGCTGTGCCCCTGGTCCAGCAAACATGGAGGGGAGATCCCAAGCCTCATTTGTGTCTCAACAAGCTACATAACTGGGATTGCTTTTCCCCAACTCGACATTCACGATGAGTCTAGCTATGTGGGCCTGACTGAGCAAGGTGTATGCTGGGATTAGTGCCAATCCTTTCGCTCTAATTACCAATATCCTCGGACCGGTCTCTTCTCTTTGATTCTTTGGTTCCCGTAGCCATTATGTATGGCAGCCCATGTTGGGGCCTTGATCTATCAGAGGTGGATTGGGCTCACGTGGAGAGGCTTACTCGCATGGATGATCCATGGTAAGGCGTCAATCCCACACTAGATCATCTGGTTGAGTTCGAGGCCACCCCACTTCAACTTGACGTAGCATTCCAGGTGATCACAAACATCCATCAAGCCAGGGATTTTGGCTCCACGACCTTAGGGCGACGCAGGTTACCATGGCTGGTCTTATCTGCGTCCATGATAGTAGTAACTTGAGGGTGATAAGATGTGTTATCAGTTGGTATCCTTGGACATGCCAATGGTTCAAGAGCCTTGGACTTCACATGGACAAAGCCCCTCTGTTCCGCTCATTCACCAAGAGGCAAACTAGGTCAAAGTGTCGAGGAAGCTACATAGATCTCTTGGATTTTGATGAACGGTTGTCAAAGGCGATGGTAGCGTAGTAATTGGGGAACCTTGTGAATTCCATCAGCGAGCTATTGCGCAGATGGTGGTTGGGTGCAAGCGTTGGATTGAAAAGGCTTTGTTATCAGTATTGTTAGTGCATGCATGAGATATATGTTGACTGGAGAAAGTCCTGCATTAATGAACCCATTCACTTCGTTGGTGTTATGATGGGCAGCTGAAAGAGAGGATTGTTTAAGGCTTACGTAACTCTTGCGCACAGTTGAAGGGATTAAGACCAAACCTGGTTCTTGGGAGTCCATCGAGTCATTGAAGGCGGCACATTTCTATTCTGTACAGAGCGCGAAATATGACGAGGGAGCTTTCTATGCTTTTGAAAATCAATGTTGGTATATGTTCATTCATTTTGCCTTCGGATTTGAGGTTTCTGAGATTGCAGATATTTCCCTAGTATAGGGAAAAGATATTCATCTTGGTTCTCCGCTATTTTCAGTTGATGGTTATGCCTGTTTAGACACCTTTTGTGGTTGTGAGATTGAAAAGCAGTTTGTAAATACAGTTTTAGGCGGTGTTTATTAAAAAAAAAACCCTAGTCGACTTAAATGGAAGTTGAAGAAAAAGATTCTAGAGTGGATCTTGTAGAGTCGGGAGTCCGCCCGACCCTGAAGGTGTCGCACCCAGCAGGCTCTGGTAGAATTGCATTATTGGAGGATGCCCTGCAATAGATTTTAGCTCAACAATTGCAAGCAAATGTAGGGCAATCCGAGCTCAGAAAAATGGTTCATAATAGTATGTCTACTAGACCATCTCGTGAAGAGAAGCGTAAAGCTCCAATGGATCTTGAATCCAGTGTTCATACGGTTGAGCCTAGGAGGGCTAAAGTGCCTAATATTGCCAATTATAGTCCAGAAAAGTATTGTGGTCGGATGTCTGACCGTAGTTCCGATATCATAGAGACCTGGTTACACAAATGGGACGAGACCTTCGCGATTTGTGAAATCAGGATTGATATGAAGAAAATCCGCGAGGCCACCCATATGTTTAATGAGGCAGCGGATAGGTGGTGGATAAAACAACAAAAAGATGGAGTGGCATCCACTACTTGGGAGGGGTTTAAAAAAGAATTTAGAAAACAGTTCTTACCTCCTGACGAAGCATCCCGAGCTTGGGATCAGTATCGAAACCTTCGTCAGAGAAATTTATTAGTGGCTGAATACACCGATAAGTTTAGAGAAAGTGTAATGAAAATTTATGAACCTTTACCTCAGTCGGTGTAGGTAAAAGATTTTATCTTTGGACTAAATGATCGGATCAAGATGGAAGTTCGGGCTAAGTATGCGAACACGCTTGATGAAGCAATTGCCATAGCCCTGAACTATGAGGATGCCAAAGGGAATAGACCAAGTGGGTTTGTGCAGGTTTGTACTCGGTATGAGTACCTGAAGAAAACTGGGTTTAAGAAGAAGTGGATTAGTAAAGGGAGTGCCTCACATGTGGCCTAGTGGTCAAGCCAAGCAGGCGAAGCCAGTTGAGACTCCTAAACCAAGTACCACCATTGGAGTGAAGAAAAGTAACACCAATGGCAGCCTGGGCTTGGTCAAAGTCTTCTTTGAACCCAGAGCAAAGAGGAAAAGCAAGGAGAGAAGGCTTGTGTTTTGGATGCCTTCAGCCTCATCAGTGGAAAGATTCTCCCTGAAACAAGGATCGTCGGATGGTTGAGATGGTGATCTCAGAATGCGACGTGGAAATGGAGGAGAGTCCCAGAGAAGAATAGATGCAGATTCAGCTAGCAGGATATTCTCAAAGGTCAGTACCTGTTTTGTTATGTGTGTCTGTTGCTAAGCTAGTAAACAATGCACCCCGCAACGGGGTATACAACCTTTAACGATACGGAGTTAATTAAGATGAAGGGGCAAGTAGCCAATCATGACATCATTGTGTTGTTTGACTCAGCGTCAACGCACAATGTAATTAACTCCAAGCTTGTAAAGAGGCTGAAATTAAAGACTAGCCCATCTGACTATGCATATATAGTCAGAATGGCAGACGGAACTGAAGTATAGGACGAAAGGGTTACCAAGTTGGAACTTCGAATTCAGGACTACGTTGAGAAGCTTGATTTTGAAATGACAAAGCTTGCTCACACAGACATAGCCCTGGGTAAGGCTTGGCATTCTAAGAAGAATCCAGCCATAGATTGGAAATAGAACACTTATCAATTCAAGATGAATGATGTGCTGTATGTCTTGCGAGGTGAAAAAGGTATACCTCAAGGACCGTTGGTTTCCGTAATGGAAGTTTGAAAAGCTCAAGAAGAGTTTTTGTTTCTTTATACAGCATTGGTAGAGCCGATTGATGGTCCTTCGGCTAGCATTGATGTAACCCAAAATGGAGAGATGGCCAAGTTGGTTGATCAAATAGCAGAGGAGTTCTTTGATTGTTTTAGGGATGAGTTACCTTATGGGTTACCTTCAAAGCGGAATGTTCAGCATAAGATTGAACTAATCCCGGGGGCAGAACCTGTAAATAGACCTCCCTATAGGTTAAGTTTTACCGAAGAAGCAGAAGTACGAAGACATCTGCCCTGGCCAGACCCCCAACTAACCTGCAGAAATGCAGTGAGAAATGACTGTGTGTGCCTGTCTTTGTTTAGTGTTCTACACAATGAAATATTGCACAAGGTTTTCACATCCAGACAGCAAAGAGGTGGAAGGATGATGCATTCCAGGTGTAAATAAAGATGATTTCTAATTCGGTTCTGCACAGACTTGCGCTTTAGTAAGTTGTAAAACTAAATTCAATTCCTATGCCCAGATTCAGTGGAATTCTTGGTTATGAGATAGAACTTAAAAGCTACACATGCACATATTTGTATGCAAGTTGGTGGTTCTAGTTTTTTTATCTGATCATTAGGTGATTTATGTTGGCAGCTATACTCCTTTACCAGTGGTCTGGCTGTGGGGTTTTCTCTGATCAGTTGTTTCTGTATTATGGGCGTTTATCTTGGGTTCATACATTTCAGTTGGGCCACAAATGTAGGTTTTAATGCATCGAAGACAATTATACAAAAATTGGTGTCGTACTGGAGGATCATACAGCTGGTGATGCAGTCTCTTGGAATGGGGTTGGCAATTGCCATTCATTAGGAACTCAATGGAGTCTTTTTGGGCCCTTTAATTTGCCATTGCCTAATGGAGGTGATTAAGAAATAGACAAATAGGGAGATTACATGTGGACTGAAACCAATGGTTTGTAAGAGCCTAGAAGGTAGTGGTCAAACTTTGAATAATAGGCTAAATAGGCTCTTTTTAAATTTTCAAAATCAACTAAAACTCAAAAATTCAAAACGTATTTGCATTTTTCCCCTATTTTATATAGAAAAGGATAGCTGCAGCCTGCCACCAGCCTGCAGCCATCATTAACTAAGGCCTCCAAAGTGATAGAGGCCCAAAAATGAGTTCCCATGCATTCAATGCACATGCCCCTTCACTTTCCACTATCCCTCTCTCCCACGTTCTCTCCAAAACGCTCTCTCTTTCCCCTTTCTCATAGCAAGGCGTTTTCCACTCTCCAGACTACTTCTTTTAGCTATCTACCTCTTGATCTACCTCTCTCTTCACTCAGAAACCTAGATCTAAAGCTATGGAAGCTTAATCTGCAACCTCCTCTTAGAAGCTATGGAAGTTTGATCCTCACTTACATTTCTTTCCTTCATCCTTCTTCCTTGTCCAACCTCCTTTTACAGAGTGTAACAGCAGAGCTTAGCTATGGAAGCTTGATCTGCAACCTCCTCTCAGAAGCCAGGGAAGTTTGATCCTCACTTACAGCCTTCTACCTTGTCCAACCTCCTTTTACAGAATGTGACAGTGGAGCCAAGCTATGGAAGCTTGAGTTGCAAATGCTTTGGCTCTCATAATCTTACTCATTGTCTCCTCTCATCCCCTCCAATATCCTCTTTCAAAGTGCAGTAATAGCACAGCCAAGCCCTTGGAACTTGCTCTACAACTCCTTCTCTTTTTTACATCTCCCTAGTCTAAGTTTTTTTCTCACCATTCTATTTTTCTTTGCCATCAAGGTTTATAATCTCTATAATATATACATCTGATGTCTTCTTCTAGAGCTCGAAGGCCTCCGATCAGTATTCAATCTCTCTCTTGTAGCAGTGGTCAAGATGAGGATAGGCACTGGAACATCAAACAGTACGAGAAGTGGAATTGGATTACGATGCAGCCTAGTACAAGAGGAAGCCACAAGGTGTCAAAGCGATACGTTGATATACAAAGTCACCATCGGAAAGGGCGAATATTGGAGCTCAAACAAGATCGTGATGGAAAAAAGCTAGCCAAGGTCCAACATGTTTACAAGGCAACAGAGCTGAAACTAGCAGACCATGACCAACGTCAACGATTTCCTGCAAATTGTAAGTTATTTCACCACTTTATATTCTTGTTTTTAAATCAATTGTGTGCTAATAATGGTATACTGAGCACTGCTTCGATTGTTCTTGGGTTCCTGTGCGTAGATATTTTTCCCTCAAACTATAGTGAATGGGAGCCTATGGAGGCAATTTCAGGAACCTTTGAAGCATACCATGTGGAGCTTGGTAGTTTAATCTTTGGAGGATGTCCAGCTGCACAACTTCTAGCACGAAACATCTTCTTCTATGAGGATACATATGTGGTTCCCACGATAGCAAATGGTACTGGAAAATTAGTTCCAAAACCTACGCCAACTCTCACATCTATTGAATGGCCAATTCCAGACAATGCTTCAGTGGCCATGGCTTGTTTGCAGATCGAAAGCAAGGTGCAAAATGCTATGAAGTGCACATATGGATCTCACAAAGCAACCATAACCTGCTTCATACCTCTACACCTCTTTGTGTACGTGTTCCGTACAAGTGACACACATCGTACCCCAACTTTATGGATTGCAAAGGGGGAGAGAGCTCTGACTTGTTTCTTATCACCTGCATGGGATAAAAAAGTTGTTCAACACAATGGAGACACCATCAGATGCGGAGTAATTGTTGAGAAGGTTGTGACGCGCTATCATATTGCTAAGCAACAGTTGTCCATTGCGTTTCCTTACAGGCGATGAAAGCTTACAAATGGAGAATGGGAGGCGTTAGACTCCGACACAACCTCTACAGAACAGGGTGTGCTACATATATCCATGCAAGGTGGGGATGTAGAAGATGTTACTGTGAACGATGTGACTGGTCCCTTGCCAACTTACGTGACTACTTAGTTCTTCGATTCTCACTCAGTGGTGATTTTGCTTTGATAATCAATGGTAGAGTAGTGCGCAAAAGGCAGGAACGATCTTTTCTTTGTAGAGAAATTACTTTCCCTGGCTGTGTAGCTATCAAATAACCACTAGATATGTAATCTTGAATTGAAGTAAATACAATTTCAATTTTTTTGCCTCACTGTCTTATTAAGAATTTTCAATTGTCTTGTGCAGTTTTATTTTTTTGTGATAGTGTAAGGTTGGTCACAGAAGCATCTGTGGCGTGAGCCACTAATAAATTGGAAATGACCTTGCGATGGAAGGATACGTTCTTGCTTTCGCATACCATTTCTTAAAAAATTTTTGGTACTTACAAATTTTAGAAGTTTTTAAAAATTTTATAACAAGGTCGCCCATTTATAAACGATACTTTACTCATTTACATCAATTGACAATTATCGTTCTCTCCTAACACTTGCTCTCAATTTCGCACACCTTTCTGTATCACACACTCTCTATTTCCTCCAATCACTCATAGACATGGCACCTCTACTTGACGCACTTATTGCACAGCTAGGAAAGCTTGAGTTACTTCATAGGGTTGATGAGATCGTCCCTATGTTTGAGGGAGCAATTGATGTACGTGCAACAATGCATCTACACGCGGATGCTTTTACAGATGTCATTCAGTATATGGATGAACATATCAGCACGTACTCCATCATGTTTGAGGGTGATTTATGGGTTCCAGTTGACCTCATCAAGTACATATTCAGGGAAGAGAAGAATTTTAGATTTCGCCTATCCAGGTTTTTAAAATCCCTCACAGAAAAGGACTACAGAAATGAGGAGAAAGACTTACTCCTGGATCTACAAATGGGCAACATCGGCACTTCTTTCCTAAGCTGGGACATGGTTTTGGTCCTTCTGTTACAAGAGGGTGTGGCGAAAGAAAGTGGCAAGGAAAAAGAAAAGGGCGAAGTAAAGCTAATGGAGCAGGTCCAAGAGGCCCAAGCTGAGGAAGAGAATGTTACAGAACAATGGGAGGCCTCAATGGCATTGGTGGCTCTACAAGATAATGTCCCCGAGGAGGTTCCGGCGAGGAGGTTCCGGACCTAGTTCTAGAGGGTGATGAAGTACTTGAGGAGGTCCCAGACCTTGTTATCAAGTCTTTGCATCCAATCATTATTGATGGGAAAGAGTTTTTGTTTTTGGATGACATTGCCAAGACACTAGGGTTTCGTGAGGATGAGGCACTTTCTATTATTGCCGTGAATGCTGGGGGTCAAGACAAAGGAAAAGTGAAAATCTCTTTTGAAGATGACAACCTCACAAAAGCGCTTGCATATGATATTGGTAGCAGTACCTTGGAAGTTGTAGTGGCCAAAGCGCTCGTTGAAATAAAGCAAGAAGTGCAATTCTATGAGAGCGTAGATGCCTTTGAACCACACATGCCCTTGGTTGCTGGGGCGATGCTCAAGACCAAGGAAGCATAAACTTGACGAATGAGCAACTAGTTGCAAGTGACGATGCAACTGAGGTATGTCCTTACTTCTTAGTTGTAAAGCAAATTATTTTTTGTATCATTTCACGCTTCCTAACTTCTATATTGACATGTTGACAGACTGCTTTTGAAGTGGACAAGTTTGCTATGCGCGTAGGAGGAACGCGGCCAAAGTCAGAGGGTCGAGATGCATCCCTTTGGCACTACATACCTGCCCTCAGAGCCGACATAGTGCGGGTTTTTCATTTAGAATATGCAGAGATCGCCTATGCCGAGCTCCTAAAATGTAAAGCACTTAGTGCAGTCTTGTCGGAGAACCCCTTAGCCTCGAACATAAATAAATGTATTTTGGTAGCTAGGGAAGCTGCCTTGTATTGCTTCACGAGCAACCATCCCGGCTCAGTTTTAGGCCATTGTGCCCTTTCTCAGGCTCAAGGAATCAATGAGCCGAGTGATGTATTCCAAAGCTTAGGCCAGAAACCAGCCTCTAGAACTCTCTCTCCTGAGCTCTTCCAAGAGCTTATTAAAAAGATGTAATGCAAACTTCTCTTCCAAGTTTAATAAAAAAATTTTGTTGTGCATTGTAAGTTGTGATTTTTCCTGGCGTACTTGTGACATACCATTTCAAGCATCGCAATTTTAAGATTTTGTTCATGTGTTCATAGAAAAAATTGTTTAGGATTTGTTTTAATTGAGATCGTGATTAAAAAAAGTAATCGAGATTGGGTTAGAGCGGTATGAAAAAATATTGTATTTATAGATGTAAATACACTCACATATATGTAAGATTTGGGGCTGTTAGGGCACCTAAATGGTCTTGTGAGCCTCTCAAGGCAAAAAAAATTAAAAAAAATTAAAAAAAATGCCATGTGCGCTACGGCACGTAAATCTCCATTTTGACCTGGTCAAACTGGAGATTAACGCGCCGTAGCACACATGGCATTTTTTTTATTTTTTTTTTATTTTTTTTGCCTTGAGGCACATAAGACACTGTATAAGTTTCTCTAGTTGACTTTATAGGATCTACATTTTTTGTATATATAAATATTCATATATATGTGTGTGTGTGTGTACATATATATATATATATATATATATGTGCATATGTATATATATTTGTATATGTATATATATGTGTGTGTATATATGTTTGTGTGTATATATGTTTGTGTGTGTATATATATATATGTGTGTGTGTTTGTGTGTGTTTCTTCCTTAGTGTATAGTGCTTTTATATTTTTTAAATGAAATGTTCATTGGCACTGAGTATACAAAAAAAATGGACTCAACAAAGAATGTAACACAACTTAAAGTTTTCATTAATGTGTGAAAAAGCTACAAAGGAATCTGGGAACATTACAAAATTTTGTAGGGAGTATTACAAAATGGGTTAGCCTATTGAGGTAGAAGGCTACGCTCTAAACGTAGACGTAGGGCTAGGGACATATCTACAGGCTTCAAAGTAACTCTCTTGGCATGTACCATAGCCAGCACTGAGTCTTCAAAAACAGAAACTACAATATCTTCAGCAGCTTCTTGAAGAGCTTCAAGAGCTGTGCTCTGTATGCGGTCAACCCTGTGAGAATATTTTTCCATTGTTGCTCTCACCAGTCGAGAGAATGGTGCCTTGGGGATGAGAAGATGTGTGCTTTTCTGATATTTCCTAATCTCTCGTAGCGCGACTGTCCCTGGCCTCCATTTTCTCTTCTTCTTTGTAACTGGTGGAGGCGGTGGTGGTCTTTGATTCTCCCACGGTGGTCGTTCAAACCTGAACTTCTTTCTCTTTTGTGCACGCTCTTCCTCTTCTTGTTGGTCCCGAAACTTGCCCTCCATTCTTTTACCACACTTCTTGACTGGCCGTCTGGATGTTGTGGCTGCATGTGGCTGTGCTTGGCTTGCCCTCCTTGCGTCCTCTTTGGGCTGCTGTCTCTTTTGCATTTCTGTCTCCCAAGCTGCCCTCACAAGAGCAAACTCTTTGTCAATGGTATCTTTCGTGATGCCGTAGGACAAGAGCTCGACCTCCCTGTTCTTCAAGATAACCTCTAGCTGTTCTAGGGTGTCGGCCTCAATAACAATCTCCAGTGGCTGCCCTTGACCTTCCTCGGCTTCTTTTCGACGACGCTCTTCTTCTGCTTCTCTACTAGACCCTGCTTCTTCAGCTTCCTTCCTGCGTTGCGCTTCTTCGGCCTCCTTCCTGCGCTCTTCTTCTCTCATCTCCTTTGCCTCTTGCTCTGTTACGATAGGTAGACTTGTCCTTTTTGCTGTAGCAGGTAGTGGGCCGAGTTGATCAAAAAACCGCAAGTCTTGCTCCTGTTCTTCTGGCATGGCCTAGGTATGTACGAGTGCAAGAGATAGTGGGAGGGCAAGAGAGAGTAGAGCACAAAGAAGAAATTGAAATGCGGTGGCTATAAATGAAAAATGACTTAAATATGTCTATAAATATAATTTTTTAAAACTTTTAAAAATTTTAAAAAGATTATAATCAGAGAGTTTAAGCCCATGAGGAACCACACCGACGCTTGCTTGCTACCCACTGCCGTAGTCTCTCCCTAGCATTTGATCTGTTGTATCCTTCAGTTCTTCTTGCATTAACAGTTTTCATTATTTGACACCTAAGAGACAAATTACCGCGACTTTTCTGCCTTTTTTTGCCAACCAGAACGCGATAGAACCAGTTGAACATTTCATGGAGTGCATTACTCTTGACTTTGCCACCACCATGGCGAGTGCTCTTAAAATACACGGCCTTTGCTTGGTAATGTGATTTCTCCATGCCTTGATTGCTCCAAAGTGCTAAAGAGCCATATCTATCGAGAAAGTATGGCCCATGTGCATACAATATATGCTGCATAGAAAATGACAAAAAGTCAACAAATAGTATGAAGAACATACTACAAGGACACAATAAATACAACATTACCATGTAGTGAGTAATGTGTGTTTCTCCCCATGCCTCGACCATTTCTTCTGTGAATCTACAAGTGGCTTCTTTAAGTGCCTCAATACCATGGTCATCCAGGTGAGGTCGCTCTAGAAGATCGACCATTTTATTACACACCTCCCATACATGTGCACGTTTTAGGCCAAGCCTGGCATCATTTCCTCGATATGTTGTGACATCACATATCTTCTTCCAAATTTCAAAGTCAGTGTGGCTATGAGAACCCAAGTGGTTTGATAGCAAGTGTCTTGCCTTTGATCCACCCATGCAAATTTTATTAGGGTTGTCTTGTGTAGGGTTTGATTTTCTGTCCTTTGTCAAGACCACTGCTCCAGCATGTAATCCCATAGAGGAAAGTACACCCTCTAGTGCACGTATTGACTCTTCTCGTCGATCTTCGGGCTCCATGTTCCAGACATGGTTTATATGGAGCATCAATAGCTTATCCAAAATCTTGATTCTTGCATGTAATGTGCACACATGCACTTGACATAGTGGAATTTTCAAGATTGGGTTCCAAGCATTGTCCTCCTGGTCACGACTAGGTGGCTTGCTCTGGTCACAACTTAATATGCCATTATGCCATACCTTTGATCCTTTCCTCTGTTCAGCATAAAAAACGATTGCTTTTTTTGCACCCACCTGTTTTTGACTTTTGCCTTTGCTAGGTTGTTTCCCTTTTACTCTTGAGTCTACTGCTGTCTTGGAATGACAACAGTAAACACATGAGAATATAGTATTCGCACCTGTTTTACAACCCAACATACACTTTAAGGTTTTTAGATCGCCACCCAAGTGCCATTCAACATTAAAGCAGCCTATTCCGGGAACATCAAGCTTCTGACCATTGACCTGACAAGAGACGACATGTTGAATGCCAGACCGTTCAAAATACCACCTCAAGGTATCATGGTTCTCTTTTGGGAGGACCCATGCTGCTTGCCACCAGATGTTCTTCTCTGATTGAATGCCGTAGTAGTCCTGCTTATGCCCTTGACCCCTACTGTTGCTGTCTTCAGTTGCATCCAACTCTTGGGTCTCTAAAGGCCTTCCTCTAAGTGCTCGGCTCATCAAGGTTAAACTAACACGCTCCAGTCTTTGACCTTTAACCACTTGACATTCATCCAGCTTCAAGACAAACATGGCATTTCCACCTGTCTCTTCAAGTGTGACGCCATAGTACTGAATCATTGCTTTTTGTAGCACTTCCATGTCAATGTAGACATTGTTATATGCATTGTATTCAAAGGGTTTGATTGTTGGCATTGGCATAATATCCTCCACCCACTTGTACCCACCCTCGAACATGGATGCAATATCACCACATTAGCACACTTCTTTGCCATCTGTAAGCTATAAAGTGTTGGAAGCAAGGATTGCATAACTCCCTTTGCTCGCAACCCTAAAGTGATTGACCTGTATATTGCTCTGTAACCTTTCTGGCTAATACCTGCTGAGTCACATATATCAAGCATCTCTTTGGGGGTGACAATTTCTTTGATTTCCTTCAAGAAATGTTGACGAAGGGTCTCTCGCAGCTTATCATTACCAGAACCTGTTATCATTTCCATAATATCCTTCTCCTGAAGGACATGCTGAAGAAGGGAGGCATTAACATTGTCCTCGGCGTTGTTACATCCTAGTATAGCTGTTGCACAAGCCCTACAATCACAATGGTCAACCATGAGAGATGCTTTATTCATTAATTGCTTCTCAAAGCTGCTATAATTCCTACAAAAATATTAACCTGGTTGTTTGTTTACGCCTCTTGCATGCGCTTGCTGTCTTTGAAAGCAACCCAACAGCTTTACGTTTTCTTTGCCTTGCGTGATATCCCATGGGAAGGTGAGTGAAATGGTGAACACGACGTCGAAGATTACGAGTGGAGTGTTGAAGACGAACATAATTATCGGTAAATTGATTTATTGTGCGCACACGATCCGCTAGATTATTCTTCTGCACCTCAAGCTCCTCTGAGAGCTCTTTAATCCTCTGCATCAAACCATTGATCTGCTTAGTCGATGCCGCTTGAAGCTGGTCGAAGACAAATTGTGTTTGTCTCTTTTCAGCTACTTCATCTAGCCACAACATGTGTAATCTCCTACAATAGCCAAGAAGCCCATTGAAACCATCACCAACAAACATAAGAAAACTTGTAATGCTTTTGAATGGTGGAGGGGCACCAGATATTGGATCTAGTGGATAAAGATTTCCATCAATCCAAAGATCAATGGCCTTTGCTCGTTGCATTCGAAGCTGATCGTATGAAATATTGGGTGCAACATGCCTACTGCGTAGGGTTGCGTATTCTGTCTCCAAATCAACCTGAAGGCGGATCTTAGAAGGCTTATTGGTGATGTCTTGTAGTGCCATCTACAAGAAAGTAGGCTTGTAAGCTTGGGTTGAATAGGAGTGGAAGGAGCAGGATATGGTATCAAAAAATAATGGAAAGAATAGAGATGAGGGTTGCTTCTCTAGAGCTGCATTGTGGATAGAGAAAGAAGCCAGAAAGGGAGCCAAAGAAACATAGAGAGGGTTGGCAATGGTGAGACGAAAATGCAAAGGAGACAATGCATCATGGGAAGCTTCTTTAGTGCAAGCTATGGCTGCTAAGCAATATAGAGAGAGAGAATACTTCATGAAAAGGTTCTTCTGTGCTACTACTGTGGGTTTGGAGAGAGAACCAAGTATTGTAGAAAGAATGCTCCTGGTAAGCTTCTTCCTTGCAAGCCATGGCTACTACTGTGGGTTTGGAGAGAGAAGGCTCATTTAGGAGTACAGACCTACTAGCTATGGAGAGAGGACCAAGTACTGTAGAGAGAATGCTCATGGTAAGCTTCTTCCCTGCAAGCCATGGCTACTACTGTGGGTTTGGAGAGAGAAGGCTCATTTAGGAGTACAGATCTGTTAGCTATGGCTTTTGGAGTAGAGAAAGACGCTTTTTTCCATGGAGAAGGAGTGCAGGGCGTTTTAGAGAGAAGATTTAGAGAGAGAAAGAGATCTGGTGTACACACAAAAAAGGGGGGAAGAAAGTGACGAATTTTTGGAATGTTTGGAGTTCGAAAAGGTTGCTGCAGGCTATGATTACTGACTGACAGCCCATTACAAAGCTTTAAAGTCACCTAGGTGGCCAGATCTAGGAATATCTCCTTTTTTTTATTTTTTTTTTGTTTTTGTGAAAAATCAAATATATGCTTTTAGGACTAGGCCTCTAGGCTTGGTCAAAGATGGATTAGCATTTTAAGCATTTCACTAAACGTCCAAATTAAAGGGCCCAAGAAGACTCCATTGAGTTCCTAATGGTAGAGGAATTGCTTTTTCGGTCCTGGCTTCATGAAGAAATTGCTGCAGACCTTGGATTCCATAAAGCAGCTGTACTGTCTGGGCTGGTGTTTTCTGTTTCGCACGGGTAAACAGCTTAGCAAATCCTGCAATATATTCTCACTAAGAAAGTTGTCGCCTTTTCAGAAACTTGTAAATGAACTTTTGTAAACTGATCTATACATTGTTTGCCATTTTCTTGAAAACATACTGTAATCTGAATAAACTATGTCGTGTTGCTTTTGGGCAGGTCTCTCCCAGCTGTACCAGGACTCTGGTTGCTGTCCTTGATTCTAGCAGCAGCCAGAGTGAGATGCAATGGGGATCTGGATTTAGCAATTGGCCTTCATTCTGGAATAATCGCAGGGAACCAACTCTTCATTGGAGTTGGAGTAATTAAGTATGCCGCAAATGCCCCAAATTGGTTTACTGGCGCTCAGGCTGGTAATCCACTGGCTGGGCTGCTTGGTGTATCAGTTCTCGGTATGTTAGCATTGCTCTTGTATCCTTGGCATCAATTTTCGAGACGCAAGAACTTTAACCAGGAAGATGTAACAACAGCTTCAAGCAAAACATGAGCCATGATCTTAGATGTTTTAGTGTTGTGTCCCTCCAAACTTCTCTGTACAGGGTAGGGTCTAGTCACAAGGTATGATGCAGTGTGCAATCAAAAGAAAAAGTGGCTGTCAACAGGAAGAAGTATAGGTGCAATGTGCAAAGCATAGACTGTCATGACAGCTTACAGCTCTCTCTGGATATATTTCAGACATAAACCTATTTTCTATGATGTTCTCTCTCTGCCGAAGCCAAGGTGAATGGTTGTCAACACCAACAAGCACGTGGCATATCAGTTGCAGCAACATGCTGGCATCCCCTGGATGAAATCAGCTGAGTCCAGGATTTTAAGAGGGAAATTTACTTTCTCCAAGTAATCTCCAAGCTATCGAACACCCTATACGGAGAATCAAGGGACTAGACCAAGTTAAGCTTCAGTATTAGCACTATCTGAAAAGGCTGGTAACATGAGGGAAACCACAACGTTGGCTATATCCTGTGAAAGTAATGTATATGAGCCCACGATCTGGTTCATTGCACCAGAGTTTATGGAGGAGTATGTTTCATGCCAAGGGAGTTGGCAATTTTGTCCGTCAAGCTGCCAAGCGGGAGTTTTATCGAGTTTGAGCAAAGCACAATATTCAGAGAGTCAATTATTGTCCATAGAACAAACCTATTTTTTGAAATTGATTTTCCTTCTGACCAACACAATCCTGTGAGTTATTCTGATCGAAATCATGCAAGGCTCTTTTGAGATGGCTTGAAGTTTGTGTTCTGGATCTTTCATTTCTATTTCCCAAGATCTTCAGGATAGGCTTAGGCTTATTGCAGATAAAATTGTGAGGTTATTGGTTTATGGAGGGCACTAGTCATTCCATCTATGGAATAATTTTTTATTTTGGGAGTAGCCTGTGAAAGAGAACAGGAGACATTATTGCATGCAGCTCTCTCTCTTTTCACGACTATCACTCTTTTCTGACCACGGATACTTTTTGCATTAAGTCACAGATGTGTTATTTGTTTAGGATCACTATTGCAGAAGCACTTGACACAGATAGAATCCCTTGCATTTGCATAATATTTTCTAGAGTGCATGTTGCAGAGGGTCAGGCATCAAAAGAACCTGCAAGTTTGTACCAATAGCCATTGAACCATTAAATGGATCAGTGTTTTTCTGCTGTTCCCCATAGGATTTACATCATGGCATCTTCCACTGGTCCTACGACTTCAACTTTTTCTTCACTCTTGGTCTTTACACGTGTCTCAAATCAAACAGTCCCTGAAACAGCTGAAGTGATGAGATGCTTATGCATGAATTGCCTGTTGCAAGCACTTAATTGAGATAAATTTTAATTTGGAGCTTTGTTGGTTTATTGTTGAGACCAAAGGTGGCATCGTAAGAGACTGACACTACTAGGTATTATATAATTCTCTTTCGACATGCAAGGGTGACTCTACTCACCGTGTAGAAGTAGATATATTCCGCAATATGTACTTTATGTATTGATCATACTTATGTACTTTATGTATTGATCATACTTATGGTTTGTGATACACAAATTTCAATTACTTTGTATTTTGTTTTTGTGCACATGCTCTATGTGTGGATCTCCTTACCTTGGGGATCAATATACACAATGGCAGGCTAATTGAGTACGTTTTCCAGATGCCCACCCTTGTTACGCATGATACTCGTTATTGGAGCCAAACATTTTTACTTGATTTGCATGCATTAGGAACTCAATGGAGTCTTTTTGGGCCCTTTAATTTGCCATTGCCTAATGGAGGTGATTAAGAAATAGACAAATAGAGAGATTACATGTGGACTGAAACCAATGGTTTGTAAGAGCCTAGAAGGTAGTGGTCAAACTTAGAATAATAGGCTAAATAGGCTCTTTTTATATTTTCAAAATCAACTAAAACTCAAAAATTTAAAACGTATATGAATTTTTCTCCTATTTTTTATAGAAAAGGATAGCTGCAGCCTGCAGCCATCATTAAGTAAGGTCTCTAAAGTGATAGAGGCCCAAAAACGAGTTCCCATGCATTCAATGCACATAAGGTCTCTAAAGTGATAGAGGCCCAAAAACGAGTTCCCATGCATTCAATGCAAATTCCCCTTCACTTTCCACTATCCCTCTCTCCCACGTTCCCTCCAAAACGCTCTCTCTTCCCCCTTTCTCATAGCAGGGCGTTTTCCACTCTCTAGACTACTTCTTTTAGCTATCTACCTCTTGATCTACCTCTCTCTTCACTCAGAAACCTAGATCTAAAGCTATGGAAGCTTAATCTGCAACCTCCTCTTAGAAGCTATGGAAGTTTGATCCTCACTTACATTTCTTTCCTTCATCCTTCTTCCTTGTCCAACCTCCTTTTACAGAGTGTAACAGCAGAGCTTAGCTATGGAAGCTTGATCTGCAACCTCCTCTCAGAAGCTATGGAAGTTTGATTCTCACTTACATTTCCTTACTTCATCCTTCTTCCTTGTCCAACCTCCTTTTACAGAGTGTAACAGCAGAGCTTAGCTATGGAAGCTTGATCTGCAACCTCCTCTCAGAAGCTATGGAAGCTTGATCCTCACTTACATTTCCTTACTTCATCCTTCTACCTTATCCAACCTCCTTTTACAGAGTGTAACAGTGGAGCCAAGCTATGGAAGCTTGAGTTGCAAATGCTTTGGCTCTCATAATCTTACTCATTGTCTCCTCTCACCCCCTCCAATATCCTCTTTCAAAGTGCAGTAATAGCACAGCCAAGCCCTTGGAACTTGCTCTACAACTCCTTCTCTTTTGTACATCTCCCTAGTCTAAGTTTTTTTCTCACCATTCTATTTTCCTTTGCCATCAAGGTTTATAATCTCTCTAATATATACATCTAATGTCTTCTTCTAGAGCTCGAAGGCCTCCGATCAGTATTCAATCTCTCTCTTGTAGCAGTGGTCAAGATGAGGATGGACACTGGAACATCAAACAGTACGAGAAGTGGAATTGGATTACGATGCAGCCTAGTACAAGAGGAACCCACAAGGTGTCAAAGCGATACGTTGATATGCAAAGTCACCATTGGAAAGGGCGGATATTGGAGCTCAAACAAGATCGTGATGGAAAAAAGCTAGCCAAGGTCCAACATGTTTACAAGGCAACAGAGCTGAAACTAGCAGACCATGAACAACGTCAACGATTTCCTGCAAATTGTAAGTTATTTCACCACTTTATATTCTTGTTTTTAAATCAATTGTGTGCTAATAATGGTATACTGAGCACTGCTTTGATTGTTCTTGGGTTCCTGTGCGTAGATATTTTTTCCTCGAACTATAGTGAGTGGGAGCCTATGGAGGCGATTTCAGGAACCTTTGAAGCATACCATGTGGAGCTTGGTAGTTTAATCTTTGGAGGGTGTCCAGCTGCACAACTTCTTGCACGAAACATCTTCTTCTATGAGGATACATATGTGGTTCCCACGACAGCAAATGGTACTGGAAAATTAGTTTCAAAACCTACGCCAACTCTCACATCTATTGAATGGCCAATTCCAGACAATGCTTCAGTGGGGCCATGGCTTGTTTGCAGATCGAAAGCAAGGTGCAAAATGCTATGAAGTGCACATATGGATCTCACAAAGCAACCATAACCTGCTTCATACCTCTACACCTCTTTGTGTACCTGTTCCGTACAAGTGACACACATCGTATCCCAACTTTATGGATTGCAAAGGGTGAGAGAGCTCTGACTTGTTTCTTATCACCTGCATGGGATAAAAAAGTTGTTCAACACAATAGAGACACCATCAGATGCGGAGTAATAGTTGAGAAGGTTGTGATGCGCTATCATATTACCAAGCAACAGTTGTCCATTGCGTTTCCTTACAGGCGATGGAAGCTTACAAATGGAGAATGGGAGGCGTTAGACTCCGACACAATCTCTACAGAACAGGGTGTGCTACATATATCCATGCAAGGTGGGGTGTAGAAGATGTTACTGTGAATGATGACTGGTCCCTTGCCAACTTACGTGACTACTTAGTTCTTCGTGAGTGGTGATTTTGCTTTGATAATCAATGGTAGAGTAGTGCGCAAAAGGCAGGAACGATCTTTTCTTTGTAGAGAAATTACTTTCCTTGGCTGTGTAGCTATCAGATATCCACTGGATATGTAATCTTGAATTGAAGTAAATACAATTTCAATTTTTTTGCCTCACTGTCTTATTAAGGTTTTTCAATTGTCTTGTGCAAGTTTTATTTTTTTGTGATAGTGTAAGGTTGGTCACACAAGCATATGTGGCTTGAGCCACTAGTAAATTGGAAATGACCTTGCGATGGAAGGATACGTTCTTGCTTTCGCATACCATTTTTTTAAAATTTTTTGGTACTTATAAATTTTTAAAAGTTTTTAAAAATTTTATAACAAGGTCGCCCATTTATAAACGATACTTTACTCATTTTCATCAATTGACAATTATCGTTCTCTCCTAACACTTGCTCTCAATTTCGCACACCTTTCTGTATCACACACTCTCTATTTCTTGCAATCACTCATAGTCATGGCACCTCTACTTGACGCACTTATTGCACAGCTAGGAAAGCTTGAGTTACTTCATAGGGTTGATGAGATCGTCCCTATGTTTGAGGGAGCAATTGATGTGCGTGCAACAATGCATCTACACGCGGATGCTTTTACAGATGTCATTCAGTATATGGATGAACACATCAGCATGTACTCCATCATGTTTGAGGGTGATGAGGGCCTATGGGTTCCAGTTGACCTCATCAAGTACATATTCAGGGAAGACAAGAATTTTAGATTTCGCCTATCCAGGTTTTTAAAATCCCTCACAGAAAAGGACTACAGAAATGAGGAGGAAGACTTACTCTTGGATCTACAAATGGGCAACATCGGCACTTCTTTCCTGAGCCGGGACATGGTTTTGGTCCTTCTGTTACAAGAGGGTGTGACGAAAGAAAGTGGCAAGGACAAAGAAAAGGGCAAAGTAAAGCTAATGGAGCAGGTCCAAGAGGTCCATGTTGAGGAAGAGAATGTTACAAAACAATGGGAGGCCTCAATGGCATTGGTGGCTCTACAAGAGAATGTCCCCGAGGAGGTTCCGGACCTAGTTCTAGAGAGCGATGAAGTACTTGAGGAGGTCCCAGACCTTGTTATCATGTCTTTGCATCCAATCATTATTGATGGGAAAGAGTTTTTGTTTTTGGATGACATTGCCAAGACACTCAGGTTTCGCGAGGATGAGGCACTTTCTATTATTGCCGTGAATGCTGGGGGTCAAGACAAAGGAAAAGTGAAAATCTCTTTTGAAGATGACAACCTCACAAAAGCGCTTGCATACAATATTGGTAGCAGTACCTTGGAAGTTTTAGTGGCCAAAGCGCTCGTTGAAATAAAGCAAGATGTGCAATTCTATGAGAGCGTAGCTGCCTTTGAACCACACATGCCCTTGGTTGCTGGCGATGCTCAAGACCAAGGAAGCATAAACTTGACAAATGAGCAACTAGTTGCAAGTGACGATGCAACTGAGGTATGTCCTAACTTCTTAGTTGTAAAGCAAATTATTTTTAGTTGTATCATTTCACGCTTCCTAACTTCTATATTGACATGTTGACAGACTGCTTTTGAAGTGGACAAGTTTGCTATGCGCGTAGGAGGAACGCGGCCAAAGTCAGAGGGTCGAGATGCATCTCTTTGGCACTACATACCTGCCCTCAGAGCCGACATAGTGCGGGTTTTTCATTTAGACTATGCAGAGATCGCCTATGCCGAGCTCCTAAAATGTAAAGCACTTAGTGCAGTCTTATCGGAGAACCCCTTAGCCTCGAACATAAATAAATGTATTTTGGTAGCTAGGGAAGCTGCCTTGTATTGCTTTACGGGCAACCATCCCGGCTCAGTTTTAGGCCATTCTTCCCTTTCTCAAGCTCAAGGAATCAATGAGCCGAGTGATATATATCAAAGCTTAGGCCAGAAACCAGCCTCTAGAACTCTCTCTCCTGAGCTCTTCCAAGAGCTTATTAAAAAGATGTAATGCAAACTTCTCTTCCAAGTTTAATAAAAAAATTTTGTTGTGCATTGTAAGTTGTGATTTTTCCTGGCATACTTGTGATATACCATTTCAAGCCTCGCAATTTTAAGATTTTGTTCATGTGTTCATAGAAAACATTGTGTAGGATTCATTTTAAATGAGATCGTGATTAAAAAAAGTAATCGAGATTGGGTTAGAGCGGTATGAAAAAATATTGTATTTATAGAAAATACACGCTCACATATATGTATATATATATGTACATATATGTATATATATACATATATATATATATGTGTGTGTGTGTGTGTACCTATATATATATATAAGATTCTCGGGCTATTGAAAGATATATATATATATATATAATATATATATATATAAGATATATAGGATATATATATATATATAAGACAAGATATTATAAGATTTTAAGGCTATTATAAGATATATATAAATATATATAATATCTTATATAAATATATAAGATTTTGGGGCTGTTAGGACACATAAAGGGTCTCAAGAGCCTCAGCAGACCAAAGATATCCAAAAAAAAATGCCATGTGCGCTACGGCGCGTTAATCGACATTTTGTCCTGGTCAAACTCGCGATTAACGCGCCGTAGCGCACATGGTTTTTTTTTTTTATTTTTTTTATTTTTTTGGCCTTGAGGCTCATAAGGCACTCTATAAGGGTCTCTAGGTGACTATAGGATCTACCTTTTTTGTATATATAAATATATATGTATATGTGTGTGTGTGTGTGTGTACATATATATATATGTATATATGTGTATATGTATATATATTTGTATATGTATATATATATGTGTGTATATATGTTTGTGTGTGTATATATATGTGTGTGTGTGTGTGTGTGTTTGTGTGTGTGTGTGTGTGTGTGTGTGTGTGTTTGTGTGTGTGTTTGTGTGTGTTTTTTCCTGTGTGTATAGTGCTTTTATATTTTTTAAATGAAATGTTCATTGGCACTGAGCATACAAAAAAAATGGACTCAACAAAGAATGTACTAACAACTCAAAAAGCTTTCATTAATGTGTGAAAAAAAGAAGCCCATTTTGAAACCATCACCAACAAACTTAAGAAAACTTGTAATGCTTTTGAATGGTGGAGGGGCACCAGACATTGGATCTGGTGGATAAAGATTTCCATCAATCCAAAGATCAATGGCCTTTGCTCCTTGCATTCGAAGCTGATCGTATGAAATATTGGGTGCAACATGCCTACTGCGTAGGGTTGCGTATTCTGTCTCCAAATCAACCTGAAGGCGGATCTTAGAAGGCTTATTGGTGATGTCTTGTAGTGCCATCTACAAGAAAGTAGGCTTGTAAGCTTGGGTTGAATAGGAGTGGAAGGAGCAGGATATGGTATCAAAAAATAATGGAAAGAATGGAGATGAGGGTTGCTTCTCTAGAGCTGCATTGTGGATAGAGAAAGAAGCCAGAAAGGGAGCCAAAGAAACATAGAGAGGGTTGGCAATGGTGAGACGAAAATGCAAAGGAGACAATGCATCATGGGAAGCTTCTTTAGTGCAAGCTATGGCTACTAAGCAATATAGAGAAAGAATACATCATGAAAAGGTTCTTCTGTGCAAGTCATGGCTACTACTGTGGGTTTGGAGAGAGAACCAGGTATTCTAGAAAGAATGCTCCTGGTAAGCTTCTTCCTTGCAAGCCATGGCTACTACTGTGGGTTTGGAGAGAGAAGGCTCATTTAGGAGTACAGACCTGCTAGCTATGGAGAGAGGACCAAGTACTGTAGAGAGAATGCTCATGGTAAGCTTCTTTCGTGCAAGCCATGGCTACTACTGTGGGTTTGGAGAGAGAAGGCTCATTTAGGAGTACAGATCTGCTAGCTATGGCTTCTAGAGTAGAGAAAGATGCTTTTTTCCATGGAGAAGGAGGGCAGGGCGTTTTAGAGAGAAGATTTAGAGAGAGAAAGAGATCTGGTGTACACACAAAAAAGGGGGGAAGAAAGTGACGAATTTTTGGAATGTTTGGAGTTTGAAAAGGTTGCCTGTAGGCTATGATTACTGACTGACAGCCCATTACAAAGCTTTAAACTCACCTAGGTGGCCAGATCTAAGAATATCTCCTTTTTTTTATTTTTTTTGTTTTTGTGAAAAATCAAATATATGCTTTTAGGACTAGGCCTCTAGGCTTGGTCAAAGATGGATTAGCATTTTAAGCATTTCACTAAACGTCCAAATTAAAGGGCCCAAGAAGACTCCATTGAGTTCCTAATAGGGACAAGTTTTAATAATGTCCACATGGTCTACTTTGGAGCCATTTTTACATAACATCCACATGTTGATTAGTAGACTGGACTGAAAATGAGGTCAATCCATGTCTCTTATGACCTCAAATGATGAGGCCTCTGGAAACTGACCTTGCATGGAGTTTCACATTTAAGAAAGGCGCATTTCAACATTCTTTGCAAGGCCCAGAGCATGAGGGAGAAAAGAATTTGCCAAAGTTTTTGATCGATTGGTTAATAAGTAGGGGTTGATATGAATATGAGAGAATTCAAGAAATAATGCTTGATAGAGGATTTATGGATAAAAAATTTTAAAGCTAAATTATGCTAGCTTTTAAATGAGCTACTATGCTCATCTTGACCAAATTAGAGGTGAGGAACTAAACTACAAGATTCACCATTTTGGATCTCACCATCAACCATAGAGCTCTTCCAGTTCAACTCGTATCCCCTCCACAAGGGAGGCGTCAAGCTAGCTTGCTAGCTTGCTGTGCCTATCGCCAAGATCCACAATCTAGGTACGGGTCAATGAATGTCCATGGCCCTAGCTTTCATGCCAATATATTGCCTAGGTTAACGCTAAATATATTTTGAGTGTTTTTAACCCCCTAGACTTATATTTCAATTGGTATTCCTTAGCCTTAGGGCCTTTCACCCTAGGCTAATAGCTTCGTCCTATAGGATCACTCCGGGATGCAATATACTTTCTTCGCCTCAAGGTATTTAAGTCCTCGTAGATGGAGTAGGAAAAACCTCGATCTTCCTAACAAATATTCCATAGTAACGAATCTTGATTGCATAAACCCTGTGGACAATAAAGAGATGTGTGCAAGCTATAGATTGTTGTTCGATTGTACACATTACATTACATATAATTCGGACTCTTCTCAAAAGCATAGACGAGCATTGCCTTCATTTTGAGCTATTTGTGTGATTATGCATGTTGGCCCTTACCTCTCCACCCCTCTAGCTATAGGGCGATGACTCTACTATTGCTGAGCAATTTGCATGCACAGGGATGTGCCATGTATCCCCAAGAAAAGAGTCTTTTCTAAATCTTGATTACCATCACCTATTTAAAACAAGGTGACGAACCACTATGGCCCTTCTTTTAGCAACAAGGTGGCACAATCTCTAAGTCCCCATTTATAGAAAATGTACAATAACTTGGATAAAAATTAAAGTAAAATTTCCCAATAGTTTACAAAAGGGAAAGGAAGGATAAAAATTGGAAGGAGAGGGAAAGAAAGAAAGCAAGTTAAATGAGTGAGAAGAGAGTAGAGAAGAGAGGTGAAAGAGGGGATGAGCCATTAAGTATGAATGGGGACATAAGTGGAGACCCTCAATTAAATAAAGGTGGCGTCACGCGAGATAAAAGACAAGCATTTGCCACCATGCGAGCTAAAAGGCAAAAGCATTGCATACACCTCATATAAGCCCAAAAACTTAACCTTAACATAATTAATACCAACTAAACTGCCATTGCCCTAAATTTGAACCAAGATTATCTTGCACTAAAAATGGGCAGCATGGCAATTTTGAATTAAGAACTAAACATTGAACATAATCATAATCACTTAACCATCCCTTAGGATCCTTGCAGGGACAACAAAGTGGCAAAACCACTATGGCCCTGCTATTAAAATATAGCTTTAGCACTCTTTCCTAGATAACATAATGTCAAATTTGAAACAAATTGTGCTTGTTATGCTTTGCAAGTGATCTAGTTTTTAAAGTTTGAATTAGCAAAGTGTGTGTTTTCCTTCTATTTATGTTATTATTTTGTATTGTTTGTCATGTTGAAGTGCTATCTAGGCTTACCGTTTCTAGTTGATTCATCATGTAGGGTTTTTAATTGATTTCTTCTATTAAGAATAAATGCTATATTTTATTTCTTATTATGAGTGTTAATAAATTAAAATTCTTGTGTAGATTTGCGTAATGGAAACGATAAATTAATAAAGGATGCCAATTGAGCACTCATTTGTTGTGCATGCAAGAATTCATTTCCCATTTGCGTTCTCTCTTGCATTCTTGAGTGTTTTCATTGTTTGTTGGCAGGCTCTTGGTTATTGTGTTGTGCATTTTGTTTTTGTATGAAGTGCAATATGATGTTGCCACATAAGGATCCATCACAAATTGCATATCCATGTTTGGTTGCAGCAGCAGGAAGCTTATTTTTTAATTGAACGCATTAGTAAAGATGATGACTTTTGCATTAATTTTTTCGAAAGATGTTGGTTTATTAAGTTATGATTTTATTGATAGCATGTGCAAATGATTCAACCACTCATCCATCGTCAAGTGGAAAGAGATTCATCTCTTTAATGGTTTTGGTTTAGATTCTTCTCTTGGAAAGGTGTTAGAATCATTGTTTGTGGCAATGGCGGCTTAGGACACCGAAGTCTACATTTTTTTCTTTATGTTTGATGCAAGCTAATGTGTGTTTATGTGTATAGATTTCTTTCATATTCTCATTTAAGAACTACTTTTCACATGTTATGTGCAGGGATTTTATATTCACGTGATCACAAGATTTTTTTTGTTAATAATACTTGTGAACATGTTATTCACATGTTCACATGTTTTCATGTTCTCAAAATAGAAGGTCACCAGTGACCTGGTAACCTGCCGAAGCCCGCCGGGCTTTTTGTTTTCCCGGCGGGCCCGCCGGGTAAATCCATTTTCCCGGCGAAAAAAAAAGTTTTAAAAAATGGTCAAAATATTTTCATGTTCACAGTCATTCCTACCATTTTTGAGCCTTCTGGACTCATTTATGATATCAAAAGTTCAAAATTCTTTATACAAAAAAAGTTATCTCTAAATTTATCGCCTTAAGCTCGATTACCATCAATTAGATCTTATTATACTTCCAATTGAGTCTAATTGACATCAATTAATATCCAATTGAGTCCAATTAGTATCAATTAAGTCTAATTGGGTGTCAATTGATCGATTGGGCTCAATTGACATCAATTTTGACACCCCATTGAACTCAATTGGGCTTAATTGGACTTAATTGGATTCAATCAATTGACACCCAATTGGACACAATTGGGCTTAATTAGACTCAATTGACATCGATTAACACCCAATTGATGTCAATTGAGCTCAATTGACATCATTAATCCTAGTCAATTGATGCCAATTGAGCCGAATTGACACCAATTGCACTCAATTGGCACCCAATTGATGTGAATTGAGTCCTCAATGAACATCAATTAACACCCAATTGAGTCCAATTGACATCAACTAATACCCAATTGAGTCAAATTGATATCAATTAAGTATAATTGGGTGTCAATTGATCAATTCAGCTCAACTGATATCAATTGACATCCAATTGGACTCAATTAACATCAATTGGGTGCCAATTGAGTCCAAGTGACACCCAATTGATATCAATTGACATCCAATTGGACTCAATTAACATCAATTGGGTGCCGATTGAGTCCAAGTGACACCCAACTGATATCAATTGACATCCAATTGGACTCAATTAACATCAATTGGGTGCCAATTGAGTCCAAGTGACACCCAATTGATATCAATTGCATTCAATTGGGCTTAATTGACATCAATTCACACCTAATTGATGTCAATTGAGTCCAATCAGGTTCAATTCACACTCAATTGATGTCAATTGAGTCCAATCAGGTTCAATTCACACCAATTGGTGTCATTTGGGCTCAATTGACATCCAATTGATGTTAATTGGACTCAATTGATATCAATTAACACCCAATTGATGTCAATTGAGCTCAATTGACATCAATCGTAGTCAATTGACACCCAATTGATACCAATTGATTCGAATTGAGCTTAATTGATATTAATTACACTCAATTGGCACCCAATTGATGTCAATTGAGTTTGATTAGACTCAATTAATATCAATTAATACTTAATTAAGTCTAATTGATATCAATTAATACCTAATTGAGTCAAATTCATATCAATTAAGTGTAATTAGGTGTCAATTGATCAATTGGGCTCAATTGATACCAATTGGGTGCCAATTGAGTCCAAGTGACACCCATTTGATATCCATTGACATCCAATTGGACTCAATTGACATCAATTGGGTGCCAATTGAGTCCAAGTGACACCCATTTGATATCCATTGCATCCAATTGGGCTCAATTGACATCAATTCACACCTAATTAATGTCAATTGAGTCCAATCACGTTCAATTCACACCTAATTGATGTCAATTGGGCTCAATTGACACCCAAATAACTCGGCCCAATTGATATCAATTGAGTCTAATTCAAACCCAATTGAGTCTAATTACATCTAATTGGACTCAATTGACATCAATTAACACCCAATTGATGTCAATTAAACTCAATTAATATCAATTAACACCCAATCGATGTCAATTCAGCTCAATTGACATCAATCATAGTTAATTGACACCCAATTGACGTTAAATTAGACTTAATTGACATCAATTGCACTCAATTGGCACCCAATTGATATCAATTGAGACTCAATTAACATCAATTAATATCCAATTGAGTTGAATTGACATCAATTAATACCCAATTGAGTCAAATTGATATTAATTAAGTCTAATTGGGTGTCAATTGATCAATTGGACTCAATTGATATCAATTGACATCCAAGTGGACTCAATTGACATCAATTGGGTGCCAATTGAGTCCAATTGACACCAAATTGATATCAATTGCATCCAAGTGGGGTCAATTGACATCAATTCGCACCTAATTGATGTTAATTGAGTCCAATTAGGTTCAATTAACACCCAATTGATGTGAATTGGGCTCAATTGACACCCAATTGATATCAATTTGGCTTAATTGACACCTAATTGATATTAATTGGACTCGATTGACATTAAATAATAGCTAATTTATGTCAATTGAGCTCAATTGACATCAATTATAGTCAATTGATACCCAATTGATGTCAATTAAGCTAAATTAGGCTTAATGAACATCAATTACACTCAATTAGTACCTAATTGATGTCAATTGAGTCTAATTGAGCTTAATTAACATCAATTAGCACCCAATTGAGTCCAATTGATATCAATTAATACCTAATTGAGTCAAATTGATATCAATTAAGTCTAATTAGGTATCATTTAATCAATTGGGCTCAATTGATATCAATTGACATCCACTTGGACTCAATTGACATCAATTGGGCGCCAATTGAGTCTAATTGACACCCAAGTGATATCAATTGCATCAAATTGGGCTCAATTGACATCAATTCACACCTAATTGATATCAATTGAGCCCAATTGATATTAATTGAGTCTAATTCACACCCAATTGAGTCCAATTCACACCCAATTGAGTCCAATTCACACCCAATTGAGTCCAATTGCATCTAATTGGACTCGATTGACATCAATAAACACCCAATTGATGTCAATTAAACTCAATTAACATCAATAAACACCCAATTGATCAATTGACTCCAATTGGGTTTAATTGACACCCAATTGATGTCAATTAAGTCTAAATAAGTACAATTAGGCTCAATTGACACCTAACTGATGTCAATTGAGTCTAATTAGATTCAATTGAGTCCAATTGGATTAAATTAGATGCAATTAGGCTTAATTGATGTCAATTGAATTCAATTAGATGTAATTTACCCAATTGATATCAATTGAGTTCAATTGAATGCAATTAGGCTCAATTGATACCTAATTGATGTCAATTGAGTTCAATTCATACCCAATTGTTGTTAATTGTGTCCAATTGAGCTCAATTAACACCCAATTGATGTCAATTGGGCTCAATTAACATCAGTTAACACCCTATTGAGTCCAATTGGGCTCAATTAACATCAGTTAACACCCTATTGAGTCCAATTGATGTCAATTGAGTCCAATTGGGTGTCAATTGATATCAATTGAGTCCAATTGATCAATTAATATCCAATTAGACTTAATTGATGTCAATTAGACTCAATTGATATCAATTGGATACATTCAATTTAGCATCAATTATAATCAATTGACATTCAATTGATATCAATTGACATCAATTAGGTGTTAATTGATATCAATTGAGCCCATGTGACATCAATTGTGTGTCAATTGAATCTAATTGATGTGAATTGAGCCCAATTGACATCAATTGTGTGTCAATTGATACACAATTAGCTTCAATTGGGCTCAATTGACATCAATTGATACCCAATTGATGTCAATTAGGCTCCATTGACACCCAATTAGACTCAATTTGGCTCAATTATCAATTTACATCCAATTAGACTCAATTTGGCGTAATTAAGTCTAACTAGACTCAATTAGACTCAATTTGGCTCAATTGATATCAATTGATACCCAATTAGACTCAATTTGACTCAATTGACATCCAATTAGACCCAATTTTACTCAATTGAGTAAAATTGACATCAATTGGGTGTCAATTGACATCACCCAATTGATGTGAACTGATGTGAATTGAGCTCAATTGCATCGAATTAGGCTCAATTGACATCAATTGACATCCAATTAATATCAATTAAGTACAATTGACATCAATTGACATCCAGTTAATATCAATTAAGTACAATTAATGTGAATTGACATCAATTGACATCCAATTAATATCAATTAAGTACAATTGACATCAATTGACATCCAATTAATATCAATTAAGTACAATTAATGTGAATTGACATCAATTGACATCCAATTAATATCAATTAAGTACAATTAATGTGAATTGATGTCATTTGAGCTCAATTGCATGGAATTAGGTTTAATTGACACCCAATTAATATCAATTGAGTGCAGCCCAATTCAGCTCAGTTGTAATCAATTGACACCCAATTGATGTCAGTTGCATCCAATTTGGCTCAATTGAAACCCAACTGATGTCAATTGAGTCCAATTGACATCAGTTGATGTTAATTAGCACCCAATTGATGTTAATTAGCACCCAATTGATGTTAATTAGCACCCAATTGATGTCAATAAGGTTCAATTGATGTTAATTGATACCCAATTGATGTCATTTACGCCCAATTGAGCTCAATTGACACCCAAATTATCTAATTGAAGTCAATTAGACTTAATTGACTTCAATTGTGTTAATTGGATATTAATTGATATCAATTAACACCCAATTGCTGTCAATTGAGTCTAATTCGGCTCAATTGACGCTCAATTTACATCCAATTGGGTGTAAATTGAGCTCAATTGTATCATATTAGGCTCAATTGACATCAATTGACACACAATCGATCACACAATTGAGTGCAATTGAGCCGCAATTGAGCCGCAATTGAGCTCAATTGATATCAATTGACACCCAATTGATGTTAACTGAGCTCAATTGAGCTTAATTGACATTAATTATAATAAATTAACACCCAATTGAAGTCAATTGGGCTTAACTAATATCAATTAACATCCAAATGAGTCCAATTCGACTCAATTGATACTTAGTTTACACCCAATTTATGCAAATTGGGTGTAAATTGGACTCAATTGCGTCGAATTAGGTACAATTGACATCAATTCACACCCAATTAATATCAATTGAGTGTAAATCAAGTGTAATTGAGTCCAATTGGGCTCAATTGAGTGCAATGATGTCATGGATAATTGAGTCAATTGATGTAAGTATAGTTAGATTTAATTGTAAGGCCAGCAAATTATACAAAACTTTTTTTGTGTCAAGAATTTTGAACTTTTGACATCATAAATGAGTCCAGAAGGCCCAAAAATGGTAAGAATGACTGTGAACATGATTTTTTATTTATTTTTATTTATTTTTATTTTTTTATTTTTCCCACTGGGAAAATGGGTTTTTCCGGCGGGCCCACCGGGGAATGGTCATTTACTCGGCGGGATTACTGGCAGAGAAGGTTTTTGCAGGTCATCAAAAATGCCCGTGAATATAACATGTGATCACAAGTTAACAATAGGTTTTGTTAACGTGATCACGAAATTGTGAAGACGTTAATGAAATCCCTGGTTATGTGTTCATCTATGAAAGACACAACTTCTTCATCTTTATTGAAGTTGTATATTGGAGCATTCTTACCCATGTAATTCCATATTCATGTTCCTCTACTTTAAAACTTTGCGACAAAGAAGTAATCAATTACATTTCCTATTATGTCATCGTTTTTAGGATCAAAGCTAGTAAGCTCTAGTGTTTATGTACGAAATAACTTGCACGTATAGAAGGGTTTTTCTTTATTAATTTTAGTAGTTGATTTGTTCCTTCTAAAGTTGAATCCTCTCTCTAGTCATTGTAAGTCTTTTGAAGGCATGTTGACAATAGTTCCCATAAATGTTTTGCACAAAAAGAAGTCACAAGCAAGGTTGGTAGTCCCAATTGGCTCATCATGGCGGCGAATGCTCCCTTATATAGCTTCTCCTTATGATTAGGAGACATCCTTAAATTTTTAGAGCCTCTATAGCCTATTCTTGATTTTAATGTTCTTTCTATGTTTGTATCATTCTTCACATCTTTTGTGAACTTGTTGTGTAACAACTTTTCCTTAGGCAAACCCATATGGATTGCACGACTTGATGTATGAGTACTTTCATTGATTTGAAGAAAAGATATTTTGAGAGAATCTCAAAGATTATGAATTTTTTAAATTTTTATAGTATCTAAATATGAGAGATTGATATTTTGAACAATACGTGGAGATTCAAAGTATCTTTTTACTATGTTTATCTTTGGACAATCCTAAGAGCCTTTCGATTTTAGGGGCCCACAAATTATTGTTAATATGTAAATGGTTCTACACTTATTAAATTGTGTACCAAAGTATCCGTCTCCACTTCTCCCACTTTGATATTAAGATAGAGTGGTGTTTTCACAAGTGCATGCAATGTTGTATGATCGGACCTTACCAATAAGGTAAGTTGATATGCATTCTATTTTTTTTAAAATCCCAATTATCATTAAGGATTCATCATTGACAATATGTTTTCAACTTTACTTGTATCAGCTAAAACATTGACAATGCTTCATGCCACACCACATTGTCCATTTTGTGTTAATTTGTTGATTTGTGCAAAAGCTATTCTTCGGACAACTAAATGTTCTTCTATTTCATTCAATAGATTGATTGGGCTCACCATGTTATTTAATCTTATTTCAGTAGGTGTGAAAAACTTTTGCAATTTTGTTCTTGGGGTATTGCATTCCCTAGTGGTGTAATGGGGTTATGCTCAAATCCCCTATAACCATTGAATTATCTTAACGGCCCCTCCCATTTATATCTAAGCTTATGTCCAAGGGCACATTGGAATTGGGCCTTGTATAGAGCAAGACTATGGTATTGACAGCCGCAATAGTTAAATTGGATGCCTATCTTGCTATGCAGCAGGGTCCGAAATGCATGGTATGCCATACCCCCATCATAGATGACTGCTGTATCCGATGGCCTGCGTGCTACCATCTTGTGCACATTTTTTGCTTTGGGGTGTTTGTGCATACAAAATCGCTATGTAGAGAATGCCATTTGCCATTGCCCAGGTCATGGACAGATCAAATGTGCCACCCTGCTCTACAGCTATCTTCGACGAGAAAGTAGATGCTGCAGCTCAATTTGCCATTTGGGCAAAAGATACAAAAGACAAGGAGCTCAAATTGAAGAGGGCCTGACTACGAGGAAGAGAAGCATGAAGGGAGAAACCAGCCCCCTTCAGGAAAGGAGCAAGAAGGGCTGAGCTTGCAACAACCAGGAAGCTCAAATCAAGGAAATAGGAAGTGGCATGAAGGGAGGGGTTGGGCCCTTGCAAGAAGGAACTAGTCCCATTCTGGAAAGGAGCAAGGAGGGCCAAGCCTGCAATCAGGGAGCTCAACAAGGAGTCCTGGAGATGTAATCTAAAGGAAAGAAGTCTTTGAGATGTAATCTATGTAATCTGTGTGTAATCTATTGAATTGTTAATCTTCTCCAGAGTTTACTTAGGCAATGTTTTCTAAGCTATATGACTAGATAGTGTCAAGCTCATGATGTAGGTTTCTTTTGGCAAGACATGATAGAGGCGCGAAGATGTATAAAGCGCAAAGACCAGGTTGAAGAGGACCCTTAGTGAAAGAGGAGTTACTATGGGCGTATAAGTCAAGCAAGTAGTGTGTAATCCGAGTGTGTGAAGAGGTCTGCCATTGTGCATCAGACTAGCCTAAAGAGCTGGGAGATTGTTGCTACTATAGAGAGACTGATAAGATAGTTGGAAGTCTGAAATTTCCTTGAGCCGCAAAATGTTGTTGTATTTTGAAAAAATAAAAATCTTGCAGACATTTCTTGGACTTGTGGACTTTCTCATGGTGCTTGTAATACCTGATTTTGTATCGACCTGCTTCCATGTTAGTACTTAAATGTTTTAAGTAGCTCCATGGTTGAAATCTGACGGTTAATGATAAAGGGCACTGTGCAACAAATTTTAGGATAGCACGGTAGTAGTGTAGGATAAGTTATCCTTGCCAACGCAGCAGTTGGTTGCACTAGGATATTAGCAGGCCCACCAGTGCAGTGGTTTGCTTCTATTATTACATGATGAATGGATTTGTAGGATGTGTGGATTCGTTATGGGTAACCAGCACGATGGTTGTTGGGATATACTAAAGATAAGCATGGGATGAAATATGACTGTTAACGAAACGATAAACAGTCTAAAGGGGACTGCTTTAGTATAGCACTGTGCAATAAATTCTAGGATAGCACGGCAGTAGTGCAGGATAAGTTATTGTTGCCAGCACGGTGGTTGATTACACTAGGATATTAATAGCTACCAGTGCGGTGGTTTCTTCTATTATTACAAGATGTATGGATTTGTAGGATGTGTGGATTCGTTATGGGAAACCAGCGCGGTGGTTGTTGGGATATACTAAAAACAAGCCTGGGATGAAATCTGACGGCTAACGAAATGATAAACAGTCTAAAGGGGACTGTTTTAGTATAGCACTGTGCAACAAATTTTAGGATAGCACGGCAATAGTGTAGGGATAGCACGACAGTAGTGTAGGATAAGTGATCGCCATTACGGTGGTTGGTTGCACTAGGATATTAACAGTCACCAACATGGTGGTTTGCTTCTATTATTACAAGATGAATGGATTTGTGGATGTGTGGATTCGTTATGGAAAATCAATCTATTAAGAAATGAAATAGCCACCTCTTTTTTCTATTTCACAATCTAAAAAGACATGAAATAGCTAGCATTTATAAGTTATACAAAGCATGAAATTCATCAAGGGTAATGAATGTCCTTCAACTACATTGTAAAGAAAGTTATCAAAGTCGAGTTCAAATAGGCAGAGCTATGGAGAGCATCTACCTAAAAGTTTGAGCTCGTATGACAAAATGCTCCAGTAATTTACAACTCAGTTTTCACTAACGTTTAGTCATGCATCACTTGCTCCTTCTGATGAGTTTTCAGGGGTACTAAGGCGTATGCTTGCGCATGGCTTGAGGGAGTATGTCTACAGGATTCCATTGAGATTTCCCATGCTTACTTAGTGAAGCATGTTGATCGATATTCATTCTGCTTGCTTTTGTACAGTTATGTCTCTATCTTTATGGGACAATTTTGCGGAAGACGAAGCTGTAGAGTGAGAAGCTTGTTTGCGTCCACCCCGGCCTTGTTTATGTGCCACTGCTTGTGGCACGTAATACCTGTGGTTGTTTACTCATTCTATCACCACAGACTATGGGGTGGCCCTGCCAGCAATGGCCAATAGAGTCGTCTGCTTGAGGCCTTGTCATGAGGTTTTTTCTTGAGGCCCAGAGTTCCGCAACATACCCTTGCATACACGCCCAAATCCATCCTTGCCCAGCAATTGCCTATAGCAATATGGTGACACTAAGCTCCTTGTAATTGTACTTGTGAACCCCAAGCTCCAACTCTAAATCTTCTGTGACGTCTCTTAGGCTCGTATTTTGCCTTATCATTATGGATTGCTTCATCTATTAACATATGCTTCCTGAGATGTTGCAATTAAAAAATTGATCTACATGTAACAAGCTTCCATCTTCATATCAATAGTTTAAAATGGGTGCCGACAGTTGCAAGCTACAGTAGCACTCTAAATGGGTGTTGGCAGATGCAAGCTACAGTAGCACTCTGAGCAAAAGGTACGACTTCTCGTAATCTGTAGCCTGAGAAGTATTCTATTAGCTGGAAGTGTTCTATCAAATGTCCATGACAAAAATCTGGTGCACAAGCTTGAACGCTTGAATATATCTCCACACTATGTTTGAGTGTACACATGAAAGCCCACTTAAGAGAGACTCGGAATCAAGCCTGAAATCTTCATCAAGCCAGTCCCAAGCTTCCTTGAGGGACTTGTCATCCAAGCGGTCTATGTGAGGAAGGGCGAGGCGATCTTCGGATAGGCGATGGGCAACGACAAGGAGGAGCAAAGGCAGGATACGAATGAGCAAGAGGGGGGTGGATATGGAGGTAAGGAGCCAACCCAATATTCTTGATGAGGGACGGAGGAAGATCGGAGAGAAGCAGCCAAAAACTGCCATCTCCTTGCTACCATCCCCTCTCCTTAGCTTTTGCAGGCACCCTCCCTCTTCCTCATGGATTGTGCTGCTACTCATCTAAGGCGTGCCTCTTGCCATTGCCATCGCCACAACCTTAGCCATCACTTCAGTCTTGCCCCCCCGTCTCTGCCATCCCATTCTTTCCACCCTCACAACCACCCCTCTCCCTAGCTGGAGCAATGTTGTAGTGAGAGCTCGTCGCTACTCACATAGCACAAGTGTTTCATGCCAAGCAGTGGCACGAGTATTACGTGCCAAGTAAACTCGAGGCTTGCACCACGATAGCCACCAATGGAATTGCACGCGAGATATTTTGAAACTCTTCTTTACAGCTCCAATCGTTTGCACAAGATACAAATACTACCTAG
This sequence comes from Cibotium barometz, assembly GCF_041138505.1. Classification (NCBI taxonomy): domain Eukaryota; kingdom Viridiplantae; phylum Streptophyta; class Polypodiopsida; order Cyatheales; family Cibotiaceae; genus Cibotium; species Cibotium barometz. The sequence goes on from NC_141070.1 coordinate 48,309,699, forward strand.
CTCATTAAAATTTGACAGACCTTAGCTTACAGAAATCTGTTTGAGATTTGATGCAGGTCACAAGAAAGAGGTGCACGCTCCTCGCTAGAAAATTGAGGTCGAATCTTAGCACAGGACTCGGGAGCGTTCTCTCAAGAGCAGCTGGCTGAGAGACAAATGACTCGCCACAGTTTGGGGAGAGTTTTGATGACCTCACTGATTTTTTGGAAGAGGGGGATAACTTTGCAGTTGTCACAACATCTATGACGAATGAGGAAGATGACCCATACTTTTTGTTGCACTGCACAAAACCTAAGCACAAGGTTGAGGAAACATTTAAGGATAATTGGGGAACAACCTATGAGAAGTGGGATGTAGTAGTCAGAGCTTTTTGGTACCAAAAAAATCCTGGAGAGGCTGCAATTACGAACTGCTATGTAAGAGTCCACAAACATGTGTGTACTTTCATCTAGTAAGAGCTATTAAGTTCCAGATGCAACCTGTGCCACAGGGATGATTTTTTCACGTTAGTTTCGTTAATAAGCGAAAGTTTTATATGGCTTGTGAAAGTTTATATGCTTTTATAAAAATAAAAGCTCAGTATATTCGCCACAATTTGAAATCAAAATTAAAAAAGAGCTAGGTTTAGCCTTTAAGATTATAAAATTTTAAATAAAGTCCATGAAAATTCGCCAAAGTTTTATATAATAAATAAATATATTTGGAAAATTTCGTGAGCATATTAAATATAAAATTTCAAAATTTGGCTAGATCTATAGAATTAAGCACCAAAAGTAGACTTGTGCAATCAAGTGAAATCTACTGTTAACATTTAATGTTTGTTAGAATGATAATAATGTGGAGGTTTTATCTATTTGAACATGAAGTCGTTTGATATTGCATAAAATGTAAATGCAATGTACTATTGTTGCCAATATATCTGAGATACTACAAATCAAATTCAATACTCAATCAATACCTTAACTGGACCAATGTGTGGCCTTATATCCAACGTATATTTGGCTAACTTAAGCCTATAGTAGGCCCATCACCAGCACTATCTCTACCCCTCGTCAAGTCATATAGTAGGGATATATGTCTTCATGCTTCTATCTTCAAGGACATGGAAGGACACTACATACATAGGTAAACATAAGCAACGAGTAGATTCTTAGCAAGAAGAATCAAATGATTCAAATGACACAGAATTAAAGAATGACATTTTCTATGTGGACTTTTTGGGTGACATTTTCTATATTAATATGGATCCATATGGTGGCATATGAGATAAAAAGATGTGTACATGGAGTGTACATGTGTGATGTGTGGTTGTTTCTCTATGTATGTGTGTATTAAACTATATACATATATATGTGTGTATCTTATATCACACACACACACACACACACTTGTAAGCCAAGGTCAAAATTGAATAGTCATTTGGGTGTTAGTCATAAATTGTTCTAATCTACTTAAAGTGGATAGATAATCTTAGATTTTTTATATTCACTAATCCATGGTTTAGTAAAAGGAGCCTTGGAGTAGTACTCTCAGAGTCTAAAAGAATGTTAGACGGTCATTGATGGACCTTTAATCTAATACTTATTGAGGTGTTTGAGAGTGCCTTTGTTAGATTGATGTTCTTACGGTGTTATTAATGTGCTATTCAAATGGTGAGGTGACCAAGAAGGGATTGAATGGGATGAGAGTTTTCCTCCTTCTTTGTTGGGGGTATGTTGACTATCCCAATTGCCCAAGCTATCGCTCATCCCAGTCTGTGAGTGAGAGGCTAACTACAAGACCGCATAGAACCTAGTCCTATTCTGGCTGCTCAATCTGCTCGTCCTCTCTGGCTTGAACGATTTTCCTCACTTCTAGAAGAAGTTGACTCACCGTGTGGTCTTCTTGGCTCACAACTCATGTTTGAGCTTTCTTGTTTGTCTCTGGCTTAGCTTGCGGGTTGCATATATGTGTGTGTGTGTGTGTGTGTGTGTGTGTGTGCATGCATGCATGCGTGTGTGTGTGTGTGTGTGCATGCATGCATGCGTGTGTGTGTATCCCTGATTGATTGTCTTAAATTAGACAAAGGTAGTGTTATTTATCCATTAGATAAAGGTTGTTTTCTTATAATCTTATATATATATATATATATATATATATAGCCTAACTTGGTCCCTCTTCAGTTAGCCATAGCGTGCTATCTAAGGTGTGCATGAGGATATAAATGTAAATATATAAATACATATAAATACACACACACACACACACACACACATGCATGCATGCATATTTAAGGATATATCTTTATAAGTATATATAGTTAACCTACCATATATAAGTATCCTTAAAAGTATTTTTGTAATTTTTAGAGAGTTATATTTGTGTGTATATATATATATAAATAAATACACACACACACTAACCTTGGGGATCCTTGTGATCAATGGGTGTACATACAATTTTACACACTTTAATGGCTCTACATGGAGGCAAGAAGAGCATGGGGGAGAGTATTTGGAAGAATTGGGAATTGTTCACTTGATTTGTTTCATTTTCCTCTCGAAGGAAGACTCCACACCTTACTTGTTCCATTTGTCCCATCCCCTTAATATTTTTGTTGGGATGGAGATGGGATGTGGCACTAGGTGTATTATGGAGAGGGCAATATTTGATGACCCTTGCACACCATCAATGCCTGCTAGCCTTTTGTGTATTGGGACCATCATTGCATGGGAATATGGGTCAAAAGGACCACCATGTACAATGTATAAATTTGAGACATATGACTAGTGTGCATGGTGGAAGGACGTATCTAATTTTTACGGAGGAATGGGGATCTAATGTACATTGGAGGAATGGAGCTCTAGTAAATATTGTCCCTTGGATTAGAGAGATGAGAGATCAAGGACTCAAAAGAGACATAAAAAAGGATTGAAGATAGGGCATGTACTTACTCATGTTAGAGGAAATCTTATATCAAAAGATCAAATGTGAAAATGTTTTAAATATTTGGAAAGGACATTTAATACTTGGGACTAGTGCCTAATATGGGAGTTATGGAGGAATGCCAAGGCACTATGGCCTTGAGAAGGATGGTCCATTGATTACTTTAGGGAGAACATCTCCTTCCCCTCCACTTCCCCTCCACTTCATGCTTTAGGGAGAACATCTCCTTCCCCTCCACTTCATGCTTTGGCCAACCAGTCCTCAATGGCCCAATCTCTTCTTCCTTGTTCCTCTAATGCCAGTTGCATGGCGCACTGAAAGGAAGCATACTTCTATCTCCATCCCCCACTAGCAATTCCATAGCGCGCTGAAGGGGAGCCCACTAAAGGAGGAGAGGCAAATTATTTCAAGCACGTTGGTGTTCTACCATATTTGATCCTCTTACTCTTGAGATACCCGCAATCCCTTAGGAAAAGCTTTTCGTAACTTACCAGTTTCATTGCGGAGGAGCAGACAACCGTCTACTGTTGTTTGTCACTACATCTGAACATAGATGGAAAACTTGAACTCGCTCCCATGTCTTCACAGTTGCAATGTTCTCACAATCGTCATGATCCCCTATGATGCACGCATTGCAGAAACAAGAAAGTTTTCTTGTTTTAATCAGTTGGTTGTTTGAAACTCCCCATATGTTGTGCAGACCATGAACTCCTTTAATTTTCTCGCAATCGTGCTAGCTTCTCCTTTGCACTTCATCCACTTTCACTTCATGGAACACTCTGCGTACTACAATATTCTTAAGGCTTTGTTTACTGTATGTTGAATGCGCCCTTGTGGAGAGGTTGGTTGTAAGCCATCTTACAACATCATGGGCATCATTGAGTTTTTCTTGAGGGCATGCTAATTGGTGTTTAAGCAAAGCTTGCTTAATAACAGCACCGTATCATCATGTTCACCCTTGCCATGGCTAGACCCAAAGAAATTCCACATCATGTCTAGACCAGTCAGGGATTTGAACCTTGAGATGAAGTAGAATCCATGGGCTGATTTAAATTGAGAGGCATCACCATCTGACCACACCCAATGTTGTTTAATATTTTTTGCATGGTGATTTTCCTTTTTTAGCCATTCCCAATGCAGTAGAAAAGCATGCTGCATAAATAAGGTGTCATGTTCCCTATTATCTAAAATGTAGAAATGGTACGTGCGTTGCACTGACCTGGACTCTTGTGAGTCAGCAAGTAGATTGGCATCAGGCATGGAAGAATCAAGCAAATGATTGTATGTGATATGCACAAGAATTGTTATCTGCTTGTTGTACCAGTGAGCACTTTGTATCTGAATATTGTTCTTGAAATGAATAATTTTTAGCAAAATCTATGACAGATACAATAGTGTCATGGGGAAAATTGACAAGGCACGTCCTAAACTGATTATCTTGCCAGCTGGCCATGAAATTATGAAGCACATATTTTGGGATAATTTGAACCACGTGACCTATAAGCTCCCTTGGCTGGGTGCTCTTATATGACAGTAGCCATATTTTTGTATCGAATCCTTCAACATTGACATTTTCAAATCTCCTCCATTTTAGAGCAATATGGTTGTCTTTCCTCATTTCATTTGGGCAGACATTGAATGTCTTCTTCTTCAGCTTCAAACTGCAATGCTTGCATGTGCCGTGAATGCATTCAATCCTGTGCCACTCACTCCCTTTGGACAAACCGCTGGCTCCCATAGAGACCTTAGGCTACAAAACCTGCCCTCCCTTGCAAAACACGACGAGGATCTAGGTGGCCTACAGACTGTGCATTCATCGGGGAGGCATGGGCATCGATCCCCATGAAGCAATGCTCCAACACGACCAGATCTCAAGTCATTCATAGCTTGCTAGGCCAGGTCAAAGTCTATGTGTGTTTTGCAACAACAAACATTCCTGTCTTTGAGTTTCTTGTACCTAGGCTTACAATGCTCAAAGCTCCTTTGCCCAATTGATATGTCTGGATTCTGATCCATAAACTTGAGATACAACTCCGTCTGTTGACCCAACATGCGGGAACAACAAAACAGTGAGTCCCCTTTTTGTTACTACTAAAAGAAGACAAAACACAATCTAATTAAAGTATATAATGAAGCAAAACAATTTTCAACCACCGTGCTAGTTTAGGACAGCCACAATTTCAATCACCAAGCTGGTCTAGGACACATTTAGGACAGTCAACCATCGGGCTGGTTTAGGATACGTTTAGGACGGTCATAATTTCAACCACCGGGATGATTTAGGACACTGTCAGAATTTCAACCACCACCGGGCTAGTTTAGCCTGATGGTCTCAACTTCACATATTAGACAATAAAAAGTATATTGCTTTTCATTTCAAAATTTCACCATTAGAAAATAACAACTTATTGCTTTTCCTTTTTGAATTTTTCAATTTCAATGACAATTTATGTCAGTAATTGCTTGCTGTTTGTCGTGAACCGACACCGGACTGGTTTGGGACAATCACATTAAGTCCAAGCCATCTCGGTCTAGAAATAGTGGTATATAGCCCGAATAGCAGGAAATTAAATTTAACGAATTTAAGTGCTAAGAAACACAATAAATTCAACCACCGAGCTGGTCAATAACTAATGTCTGTTCAACCATGCTGGTTTAGGACAATCACATAATTGGAGATTGAGCTGAAGCAGCCATGATTGCATGATGTTCCAACCACTACGATGGTTTAGTAAAATAACAATTTATTATAAAATATATTGTTGTTAATTTTTGCTCAACCATGCCACCGTGCTGATGAAGAACAATTAATGTTTGTTCAACCATGCTGGTTCAGGGGACAATCACATAACTGGCAATTGAGCTGAACTAGCCTACGGTTGCATGATGTTCCAACCACCGGGCTGGTTTAGGACAATCACATTTAGTCCAAGTTTGGTTTAATAAATGAAACAAGTAAACTATCCCAAAGCTCAATCACAAACAACCACCAGGTTGGTTTAGGCACCACTAACTTGCATTGTATCTAGCATGTGTATGATGTGCTCCTCAAACACCTTGCATCCCGTTCGCATCTTACAGATGTCCTTTCTATTTAGAGAAACTCCCGTATTTTCGTGCCAAAACATCGTCACTGTAGCAATGACTTCCGCACTTAGACTGGCTCTCCTTTTCTTGCATTCTGTTGAAGCCCACAGACTTCTCAGATTGGGATGCATTGCTTCTGCTCTACGTTTAACCCGGTTGAGCCACGTTGGTCCTTCTGATTGACAACATCTTTGACATTATGCGCCCAAGCCATTTCTCCTTTGTTTCAGGGCACACCAACATAGCTAATGTCACCTTCTTTGCAGCTAGTTGATCTAAGTTGTGCACCCCTTTCACTTTTTGTAGGCCATTTCTTAGGTTAGAGAGAATCGCCTCTTGGGCGTGCATCTCCTGAGGTGTTGGTAGGGTTGATACTCTATGAACTTTAGGGTGCCGGCTAAAGCTTGTGAAGACTCGAGATTGGTAACCACCTGAATGCGGCTTGATGTTGCTACCTTGAATGCTCCCACCAATCGTGACACCATAGCTCGTGTTCTTCACTCCGATGGCAATGATCGAATGCGTGCATCTGCGAACCGCTTCTTGCTCTGCTGCTCTGCAAGGAGTCTTCTTTCTTCTTGTTGTTTCTCCCTTCATAGATGTTGCAAAATTATCTTCCTTTGCCGATTCGATACCGTGCCAGTGCTTTCCTCGACCCGCACTCTATTCCTTGTGCCTTGACCTGGCTTTTCAACTTTCATGCCTTGCAGCCTCTCTCTGCTTCTCTTGCAAGCCATGGCGAGCTGCATGTTGCCATTGATGCCTTGGCCACGATCAATTCAGAATAGACCCAGAGAACCAAGCTAGTGGGGCAAGCAAAGAATAGAAGACAACTTACTTGAAAGAAGACAACGGCAAACCAAAGTTTGCACAAGGTCACGTCGAGTTGCGCGTGGGTTGCAGGGCGTTTGCATGGCGGGGGCAGGTTACAGGTACTTAATCTTTCAATATTTAATGGGCGGGAGGTGTGAAAATTTAAAATTCATGGGAGTAGCAAAATTTCAACCGTCAGTTTTTCCCTCTCCGGTGATACACGTCAGCAGAATTGGATATCCCAAACAAGTGCAATGTGGCCTAAAATGCTTCAAAACACAAATAGGCCAAAGGGCACGCTATCAGGTTTGATGCTGTGTATTATTAAATGCAATGAACTTTGGCATGCTTATGAGCCATATAGCAAGCAAGTGCATGGGAAAAGAAACGATTCCAAATTGTAAATAGTGTTGGATTTATTAAAATATCTTTTCACATGCACAAATTGCACTTTTCCAACTTCTTGCATTTTAGGGTGAATCTAGATACCAATACGAACTATCAATGTTTTAAGACCACCATGCATTAGTCCCATTAGTTTGGATTCTAAATTTTCAATCCGTTTTCATTTTCAACAAATCAAAAAAAAGTTATGGAGTGTGCCCTCAAATGGGTATGCATCACTTTAGCACAACATTGGAGGCCTGTTAACCCATTCCTAATGTTCTCATTTAGGTGTGTCCTTGGGTTGAGGAGAAGCTCACATAGTGTACTTTTGAATGATTACTTGGTTGCATGTATGTATAGAATTTTTTTTGATGTTTTTGAATAAATTACTAAATCCTATAGTCTTGTGGAAGCATGCTTCACATGCATTATAGCACTTGTAATGTTTTTGATGTTTTTGAATAAATTACTAAATCCTATAGTCTTGTGGAAGCATGCTTCACATGCATTATAGCACTTGTAATGCTTTAACGGTCTCGTTCCAAATACTTATTCCATAAATTTTTGCTTTCATGTTCAAGTTTGAAATGTGACTACAACTTGAAGAAAAAGTTTTCCGAATTCCGTTGAGCAATGCATAAGTTATGGGTCATGCAAGATATCTATATACAGAAAAGTCCTTGAACTTCACCAAAAATGGCTGCACCCAAGCAAACAATGACCCGCCTCAGAAGGCTTTGACATTTTACACTAGGGAAAAAGAGAAGTCTCGAGCTTCTTGCACTTTCTCTACATTAGCTTTGATAGCCGCTACTGAAATCTCATGTCCTAATAGAGGAGTCTGCTCATAACTAAATTGCACTTCTTAGATTGAGCTTTAGATTTGCCTCCCTAAAGTATTGGATACTCCCATTTCAGGTTTCCTAGCATTTGGTTCATGAGTGTCAGGAGTATGGCACTTGCATGACATAGCCAGACCCTTTATTTCTTATATATTTGCCATCATTCAATGCAAAACCCTCATTTCCCTTGAAGGAGGTTATTATGCCTCATTGCCAAAGGAGGAGGTGACTTGGAGGAGGCACAATAGGAAGAGAAGACAGAAGCATGCTTGTCAAAGCCCAATTAGATCCATGTGCAAATAATTAAACCAAGGGTGGCACCTTTGTGTTAGTCATTGTGTGAGGGTGGCACCTTTGTGTTAGTCATTGTGTGAGGATGGCCAAGGTAGAAAGCACACAGAGGAAATGGCATACCTATCTAGATTCTAAAGCATGGCATACACAAGAGGTTAAGGAAGTTTAAAGATTCTTCATTTTTTAATCAATACACTACTCTACTTATAGTGTGTTATTCAATTAGTACCATGTCTCTTAGTAATCCAAACCTTGTGATGAGCCAGATTAATAAAGGATTCTCCTATTTTGGATCACCTAATGTAGTGCAATACTTCTCTCTTGTTTCGTATTGAGAAGGGGTGTTGAGATCTTATCATCAAGGAGATTGCTGGAGTTTCATCTCTTGATGGGGATTCGATAGGATTGTGGAAACTCAGTTGCCTATTTAATAGCTAAAATGATCAAACATTGTTGACAAGGCTAATAGCTAACGATGATTTGACATTGTTGTTGTATGTGTGTGGTGTCTCCTCCATCTTCTCCTTATACAATTTTGAGTCTTATTCCTCATGGACCAGGCTGCAATAATATGGCAAATATATGGGGGGACAAAAATAAAGGGGAGGCAATAAGACCCTTCCTAAGGATAATAATTCACACAACTAAGTGTGGGCTCTAAGTCCTCCAAAGAAGCCTAATGCCCATGTGAAATGTGCAAGTGTGGATTAATTCAAATGCAACCAAGGAGATGCACACATATTGAAGATGTGAAAGGTCCAGGAAGACACATGCTCTAGAACATAGGACACATGTAGGCAAGAGCCACATTTAACATGAATCTGATGACAAATTGGAGCCCATAGATCACAAGCATGTGATGACAGAAGTTGATGGCAATTAGAACCCGACTTGTGAGTAAGGGGGGATTTTAGAATGTGCACAATCATGAGTGCATGAAAGTGCAAGCGTTAATAGGGAGAGGCCTAAAATGGATCTTCATCTTATGGCAAACATATAAGGGCTTAATCCCACATACAAAGTGGGTAGCCCAATGTCAAGTCATATAAAGTCCAATACCCAAAGATCCAATTTGAGGCATCCTCAGCAAATGGCTCAAGATAATGCCACATCTCAACAAGCTCCCAAATGAGAAGAATGATGGCACTTGGAGACTCTACATTGACATTAGAAAGTTGAACATTGTCTCCAAGAATGATGTGAATTAGGACAAGACATCATTCATATGCAAACAAGCGCTCTTCCACTATGACGCAATGCCTTACTAGGTAGTGACTTCTCCATTAGATTGTTTTAAAATTTTTGTCATTTAGGAGGTTGTCAAAATTATGTAAGAGTCTTTTATCTAAGTGAAGTAAAATAATAGCTTTAGTCATATCATGTTCCTCAATTTCATCTGCACTCTGGGGGTCGGGTGTCTTCCCATCAATGTATGGCAATAAATTTCTGATCATCACAAATGATTGCCACCTTGCTCTTAGGCCAGTCAAGCCCAAGAAATAATTTAAACATGTTGAATTTCATTCAATAGGCTTGCCCAAAACAAATGGGGAGGCAAAGAGGGGATGAAGGCAGGGTGGTGGAGCAGAAGGAGGTGAGGGAAGAAGCAGAGAGAGAGAGAGAGAGAGAGAGAGAGAGAGAGAGAGAGATGGAAGGAGGGAGAGAGAGAGGAGAGCCCCAAAATAGGTTGTTCCCATAATCTCCCCATTTGTTGATGCCCCAAAGATAGTTTTCCAAGGTGGATACCATGAAAAACCGGAAAAATAATTGTCGCTTTGGAAGAGTGAAACGATTACTAAGACCTACCCTAAAGGGCATGCCAAAAATTGCAAAACAACAGCGTACACATCATCCCGACGAGCAAAATACAGCTCTGAATGAACTTTGTGCCGAAAATCCAAGACTCCATGCCAGTGCTTAAATTTGCTGCGCAGATTGAGCTTCATTAGACTTTTGGGCTTCATATGACTCCCAAGAATTTTAGCAGCGCAGCATTCATGAAGCTCAAGCCTATCTCCAAGACTTTAAAATATCATATACATACATATAGTTAGTAGTTAGAATTTATCTACTATACTACTAATATGTATCCCAAATAATGTGAGTCCCCCTGCTCTAGAATCTTGAGGGCCTGGCATCAGTCTCGGAGTCCGTGCAATTGGCATCTTCAGCTTAAAATGGGATTTGTGCGCAGTGTCATCTTCATTTTGAAGCTTAAAATTTTTTCAAAGACCACGGAATTTTTTATGAAGCCTAGAGGTGTGGAAGTGCTCCATGCTTCAAGAATGAGCATGGAAGTTTGAGATAGAAGAAGTTTGGAAATTTTGAGCGAGGAAGTTGCTGGGTAAATTCCAAAAGGTTGACTTTTGAAATATCGAGATCAAATGGGGGAAGTCAAGGATTTGCAAGTGGGGAAGTCAAGGCTTTGCAAGTGGTAGCGTACTAGCTTGTAAGTCTTATTGGGCACTTTAAAGCTGCTACGACGTGGGTATCACTCACTCACGAAAATGGGAGTCACAGAATCATGAACCTTTGAATCTCTCTCTCTCGTGAATTACCAAACGTTGATTGGGCATAAAATATTGCCGCAACCTAAAGTCCAGAAGTGCTGTTAGCGGCTGCGATTCGATGCTTCTTGATTGCGATCCTTGCCGCTTCGGACTTCCCAAGTTTTGTGATTAATTTGTTTGTGTCGTGTTATCGAACGTGAATTTGGCACTGTTGCAAGCATAAAGTTCCAAAAGTTTTGTTAGCACCTAGTCGGTGATGGCGGCTGTAATTCGATGCTTGTTCGTCATCCTCATTCTTGCTGCTGCTGCTCAAGAAGCTGCTGAAGCTGATCGACCCCTCCGAGTGCTCGTGCCCCTCAAGGTTGGTTTCACCCAGTTCGTTTCCTGGTCCGGCTCCCCCCAAAACATCACCTCCTTCGACGGTTTCTCTGTCCAAGTCTTCCGCGGAGCTGTTCAAAGCCTCCCAGCCCATTTCGCCTTCACCTTCCTCCCTTTCGGCGATGGTAAATCAACTCCCAGTTATGACGACATGGTGGATCTGGTGTGGAACGGGGTAATCTCCTCTCGTTTCTCTGTCGTTGTCTCTGCTTTCTGTCGTGGATATCATATCGATGATGGGTCTACGTATATGATCGACGGAACGATCATCTGCCTTCGTAACCAGCCTTTCGTTCATTAACTGCAGAGCGCAGACGCCATCGTCGCCGACCTTACCATCACCAAAGAGCGCATGGACAAAGTTGACTTCACCCAGCCTTACATCCAATCCTCCCTCGTCATGGTCGTCCCCTTCCAGTATGGCAGCACCGGGGCTCTCTGGGATTTCATGGAGCCTTTCTCTTGGGAGCTCTGGCTTTCCATGGCCGGGGCGTTCGCTGCCACAGGAATCGTGCTCTTCATCCTGGAACATAAGAACCCGGAGTTCTCCAGAGGCCCCAAGAAGCGCGGCTTCCAAATCGCCCCCGAGCCCTTGCAGGTGCAACCAGTCGCAGTTGCCAATTATGGCAATGTCGAGCGTGAAGGATCTTCTGCAACACTTGCTTCCCGCTGGCGCCGCCTTATGAACGTCTACTGGTCTTTTTCAGCTCCAACCCCTGTTTTACCTTTTGACATGGATTGCTTTCTGCTCGTCAATCTGATTCCAAATTCTTGTTCACCTTGAGCGCAGGTTTACTTCACAAGCCTGCTTCTTTGCGCAGCTAGCGTAAATTCCAAACCTACTTTCTCTTCACCCATGCTTTGACATTGTTGCATTTTGCCTGCTTACCTGGAGGTGGAGAACCGATTTTGATACTGTGTAGGTGCACCTCATGCAGAAGAAGCAGTCAAGACCCATGCTGGACGCCTCGTGACAGTCGTTTGGTTGTTCGTGATGCTTATCTTCACTTCAAGCTACACAGCAAGTTTAGCCTCGTATCTTTCAGCGCAGCTACCTTTACCCACGATCCCAGGATTCCAAAGTTTGTTAAAAACTGACGTATCCGTGGGCGGTTCCTTTGTAGAAGGCTACCTCAAAACCAGACTCGGCATCCGAAGCAAGAGGCTTAAGGCATTTGCTACAGAAGACGATTATGCCGAAAAGCTACGGTTGGGTTCCAACAAGGGCGGAATTGGAGCGATTCTGGATGAGAGTCCTTATACCCGGATACTCCTCCAATCAGAATGTGATTTTACGACTGTGGATGACCAGATCGCCTACTTCGGTGGATTCGGATTTGTAAGTAAAACTGTAATCGAACGCTGTAGGTTGAGGCTTTAAATTACGGTCAATGAGGGTGTGATTTTACGACTGTGGACGATCAGATCGCCTAGTTTGCAATTTCAAGAGGGGAGCAAGATATAATTTCTATCATAAGGTACACGCTTGAAGTAGAACAAATTCTCAGCATCTGCGTGTAGTAATATTCATATAGATCGGGGCTGCAGGCCTTGGCTAAGAATTCGTCCCTGACTGATGCCATATCCAAAGGAATCCTGGGCTTAGCTGAAAACGGCGTGCTGCAGAACCTCAAAGATGGTTGGCTGGGTGGCAGTGACAAATGCAGCTCCAATAGTGCGGCAAGTCATTTGAGGCTGAGGAGATTTGGCGGGCTTTTCCTGATTGTTGCGTCAGTTTATGTACTCTGTGTACTGTGGCACTTCGTTGCAAAACTGTGGGATAGAAAAAGGTACAACGATGGAGAAGAAGCGCCAGGAATCGAGATGGAAGATGTAGGAGCTGAAGATGCCCTTCCTATGCCTGAACTAATTACAGCTCTTGAAATGCAAGAGACTGAGCCTGAACTAATTACAGCTCCGGAAATGCAACAAGCAGCTAGTGATCAACATGAAATGGCTGCTCATTGAAACCTCTGCCCTTACATAAAAGGACAACCTTTAAATCCCTCTCACTTATCCTTCCATGATAGCATTCATTTAAGGGCCAAGGCCCTGTACAATCCCCATAGATAGCATTCATCTAGGGCCCTGTACAATCCCCATAGAGAGAGAAAGACAAAACAAACGCTTAGGCATTTGCCTTTGGCATGCTAAAACATTCTTAGTCCACGACAATGTTAAATATTAACATGAGCGACGGATTCAAGGGACTTGTGGTATCAAGTGAACTTCGTGATGGATACTCTGCATTGACCCACTCTTATTGTTTGTTTTTTGTTTTCGTATTTGTGTCTACGTTTGTCCAATCCCCCCAAATTAGACATGGAATCACGTCGCACGTCCCGACAAGTACGGAAACCCTCGTAGGAGGAGACATCATGATCTCTTTTCTCCAGAGGACTTTGATTCCACTCAGGCGACACCTCAGGGGCCTACCCTTGGCCTGACTCCTCTCAGACATAGCGTTGTGACTACCCCTCGGGGAACTCCTTTGCTAGCAGCCCATGGCTTTGTCAAGAGTCCCGACGAGTTTGTCGCACAGATGAACGATGCAGAGGCAGCGAGATTCTTCTATCTGCTATCCTAGAGGACGACTGAGGGGTCATGACCTAGGCGTGCCCATCGTAAAGGAAGGAAGAGTAGGAGGGGTCGCTTATGTTGTGCTGACTCGGGAGATGTAGACGAGACAGCACACTCACATCCCTATAGGTCGCCACTTGGTCCCGAGACCTAGTATCAATCAGGTCCCTTGCCCTCTCATACTCCCACTGCTACTCCTCGCTTTGGAAGCGCTCGCAGTAACACCACTCGCTCTGACTCTGCCACTACCATGAGTCCTCCTTACCCGATCGAGGACCTGTTCTATGAAATCACGGTTGCTGGGAGAGATAATAGAAAATAAAAAGGGCGCAGCAGTGATGGCCACCATGAGGCGGTTGATGAGCCACCACTTCAGGAGCGGCATAGCTACTGAGACTGGCGGTACCAAGATGAGGGAAAGAAGCAGGCAGTCATCGATGAATTGAAAAGACAATATCCTAACCCTCCAAATTGGGAGTTCAATTCGGATTACATGAAAGAGCGCATGGGCGTCCTCGCGTACTTCCATCGCAAAGGGGAAGGCTAAACCCAGCTGGGCAGACAAAGCTGCTTGGAGTTTTTTCAAGAAGCAGTACAGGGACCATCCCAAAATGTTCGAGGGTCATAGGAGGGCTGCGAGGAGACGGCTGGACTTCGTGGGTACTTCGCAAGCGGACGGTTGGCATTTGAGGCAACCGTGGTAAGTATACTTCTTCTCATTTAATGCATTGTTCTATTTGTTTTACTACATATTGCATGCACTTTATCTAACTCTTGTAAATTGGGCCCACAGCAAGTTGCGATGGGTCACCTTCCTACAGACACAGAGATGAGATGCACATTTCGCATAGGAACAAAGCCGTCGTTTATTAAGCAGGAGGCGCTAGGAGTGACGGTCGATTAGGTTGAGGTGGCTGCTCGCACGGTATAAGTCTACTCCTACTTGTAATCTCACTTTTTAAACTGTTTTATTCTTTAAGCTCCAATCTAATTTCCAATTAATATGGTTTCACTCTTAGAATCAAAGCTCGAATGTCCCATCAATGGAGGTGAGCGGTGATGATGAGGGATTAGGCTTACACGGCTTCGACGAGGGCCAAGTGGCAAGGATCAGGCGCAGCTCACGAGGGCTAGGGATCAGGCCAATGCGACGAGGACAAGGACGACGTGATGATGACGATTTGGATGAGCAATAGTAGTAGTAGTAGTAGTAGTTTGCATATACTTCGCCATGTATATGCTTTTGTATATCGGCTCGTTTGAGCGATTTTGTATCACCCTTTTCGAAAGGGTAATTTTCTAACAAACAATGTTGTATATCTTCAACATGTATATGCTTCTATCGCTCGGTTCATTTGAGCGATTTTTTATCACCCTTTCCACAAGGGAAATTTTGTAACAAAAAACATTATTTTGTAATTACTAAATAAAAAACATAAGTGGGGCAAAACAAGGCTTGTTGTGGCCCTGTTTAGCCCCACTAATGTTTTTTTAAAGCTTCTGTTAATCGTCGCTATATAGCAATGTTTACCAGTGTCACTATACAGCGACGTTTACCAGTGTTGCTATATAGCGATGTTTATTAGTGTTGCTATATAGCTATGCTTATATAGCAACCGTTCTTTTCCAATGCTTATAGCGACGTAAATACCGACCTTTGCACCCGTCAAAAAAAAACTTTTTAGTGTAAAAAAGGCCGGTATTTTCGTCGAAAAAGGGCCTATGCCTTGTAGTGGAATATGTCGATAGCAGTTTCTTTTTCACTCATGATTTGCCCACTCTTGGTTTCAAGAGGGTGTTGCAGAGCAAACCTCAAGTAGGTAGTATAGGCAGTTAGGATTGATAGGGTTAATGCCAAGTGGCATGTTTGCATGGGTGTAGCATGGCGTGATTTCTAGGGCACCGAGTTGTATCGTCACCTTGAATCATGGTGACATCTTTATAGAAGTATATGCCGTGATGGTTGTGGTGTTGTTGATGGTGGTTCCCTGTTACTTTATCAGTCTCGTCGCGGTAGCGAACTAGTGTTGTGTGTGAGTCCCTTCCGAGCTGTAATCCCTTTATGCAATATGCAATATAACTTCTGGTTTGTGTTTTGTGTACTTGTTATAATGGAAATCTCTTCAGAGAGGGGGAGACAGAGACAGAGAGAGGGAAGGAGAGAGAGAGAGAGAGAGAGAGAGGGAGGGACGGAGGGAGGGAGGGAGGGAAGGTGGGAGGGAGGGAGGGAGGGACAAAGACTACAAGAAGGGGAGAGAGAGAGAGAGAGAGAGAGACCTTTTTCGGGTGGGAGGCTGAGGGAAAGAGATAGAGATGGGCAAGACACAGAGAGGGGCGACAGGTGGTGGGTGGGGGAGAGAGAGAGAGAGAGAGAGAGAGAGAGAGAGAGTTGTCTCTATTTATCCCATGTGCAGGTTCTGAGGGTGTTGGTCACATACAGTTGTGTCATTGCTCGTTGTAACATAGGTGGTCACAAGTTTAGCATAGGTCCTCGAGTCGTGTTCCGGAGAGAGATGTAGGCTAAAGCGTGGAAAGCAGATCTCATGTGTACGTGAATGAGAAAGAGGGCTTTATTATAATGATTGATGGAGGCTCTCGCCTCCACGGGAGTTCAAGGATTTAGAAGGGGGTTTCAGGGTCTGAAAGGGGGACATGGTTGAGAGAGCTAACTAGTAGTTCTAGGGTTTAGAGGGGGTTGAAGGTTTTAGGAGGAATCCAAGGTTGAGGAGTGGAGAGCTTGTCTCCTTCGCGGATTCAAGGGGTAAGGGTTGAGGAGGAGGTATAAGGAAGGAGGAGGAGGGAGGGAGGAGCAGGAGGAGAAGGGAGGAGGAGAAGGAGGATGGAGGAGGAGGGAGGAGGAGGAGGAGGGAGGAAGGACGAGAAAGGAGGAGGAGGAGGGAGTACAAGGGTAAGGGCATGCTAGAACACAATAGTGTAGGAAAGCATGGACACAATGGAGATCAATCACATGAACACAATAGTGAGCCTCACCACTGAACCCCAAAGAGTGAGAGCTTCATTCCATTGAGAGATATTTAAACATGTTGGTCTCTACTCAATCCGTAGGTACCTCCGTGGTGGGACCTCTTTGTAGGAGACCTTTTGGACAGGAGTCCCTCCACGTTTGGGGGGGACCTTTTGGGTCTCTACACAAAGTGGGGGGACCTTTTGGGTCTCTACAAAAAGTGGAGGGAGGGACCTTTGAAAGTGTAGGCTTTTAGTCTTTCTCTCTCTAGATTTAGTCTTTCTCTCTCTAGATCTTGATTTTGCAAGTATGATTGGATCTTTTCTAGAGAGGGTACTAGCTATCCTCGTCCTTTCTTTCAGATTTATCATACCATCCTTTAGGCTCAAGAGATTACAATCGGAGCTTTGCCGCTACTCTACACACTCAATGCTCTTTCTAGTTGTTGTCCTAGACTGCACTTTTGGCCCTTGTCGCCACAAGGTTAACAGAGAGAGAGAGAGAGAGAGAGAGAGAGAGAGAGAGGGGGGGGGGCGGTGAGGAGGGAGGGAGCATGTTACATTCCCGTAACGCCGCTACGGGCATTACCACAAGAGGGGACGGCCTCTGGCTCACCACCCAGCCATAGAGGAAGAATGAGGATTGCCCCTCATCCCCCAAGCTATATAGTGTGTGACCTGCCGTCCACACTAGCCTGGCCGCCCATGACTCCGCATGGGCGTCCTCTCCCACTGAACCCCGGATATAGCCATCCGGTCTGCCGTCGGTCACAGGCATTACAGCCTACGTGACATTACCCCCCCCTTAAGAAGAGTTTTCGTCCTCGAAAACAAGCTGGGGAAACCTTTTGGAAATTGCACTACGGCGTTCTCAGGTTGCTACTCCTCATCCCTATCTGTCCATTTAACAAGTACCTCCTGGTACACTATAGTCGGGTTTGTCTGTCTCGATACCCAAGAATCCTTTCCGGTTCATGTGGTATCTTTAGTGGAGTGATGAATTCCACCAAAATCTCTGAAGAAACTGCGTTCTCTAACCCGTGAACTGATTTCTTCAGTTTACTGACATGGAAGACAGGATGAACTTGAGGACTCTCCGGTAACTCAAGTTTGTAGGCTACGTCCCCAATCTTCTTAAGGACCTTGAAAGGACCGCAATATTTAGGAGAAAGTTTATCACACTTTCCCGTTTTCATGGTTGCTGACTGCGCAGGAACCTTTAAAAATACAAAGTCACCTTCTGCAAAGGTCACTTGTCTGCGTCCTTTATCGGCAAATGTTTTAGCGCGATCCTGGCGCTACGAATGCTCTCGCGTGCAGCTTTGAGCATATCATTCATTTATCAAGGAACTCCTTGACAAATTGAATCTTCTCCTTTTCCAGGCCTACAGCCATCGGAGACCTCGGCTGGAATCCATACATTAACATGAATGGTGTAAATCCAGTCGTCGCTGAATGCTTGGAGTTGTTATAAGCAAACTCCAATATGGGCAAATATTCTTCCCAATTTGATTGCTTCTTCTTACATAAGAACGCAACATATCCTCGAGTATTTGGTTAACTTTTTCAGTTTGACCATCAGACTCCGGATGATCTACCATACTCATACTCAGAGTAGTATCCAATTTTTTGAAGACTTCCCTCCAAAAATGACTGTTGAACTTTCTATCTCTATCCAACACTATATCTGCGGGCAGGCCATATAGCTTATAGAGATGTTCAATAAAGAGTTTTGCCAACTCTGGTGTTTTTACAGTTTTTCTTCGTGGTAATAAACTTTGCCAGTTTAGTTAATTTGTCCACTACCACCCACACCGAGTCATTCCCTCGACTCGTCTTGGGTAAACTGGTAATGAAATCCATGGAAATGATTTCCCATTTCCCTTGAGGAATCTCCAGCGGATGGAGTAATCCTTCCACTCTAAGACGTTCTGTGTATTGACCTGGCACTTATTGCATTTCAGCACATAAGTTTGGACGTTCGCAAACAAACTAGGCCAATAAAACTGTCTTTTTACTAGTGCATAGGTCTTCTGAATCCCAGGGTGACCCGCACTTGGACTATCAAAACTATACCCCGAAGACTCGGCTAGCCTCTCCGGACTAACTCTCGCCTCGCTACCCGCCGCACCTACGGCCAGTCTCTCCGAACTAGCATTACGTGCCGGCGAGGAAGGTGGGTGTGGCTGTGACAAAGTGCGTACGCGTACAGCGCGCCAGACCTCTGTAAAGACAGGATCATGCTCACACATGCCATGATTTGGTATTTCAACCAAAACCTTAAGGCAAATTTCATACCTTGATTTTGCATCATGTCATTAGCACAGAAGCTAATGTACTAGAGAGCACTCTAGTAGCGCAAGTTCTTAGACTATGCTACTAGATATTTGTAGACTACGCTACCATGTTGCTTCACCAACTTGTTAAAACTTCTCCTTGGAAAGCTCTATGGCCATAGGAGAAATAGACTAGAGCCAATCTAATCATGCATCACAAGGATTAGTTCCAAAGCTGAGAGATACTTTCTTTCTTAGAGTAACCTCTTTGCACAAGCATATGCTCTAGAATCTTGTTGAGTTTCTAACTACCATTAATCCACAGATGGTTAAACTCCACTCTAACTCAGAGTAAATGTAAGTTTTGAAAATTTCCCTTCAAATATAACAATCAAACTTCCTATCTCTTATGCCATACTATATATGCGGGTAGACCATATAGTATGTGGAGATGTTTGATAAAGATTCTTGCACCACTACGGGTGTCTGGAGTTACATCCAATCACTTACAACTCTTTGTTGCTATTACCAGACACATCCCTTCCAGTATTGTCTGGACTCACACAACTATTCCAGTTTATGTGCTATTTGAGGATATCCCTCCTTTTCCTCAAGAAAGGTTTTTGTCCTCAAAAACTTTACTCTAAGCGGACTACGCGCTAGTGTCATAGGTCCAAGAACAAATCTAGACCATGTTTAATATCATATATTATATCTTGAGTCCTTCCAAGAAACTTTTAAACATCTTGCACCGAAGATGTGGTATAGTGTCTACGCACATATTGTGGTACTATTGATAAACTGTTTTGCAACAGATCAGTGGTTTCACACTTGTAACAAAGTGCTTTATTGTTGCATATTATTACCCTTCATAAGCGGTTACACACTTATGAATCATTTGGGTGGGTTGTACCATCTATCAAAAAATTTCAAACTACTAATAACCACATTATCAATCCACAGATAATGACTGAGCTTGCTGCGAAGCCATAGGTTGCTAGATAATTGATGGTAATTACACAAGCCCAATGTCTCATTACATCGTACATTCAATATAAATGCAAACATCACAGTACTTCGTGATGATGAACTTAGGAATTTCATCCTATCCCTGTTTGGTGTTGGTATGAAGTATAACTATGAGAACATTATTTGCTGCCTCCTCATCATAGCGGCAAAGCTACCTACCCATCACAGGTGGCAATCTCTACCAAGCTATAACCAATGACTAGCAAATAAACTAGTACTCTTGTAAGAACTTCATAACCATATCTCACACCCAACTCATAATCACTACGGATTAAATGCCAGGGCTTGCAAAATTGAATGTTATCTGATAGGTAGAGGGGATCATCAAACTACGGATGACCTCGACAACTCATTAGGACTAGTGATGTGTAACTTTTAAGTTACTCCACTCTCCTTGCTTATTCCATACCATCGAACAAATCGGTCCCTCGATTTGAGCAACGTTAACATAATTATGAGTACCTCAATACTCATGTATTGTGGTTCGGTAATGTAAAATGTTGATCTAGAGTATCTTTCACTCGAGGATCTTAATTTTATTAGCAGCTATGTATTAGTAGTGAGTAACTACGTACCCACTATCATCACACTAGTAGCTCCATACTAGTCTGTGATGAGTAACTCCGTACCCAATGGCGTACCTCCCCCGAGTGGGAGTACCATATACAAATCATCTATAACAAGATGATTAAGTCACTTGCTGCTAAGAAGTGACTACACAAATTGACCCCTCCATTGCACATTGCAGTACAATTTCTGGTATTACAACACAGATTTTTGGACGTCCTTATCATAGAGGTCAACTTAAAAACTAGTGCATAGGTCTTGTGGAGTCTCGGCCGACCTAACCACACCACTGGTGACTTCCTACAAAAAATGTGGCGCCGAAGTCACCATCTATGTACTTTAACTCCGTAAAGTACATGGTCTCATCTATCATCTATGGAAAGTTGTAAAACATTCCTGCGATGGATATTTATCACCCTAAAATTATTGTGCACTATTTTAGTGTGAAGAGCTTTTTTCCTGGGTACCATGGTTCACCCCAAGCTCATCTTTTGCTAAATTCTCCGATTTAACAAAAGATATGTCTGCCTCCGAACACTCCAGTTCAGTCCCAGACTTTGAGTTTACTTCTTAACACTCCGGTTAAGTCAAAACTCACCAGATACAGTAGGATTTACCACTAAGCTCTCCGGCTTAGCCTCCTATCCTAACTCAGCCCAAGTTTATGTACACTACATATGTCGGATCCGATACTAACAACAATCAGGCTCATCTGGAGTGAGATACTACTCACTATTGCCATGTAAAACCTTATTAAATACTAGAAATGCTCCACTCATTCCTTAGGGGTCATACGACTCATAGGGTTTACACGCACATGAACTTTGTAAGCAAAATAGCCTGTCATGCAATATTACAATTGCTTATGTAGGAAAGTAATATATTTCCCAAATTCATATGGTAGCAACTAAAATGTGCTCACAATCGCACACTTATGTTGAACATAGGCAAGACTACACTTACAAAATGCTATAGGGCGTCCCCCATGCATGAAACTGTCCAACCAAACTAGTCTTACTGCTAACCTCTAGATTTAGATCACTCCGGAACTAAATCACTCTGTTAGCACTAGCACACCATCATGGTCTTGCTACCTAGAGCTTCTCCGAACTCTGTAAAACTGGGTTTTATCCCAACTTATGGCTATATTTGGTAATTGTCAAAGTTCAAATTTTATCTTGCACACTTTATCACTACGGACAAGTGTACATACAACCTGCCAAAGAGTCAAGTTACATGCACAAGCCTTGGCGTCCCATTCCACCAAGACTACAATCGATTCCGTGAGAATTTGATGTCCCATACCATCAAATTACCGCCAAACCAATTGATAGACATATAAAAAGGCTCTTTCCCCTCTCGAAAGATCACCACAAACTCTCGAGCAGTGGGATGTCGACGCATGGCAATAAAAAGAAGAAAAAACCATGCTAGTAAGTTTAAGAACAGTTCTCTTCGATCAAATTGTATAAGGGCATTGAGCATTACATCTCAAGACTATACCCCTTCAGATTTGTTTGTCTAGCAAAACTTTAACTCTAGCAAGACGACGCTCGCAAAAGTGGAAATTGAAATCTGGCGAGGCTACGCTCCCAGAGTCTAACACTAGTTATGTCTAGAGAGTACGTTGCTAATGGGGTCATGTGATCAAGGCTACTAGCAGGTAATCGACAAACGCGACCTCAATCCCAGCTATCTTAAATGCCATTGACCAATTTTAGAAGTCATGACCATGGCAAGACTGCGCTTGCAAAAGTGTCTCTACGGACTACATTTGTTCGTCACAATGGACCATATCCAAGTAGACATTTTTCATTGGGTCTAAGCACATTGGAGCCACGAACTTCTTCTTGTGGACTTTCAACAAGAACAATGTGTCTGATCTTCTCTCATATTACTTTGTGGTAAACCACATGGTTAAACCACTAACAGAGAGAATTTATATCATGTATTTATGTATTGTCAACGAATACTTCTCGAACTACGCGAGAACATTACCATCGATTTCCCTCTTGCCACCTTAAAAAAAATTCTAGTGCACTACGGCACAATGTGGGTATGAGTGCACTCACGACGTGACACCAACATGTGCACGCCATGACATGACGTGTGTGCAAGACTGTCAATGGTTCAGCAGACATGGGCACGCTACGGCACCCTTAGACGTACGTGCACCGCACGAGCAAGTGCGTTATGCCACAAATGGCCAGGTGCACTACGGCACGACTGTGCCACACTTCTCCCAAAGATATAACTCCAAGTGTTGGTGGGGGGTTAGTGTGCTACGGCACATATATTCGTCTACTACACCATGAATGCAAAGCATGTGCACTACGGCACGATTGGGTTGGACTCTACCAATGCGTCCACAACTTGTACCAAACATTGGAGGATGCAGGCATTGTGCATATTCTCGCGGGCTACGGTCATAGACGTGTTCACTAGGCACAACGGCCATAGAACGGCTTTCTCCGAAGGATTCGGCACTACGGCCGTGGGACTTGTCTCTCTCTTAGCACGCGACGCTACGGTCGTGTGCGGTGGGTCTCTCTCGTGGAAACAGGCACTACGGCCACACGGCACGACGACCGTGTTGGGTTTGTTTGCGTGGGGTGTACCATTGTTTTGTGTTTTTTTTTTGGTTTAAAAAAAATAAATAAATAAAATAAAATAAAGTACGGGCCGGGCCGGCCCTCGCCGCTTCGGGCGTGGCCGCCCGCCCGTGGGGAGTGTCCAGGTTGGCCGCCCGTTGCCAGGTGTGCGCTAGGCATGCCTAATGCGGTATCAAGGGCTGGCCGCCTATAGTTTTATTATTCATAAAAATGAATAATTAAAAATATATTAAAAAAACAAATGGGTTTTTTTTAACCCCTTTTTTTTTTTTTGGCTGCCGCTGGTGCCTGCAGCGTTTGGTTGGGCTGGTGGCTGGGTTGCTTTGCCGCCATCGCCGCCTGGCCGGCCGCCCTTGGCTGGCCGCCGCCGCTGGCCGGCGCCGCCGCTGGCCGCCGCTGGCTGGCTGGCTGGCCGCCTAGGCCGCCTGGGCTGGCCGCCGCCTGGGTGCCTAAGGCTGGCCTGGCCCTGGTTTGACGCCACCGACGCCCTCCATCACGTACGCCTCCGCAAGCTGACGCAGATTTCGCCCACACAAAAGCTTGGGCTCTACGCCCCTCAGACGCGTCTGCTGCTGCTGCGGGTCAGTTCTATTCAGTGAGGATCCTTGGCCTTTGGACAAGCAAGCCCATATTTGCAATGGTGGGGCTGGTCTTCGCCCGCCCCCCTTCGAACACCTTCGATCTTCGCCCCACCTCAAAGCAGGACCCGTGCTTTGTGGGCTGGTGGTCTTCGCCCCCCCCCACACACGCGTTTTTTTTTGTTAATTCCGTGGGGTTTGTCTGCGCAGTGCGCCCCCCCCCCATTTCTATACAGGTTTCAATTCTTTCTCAACCATTCAACGGAGAGGTCATTCGTAGCCATTCAACGCAGCAAAAAGAAAAGCTCAAATTGCTTACCTCCAATTCGCTTGCACTGTGTGTGTCGGGGAGAGAGATCGAGAGAGAGAGAGTTCTTCCCCTCCATTCTTCCATGGCTGTCTCCCTCCACACCCTCCATTCGAGATAAGGATAAGGAGATTGTGGATGAAAACCATCGAGTGGGCTCCGGTCCCCCGTTCACGCGCGGGCTCTCACGATTCCCTCGAACCACGCTCTGATACCAGTGTTACATTCCCGTAACGCCGCTACGGGCATTACCACAAGAGGGGACGGCCTCTGGCTCACCACCCAGCCATAGAGGAAGAATGAGGATTGCCCCTCATCCCCCAAGCTATATAGTGTGTGACCTGCCGTCCACACTAGCCTGGCCGCCCATGACTCCGCATGGGCGTCCTCTCCCACTGAACCCCGGATATAGCCATCCGGTCTGCCGTCGGTCACAGGCATTACAGCCTACGTGACAGAGCATAGTTGCTATGAAACGCGTTTCAAACTTTAGCAGACCCGTTTCAAACATTTCAAACGTCTGGGAGTTTGAAACGCGTTTCAAACTCCCAGACCCGTTTCAAACATTTCAAACGTCTGGGAGTTTGAAACGCGTTTCAAACTTGGCTTTTTATTTTTTAATGTTATTTAAGGCGGGTCATATCAGTCGATTCAGTCGCTTTCCAGAGAGCAAAAAAAACACGCCGTGCATAGTACAGAGGAGAAAGTTGACTGTCCTTCCCCACGCTTGTCTTCGTTCGTGTGATTTCTCCGCCACCCGCCCCCTCGGGACCTGTGCACCGTGCTAGCAAGGTTGGTACTTGTCTGTTTTCATATTTTTGCTTGATTTTTGCACCAATTTCAAAACTTGAAATTTGGGCAACATCCTTCCAGGCTTCCAAAATGCCTCGTGCTAGAGATTCAATGTGGACTCATGTCATTCCCATGGGCAAGTATGGGGGTTCAGGCACTGAAAAATGGAAGTGCAAGTATTGTGATAAGGTCTCAGGTGGATCTGCAAACAGGATAAAGGCTCATTTTTCAGGTCTAAAAGGCAAAGGCATTGGTGCTTGTGATAAAGTGCCCCAGGATATCAAAGCCTCTCTTCTACAATGGAGGAGGGAGCATGTCACGTAGGCTGTAATGCCTGTGGTGACCGACGGCAGACCGGATGGCCATGTCCGGGGTTCAGTGGGAGAGGACGCCCATGCGGAGTCATGGGCGGCCAGGCTAGTGTGGACAGGAGGCCACACACTATATAGCCTGGGGGATGAGGAGCAATCCTCATTCTTCCTCTATGGCTGGGTGGTGAGCCAGAGGCCGTCCCCTCTCGTGGTAACGCCCGTAGCGGCGTTACGGATATCTAACACTGGTATCAGAGCATGGTTCGAAGGGATCGTGAGAGTCGTGCGCGAACGGGGGACCGGAGCCCACTCGATGGTTTTCATCCACAATCTCCTCACCCTTATCTCCACAAGGGAGTGTGTGGAGGAAGGAGGGCCAAGACTTTTGAAGGGAAGAACTCTTTCTCTCTCTCTCTCACTCTCTCTCTCCCCGACACACACAGCATCGCAGGTAAGAAAATTTTTGGTTGTTTTTCTTTTGTTTTCTGCGTTGAATGGCTGCGAAATACTCGCCGTGAATGGATGTGAAAAAAATTTGAAACGTGTGTTGAAGTGGAGGGACGCAGACCAGCCCCACGAAAACATTGGAAACACACGCTGTGTGTGGGGGGTGGAATGGCAAAAAAAGGTTGAAGCTCGTATGTGTGGGGCGAAGACCAGCCAGCCCACGACCTCACTGTATACGGTGTGGTGGTGTTGTGCGAAGGGGGGGGGGATTGCCTTGCAAAAAACGAAGGGATTGTCTTGCAAAAAAACGAAGAGGCGCAGGAGACCACAGTGAGACGAGTGAGGCGCAGGAGACCACAGTGAGACGAGTGAGGCGCAGGAGACCACAAGGTCACCACATTTTGTGTGGATGCAGGGGATACAAGGTCGGGGTAGCGGGCCTTAAGTTGTCCGGTGGGTCGTCGCTATTGCTCATGTGTGTTAGCCTCGTCTGTTGGCCTTGAGTTCCTGTCATGCCCAATATGGGAGCGTTACTGGTGGCGCTGTTAGCCATTGTGCTCCCCTAGAAAATGGGCTGCAGTTGTGCGTTGGCGGCGGCCAGCCAGCCAGGCTAGCCATGGGCGGCCAGCGGCGCCGGCGTCGGCCAGCCAACGGCGGCCACCAAACAGCCGGCGACGACAGACGGCCAGCCAGCAGAGCCGGCCACTAACGGCCTGAGAAAAAAAAACAAAAAAAAACACAATTATTTTTTAAAAAAATTTAATTTTCATTATTCATTGATTGGAAATTAAAAATTAGAAAATTCAAAACCCCTTTCTCTCTCGGCTAGGGAGCTGAATCATCCCCGCAAGAAATAATCCCGACAAGACACCTCTCGATCATTTAACTTCTTGTTATGAGTTGCAGGCATTTTTCTCGTGGATCGGAGCATCCCCGGAAGCATCCTGGTAGAGGCCCGCAATGCACAACAATTCGACAAGCGACCGTAAAGGGGGGTGACTATTATTCTCTCTCCACCACTGCTCATTTTTATTAGCATTTTTTTTAGTAATTTTCGAGTTCTCGCATTATTTTTTGCAAGAATTAAAAATGTCTGCTAGGCGTAGTGTGTCCCCACCGCCTTCTACTTCTCTAGGTTTTTCCAGTCTCTTGTCCCTCGGTCGCGGGTTTGACCCCGACCGAATTGTCAGGCCGTACACTCCCGATCGTTGTTCGGTCCGGAGCGCGCTTATTGATCACTCGTGATCCGCCAGCGCCCTCCTCGTCTATTGACCCCGTCCTAGGACCCAGCAAGCCCGCAGCGCCGCATTGGCTGATGACCCCTTTCTGGCCGATGAGCCAGAGGACATGAACACTGACGTCGCCGAGGGGACCGAGGAGGACCTCTTGGATTATGACGACGATGACTATGACCTACTGGACCCTGCTGATGTCCTCACAGAGACAAAGCTCTCTAGTGGACTGTTTAAATATCTTAATGCCAAATTGAACACTATGGGTAAAGTCTAGGCTGATTTAGTCACGATGCTACAGAGCATCTCCACACGGTTAGATGCACTGACAGCCGCCTCGGCTAATACTCCGACTCCTCGTGGTAGCCGAGCTCCTGCGGCACGGGTGAGCGTAGCCTCGCTAGTGGTTGCAGGAGTACAGGCCGATGCGCCTGCGGGGCCGTCCGTAGCGACAGCTTCGTCGTTGTTAAAAGACTTAAAGCCGCCTAGTTTTGGTGGCGAGGAAGCGGAAAGAAACAAGGACTCAATCAATATGTTTCTAGCGAAGTGGTCAGATTTGCACGCGCTGCGACAGCAGCCTAGCCGTATACAGCCCGTAGTAGTAGAGGCTAGCCTCTCTTTAACCGACAAAGCGTACAAGTGGTGGATGAGTCTGACAACTCGCCTTGCCACTTGGACGAAATTTGAAACAATGTTTCGAAAAGAATTTTTGCCTGTTAATGAGGCAGAGAGAAGCTGGGAGTTATGGGACAAGTGCTCGATGGAGAACAAATCCCTAACTCAGTACATCTCAACAACTACAGGGAGATAGTACTCAAGCTAAAGGGAATCGATGCATTCCAGACATTGCGAGGCTTTAAGAGAGGCCTCAAAGGTGATTACCTTGAGTACGTAGAACCCCTACAGCCTAAGGACTTAGCAGAGGCAATTCAATATGCACAGATATTCGATGACATCAAGCGCCGTAGTGCGCGCGGTGGTTCTAGCAAGGCCGAGGGTAGTGAAAAGAGGAGGTCAGGCCTCAAAAGAAAAGGGTTCCGCAGTGAGAAACAAGGGGATAGGGCGGACCAAGAAGGACAGGGTGGTCATTGGTCTAAAAAACCGCGACCATCCAGGAAAAAAAGAGACACCGAAAACCAAAAGAAAGAGCAATATATTAAAGCGCGAAAGGAAAATCGCTGCTTTAATTGCAATGAAGTAGGACACACGAAGGCTGAGTGTCCAAAGCCTAAAGCCAGCACGAGTGGCAACGAGCCCAAAAAAAAGAGTAAATCTTCTAGGCAATTGCATACAGTGCAGAGACTCCCTCTCAGTTCTGCAGAGTTCAGAGAGGTGACAGTGTGTCATTGTGATGAGCATCACGCTTGTTCAGTGACACCAGCGATGTGGCAGCCTACTGTAGGTCCGCATGACATGGTGCGCATGTATGGCACCATAGGTGGCCGTAGAGTCACAGTTTTTATTGATGATGGAGCTAGTCACAACTTCTTGAACTACTCGTTATGTAGTCAAGAAGTTGGGATTGACTGAGACCCGGAGTGATCATGAGTATACTGTTGGCCTAGCCAATGGATATGACAAAACGGTATGGAGTACCGTAGTATTGGGGGTCCCATTATCTATGCAGGACTATGAGGCTCCGCTTGACTTTCAGGTCATGCACTTAGCCAGAGCAGACGTATATCTAGGCAGGGAGTGGCTGTATGGCTTGGGCCCTAGTCTAGCTCGGAATTACTTACATAATACGCTATGTTTTGAGCATGGAGGTAGAGTCATCACCCTGCAGGGCGACCGTACTGTCCCTGCCACACCACTTATTTCCTCCATGGAGTTGTGTACAGCGGTCCGCAGAGACCAGATAGCAGAGGTATATGCTTGTTACCCTCTTTTGAATTCTGTTTCCGTAGATGAAACGATAAATGATGTTTGCGTAGACAAACAAGAAAAACAAAATAATCTTGGACGAGACCCACTGTTTGAAAACCCTGTTTGGCATGCATGTGATTCAAACAAGAAAAAATCCAAGGTGAATGAGACATTAAAGAAAAAGTACGTAGATACTTTAACGAATTTATTAGAGGAATTTCAAGATGTTTTTCCTGATGATTTACCAGATGGTTTACCACCATCTAGGGAAGGAGACCATGGCATCGAAGTTATGCCAGGATCAAAACCTATAAGCAAACCTGCTTATAGATTAAGCCACTCCGAGGCACAGGAGGTGGAAAAACAATTAACGGAATATTTGAACAAAGGCTTTATTCGACCTAGTTCAAGTCCGTGGGGGCATCGCCTATTCTTCTGGTAAAGAAGAAAGACGGATCTATGCGGATGTGCATAGACTATGGGGCTCTTAATCAGATAACGATTAAGAACAAGTATCCAATGCCACGCATGGATGAGTTGTTTGATCAACTCTATGGATCGAGATACTTCACAAAAATAGACCTGAGATTTGGGTATCATCAGGTTAGAATAAAAGCAGAAGATGTTGCGAAGACAGCATTTAGGACCCGTTTCGGGCATTTTGAGTTTTTGGTTATGCCATTTGGGCTAACAAATGCTCCAGCGACGTTTATGACGCTGATGGACAGTATTTTACGTCCATATCTGGGAAAATTCGTAGTAGTTTTCCTAGATGATATTCTTGTGTACAGTAAGACACAGAAAGAACACATAGAGCATTTACGTCTAGTGTTCAAGTTGTTGCGAGAGCACAAATTATTTGCAAAGAAAAGCAAATGTGAATTTTTTGAAACAGAAATTCACTACCTTGGCCATATTATATCCGCCGATGGTACGCGGATGGAGCCAGAAAAAATAGAGGCTATTCTTAAATGGCCAGCGCCGAAGAATCTCGAGGAACTGCAGATTTTTCTTGGCATGTCGCGGTTCTACCGACAATATGTGAAGGACTACGAGAAGATCGCAGTCCCATTGACTGACCAGTTACGGTCAAAAACAAAAAACATTAGTTGGGGGGACGCCCAACAGAAGAGCTTTGACAAGCTCAAGGTGACCGTAGTAGCAGCTGCACCTGTTTTGACAATTGTCGATCCAAATGAACCGTTTGTTTTGGAAACAGATGCTAGTAATGAGACCATTGGGACCGTACTTATGCAAAAGGGACGCCCAATTGCATTTGAGAGTAAAAAGTTAGATCGTGCGCAGCGTAACTACTCGGCTTACGAGCGAGAGTTACTAGCGATAGTTCACGCACTGAAAAAGTGGAGACACTATTTATATGGTGCTACTTTTGAGGTCCGGACGGACCATGAAAGTCTGAAATGGCTTTCAAGTCAAAATGAACTGAAGGGCAGAAAAGCTCGGTGGGCGGAGATTCTACAGGAGTTTGACCTTCAAATACGTTACCAAAAAGGTAAGTATAACGTGGTGGCAGATGCACTTAGTCGCATGCCACAAATTAATGAACTTAGTTTCACAGTCTTCAAGAATGATTTCTTGGAGTCCCTATGTGGTTTATGTGAGCACAATCCATCTTTAACAGAGGTCTGGCGCACTGTACGCGTACGCACTTCTTCACAGACGCGACCACCTCCCTCGTTGGCACGTATTGCTAGTCCGGAGAGACTGGCCGAAGGTGCAACGAGAAGGGAAGCGAGAGTTAGTCCGGAGAGACTAGCCGTGTCTTCTGGGTATAGTTTAGAACCGGAGAGTTCTGACGTAGGCCCTTCATCACCTTTGACTGCCACAGCTTCAAAGGGGAGTGATAAACTTCGTCGGGGGGAGAAATATGCTAATTACTCCATTGATGATTTGGTACTTACTCTACAAGGGTAGAATATGTGTACCAACTATTGGTGACTTTCGAGCCCAAATTCTTAAAGAAAGTCATGATAGTCCAAGTGCGGGTCATCCCGGGATTCAGAAGACCTATGCACTAGTAAAAAGACAGTTTTATTGGCCTAGTTTGTTTAAGGACGTCCAGACTTATGTGTTGAAATGCAATAAGTGCCAGGTCAATAAACATGAACGTCTTAAGGTTGGAGGACTACTCCATCCGCTGGAGATTCCTCAAGGGAAATGGGAAAGCATTTCCATGGATTTCATTACTGGTTTACCCAAGACGAGTCGAGGGAATGACTCGGTGTAGGTGGTAGTGGACAGGTTAACTAAAATGGCAAAGTTTATTGCCACGAAGAAAACTGTTAAAACGCTAGAGTTAGCAAAACTCTTTATTGAACATCTCTACAAGCTATATGGCCTGCCCGCAGATATAGTGTCGGATAGAGATAGAAAGTTCAACAGTCATTTTTGGAGGGAAGTCTTCAAAAAGCTGGATACTACTCTGAGTATGAGTACGGCAGATCATCCGGAGTCTGATGGTCAAACTGAAAGAGTTAACCAAATTCTAGAGGATATGTTGCGTTCTTATGTTAGTAAGAAGCAATCTAATTTTGAAGAGTACTTACCCTTACTGGAGTTTGCCTATAACAGCTCCAAACACTCAGCAACTGGATTTACACCATTCATGTTAATGTATGGATTCCAGCCGAGATCTCCAATGGTTGTAGGCCTAGAAAAGGAGAAGATTCAATCTGTCAAAGATATGAATGATATGCTCAAAGCCGCACGTGAGAGCATTCGTAGCGCCCAGGATCGCGCTAAAACTTATGCGGATAAAGGACGAAGAAAGGTGACCTTTGCAAAAGGTGACTTTGTATTCCTCAAGGTGTCAGAAACCATGAAAACGAAAAAGTGTAATAAACTTTCTCCAAGATATTATGGTCCTTTTAAAATCCTTAAGAAGATTGGGGACGTAGCATATAAACTTGAGTTACCGGAGAGTTCTCAAGTCCATCCTGTCTTCCATGTCAGTAAACTGAAGAAATCAGTTCACGGGTTAGAGAACGCAGTTTGTCCAGAGATTTTGGTGGACTTGATAGAGCCACCAAAGATACCACATGAACCTGAAAGGATTCTACAGTATCGTGATAGACAGACCCGACATAAAGTGTACCAGGAGGTACTTGTTAAATGGACAGATAGGGATGAGGAGGTAGCTACCTGGGAATGCCGTAGTGCAATTTCCAAAAGGTTTCCCTAGTTTGTTTTCGAGGACAAAAACTCTTCTTAAGGGGGGGGTAATGTCACGTAGGCTGTAATGCCTGTGGTGGCCATGTCCGGGGTTCAGTGGGAGAGGACGGGCGGCCAGGCTAGTGTGGACGGCAGGCCACACACTATATAGCCTGGGGGGGATGAGGGGCAATCCTCATTCTTCCTCTATGGCTGGGTGGTGAGCCAGAGGCCGTCCCCTCTCGTGGTAACGCCAGTAGCGGCGTTACGGATATCGAACAGAGCAAGAAGCAGCCATGAAAGGATTTGGAAGCAGCCATGATGACATGCAGGAAGAGGAGGAGGATGTCACCAAAAGAGCTAGAGTGGGTGATGAACAAGAGATGCAGAGTCAAACGGCTGTAGGTTCTACCTCTGCTCCTTGTGCCCACAGGTCTTCCTTGCCCATTAGGCCTTCTTTGAAGAGTGCAAGCATTAAAGCTCGTTTTCAGAAAGCAGCAGTTGCTGAGGCCACCCGTGAATTGACAAGGTTGTTTATTCAGTGTGCTTTGTCATTTCACATTGTGCGCACTCCAAGATGGAAGAAGACCATGAGAGCCATTAGCCGCATTGGGTATGAGTGGGAGGGTCCCAAATATGACTCCTTATGCAAGAAGCACTTGAGAGATGAGAAAGATCTTGTACAGCTTGAGATGGAGCCTTTGAAGGCAACATGGCATAAATATGGATGCACCATATTATGTGATGGTTGGATAGATATGCGGAAAAGGAATGTTTATAACATTTTGGTGTCCTCCTGCAAGGGCGTAATGTTTATGCGTGCCATTGATGCTTCACTTCCAGGGACGGTGGTGACAGGAGCCTTTATATGGCAACACATACGCCAGACAATGTTAGAGATTAGTGCTCAGCATGTGGTGCAGCAGGTGATTACTGACAATGGCTCTAATTGTGTGTCCATGGGCAGAATGTTAGAGGATGAGTTCCCAAAGATAGTGTGGACTCCTTGTGCAGCACATAGTCTTGACCTCATGATAGAGGATGTTGCTAAAATCCCTTGGATTTCTGAGATCTTTGCTATAGCTCGGAGCATGGTGAGGTTTGTTACCAAGAGGCTAAAAGTCCTCTACATGTACCGTGCCCATAGTGATCTAGAGTTGCTCAAGCCCTCAAAGACCAGGTTTGCGTACATGTTCATTGTGATTGAGAGGCTAGTGAGAGTCCAGCAAGGGCTACTCCGCACAGTTGTGTCACGAGAGTGGATGGCATGGGAGGATCGAGAGCAACCCAAGGCAGTGGCATTTGTGCGTGCTGTGATGCGAGAGAGTTGGTGGGATGATGTCAAAGCACTTGTGAAGGCCACTCAGCCTCTTTACAGTGTCCTTCGCATCACAGACATGGAGGGCAGCACTCTTGGTCTCCTTTACGAGTTCATGGACCGTATTGGAGAAGCCCTGAATCGGTGCACCGTTCTATCAGCACAGAGGTATGTAATATGCAATATGCACGTCTTTCCAGTTTTGTACTTGTCGGGTTTATTTGGCTTTGGTTGTTGGTGAATCGTTATTATTCGTGACTTGGTCTATGAATAGGGTCCAGGACATCAGGGAGGTTTGGAACCGTAGATGGAATTGGTTTCATAGACCAATCCATTCGGTTGCCCATATATTGCATCCTCTATGGCGTAATGAGGAGCAGTTCACAACAACGAGGAGTTGGAAGAAGGGTGGCAACACCAGAGGTGGACAGGAGGTGATATTAATCTCTTGAGAAAATTGGAGGATGAGCTCTTGGTATATCGCAATGGGAGCCGTGTGTTTGGAAGACCCACCGCACTACTAAGAGAGACACAGCTACAGCCAGTCTCATGGTGGGAGAAATATGGGATTGGTACTCCATTACTGGTAAGTGTTTAGTATTCAAATGTTACATCAATAATAGCCATGAATCATGATGCAATGGGAGGTTAGTGCTTTATCATGACTACTTACAAAGTTTTATGTCCTTTCTATGACAGAAACGCCTTGCATTGCGAGTCCTCTCACAAGATTGCAGCTCTGGGCCTTGTGAGAGGAACTGGAGCACATGGGCTCTCTTCCACACAAAGAAGAGGAACAAATTGAGCAGTGCTCAATTAGAACGGTTGGTTTATTGTCATTGCAACCTCCGTCTAATTGAGCAACAAGGCAATCCAATCGAGCCGCGCCAAGTGAATGTCGACAAGATTGACATAGAGTTGGTGAAGGATGTACCGGATATTCCTCAGGAGGAGCGTGACATCTATGCTATGCTTTACGAGGAGTTGATGGCACCAGCTCGTATCACACGAGTGCATGCATCTAGAGATGGAGCTTCTACGAGTGCTACGGCTACAGAACCTGAGATTTATGGAGCTGAGGCAGAGTCTTCTTCCTCAGAGACATCAGAGGATGGAGATGACCATGAGGAGTAGTCGTCGTCTCCGTCTGAGGAGGATGACTCCTGAGTCCTGACTCCTGATTCTATTTTCTACTTTATTTTGTAGTATGTACTGTGTGTCACATGTGACACGGATTGTGTTTGACTATTTACTATTGACTCTTGAGCTTACTTATGATGAGCATTTACCATTGAGACTCTGTGTCATGTGATTTGTCTATTTAGTATTATCTATGATTGTTGATTCATGAATCATGATTGAAACCTGCAGACTGCAGCCTGCAACCTTTGAAGTTAAAGTTTGGCATTTGAACTTTGTAGTTTGTACATATTCAGCATACACCATGGCTCATTTCTTTCTTGCATTGTTTTTATCTAGGATTGAAGTTTGAAACTTTGAGTTTGAAGTTTGAACATGGATGACTGCCTTGGCATATTTGGCATTTGCTATTCGGCTACGCTCGTTAGCTAACTTAGATGCATCAAAGTCTATGAAAAAAGTATGTGATCTATCAATGGTGACCTGTGGCATCATCCCATGCTGCTCTCT
The DNA here is from genome assembly GCF_041138505.1 of Cibotium barometz. Lineage (NCBI taxonomy): Eukaryota > Viridiplantae > Streptophyta > Polypodiopsida > Cyatheales > Cibotiaceae > Cibotium > Cibotium barometz. Next base: position 48,344,635 of record NC_141070.1, read on the forward strand.
GGCCTCACATCAGTGTGTCTCTCTGTCGGTGAATCTCAAGCAGGTAGAACCCAACACAGACCTGATCGTGAAAATGTATCAGCCGTGTAAGTGGGCCAAAGCCATGTCCCTCCTGAAAGAGGCAATGATATCATCCTTGAAGCTCATTGGGGGGGAGAAAAGCTCTCCACCAAGATCTAGTTCTACCATGATCACTTCCTGAGGATCCCAGAGCACAGTCTTGTCATCAGACCTCAGTATCTTGAGGACAGGAGAGTTTCACATGCACTGAGGATCGCCATTGGTCAGTTACAAGTCTCATCACATCAGCTACGGATTGAGGCAGGGAGAGCTGCAGGCATACCTAGAGAGCAAAGGACTTGCACACTATGCCAGATGGGGGAGATCGAGACGGAGGAACATTTTCTATGTGTTTGGAGGAGGTCCAACCGTATGATACAATTGATCTCATCTCATGGGATCATCTCGGGTGGTGCGTCCAAGCTGTACTGAAAGGGAGGAAGTGTACCATGCCATGACTACTGAACCATGTGGATATCCGTGTGTACCATGGTGTATCAACATCACTCTCTCCTAGTCGCTTGGAGGACTCTAATGCTAGCCTCGGTAGTCTCCACTGGGGTAAGGACCAAACTCTGTGGAGGAACGTCACCGTCTGGAAGATGGAATCAACCTGGAGGGGGGTCGTGGTGAACTTTGCCTGTATAATCTAATGAGGGACTAAGGGTTTAATCCGAATCATCCTGGATCCCATGGTCACCTGTAATCTCTCAAATCTCTTCCACTCCATCGTTGAAATATCACTCCCCCAAAAAGGTGCTGCATACATGGCAGTCGGTCTCACCAGTGTGTCAAACAGCTAACCCTGTGCGGGGGTCCTGGAAGTGTGCCTGGAAGCATCGCCTCTCTAGTCGGGCTAGAGCACCACATCCTCATGTGAGTCGTGCCATACCCGGATCATTGTGAAACCTGGTCCAATGAACACGATCCCCAAATATGTGTAGGACTACAATATCTCCACAGGCTCGCCCCAATATGTGAAACTATGGTGACAGGATACTGCTACTAGTGAGGTATTGAAGATCATAACCTTGGTCTTCCCAAGGTTAACTGTCAAGTCTCTCTCCCTGCAAAACATCTCGAGAGCCTCTAGATGTTTCTGTAGCCCCTCTGTTGAGGATGATATGAGGACTATGTCATCGGCATACAACATTATCTGCACCATCATGTCAAGCCAGGAGTGAACCCTCTTTGCCTAGTCGATCGACAAAAGAAGTGATCTCGTTGATATAGAGCCCGAAGAGAACTAGTTGGTGATAGGGGGCAGCCTTGCTTTACTCTGATGGTGCTCTCAATCCAGTCTGATAAGCCTCCTAGGGCGTGTATCCTCCCTCTGACGGACTCATATAGACTCGTGACTCCCCAAATCATGATGACTGGAAGATGTAGCTCCTATAACCTCCTGATTAGGCGAGAGCGTGGGGCAGTGTCAAATGCCTTACGAAAGTCTATGAAGCAAGTGTAGACTTTCTGATGCCTCGACTTTGCCTCCTCAATAATAGCCCTCAGGGTGAAAATATGATCCAGGGTGGAGTGTTGTCTCCAAAATCCTGCCTGCCCAAGTGCCCACTGTCCGTGACCCTCTGTGTGGCTGTTGATCTCCCTCTCTAGTACTGACCCATATATCTTACAAAGTATGGCCAATCATAAGAGTACAATAGTTCCGAGTGTTCTGCCTTGTGTATCGGTACTATGGTGGTGGTGCTCCAGCTAGGTGGGAAGCCATGGCATACGGCATGGTTGAACAACTGTGCTAATATCGGGGTCAGGACAGGGCCTAAATTTGACGGGTGCCTATGAAATTTTTTATGACAGGCAATTTTCTTTCCCGCCTTTCGCTTGACAGGTTTCAACAAAAAAGTTCTTGTCAAATGACAGCAGGTAAATTTATATCAACACAGATACCATAAAAAGAACACATAAAATAGAGAATAACCTACGGACCGGCTCTCTTTAAAATCACATTCATGCATATCTTGCCAGTGCAAAATCCCTAATCATCAAAAGATATTAAAAAAAAACCACTAGATCACAATAAACCTCGAACAAAAGACTGAAAATTTGAACAATCATCAAAGTTGTGCAATCCAAAAATCACTCTAATGGCATAGCTCTCCTCTTTTTTGCTTTACCCCAAATATCAAACACATCGTCCCAGTCAATCAAAGAACCCCCACGTGCATCAATAGATAGAAACATCAAAGCATCCAAAGTGTCTAGTTGTAAGCCAGATCTTGAGGTACTTTTGATGAAATTTTGGCGAGAAAATCTGCGCTCACATGCAGCAGTATTTGCTGGAACAACCAAACTTAATTGCCATAAATGCATCATTTAGTGCCCACACATGGCCATTGGAAATTTAGTAATAATTACTAAGCATGTCAAATTTCAATTGACTGGCAGTATTTGGAATAGCTTGTCGAGGTGACAGGCAAATTTTTTTCTTGGGCTTGTCGTTTGACAGGAATTTTATTCAACTACCTTTTTTGACAGGCAAAATGGCCCTTGAGAGGAAAAACAGCCGTCAAATTTAGGCCCTGGGTCAGGATCTCTTGCCCATGCACAAAATGATCAGTGCGTAGTCCCTCATGATCTGGTGATCGTTGATTATGAAGCCGGAGAAGGCCAGCTCGTACATTTTGTGGAGTAAACAAATGACATGTGGTGGGCCTGGGCATAGAGGACATATCAGGTGGTGCCTGACTTGGGACATCATATAGGGAGCAAGCATATGTGTGCCAGACTGGGGGATCTATGATGGGAATGGGTGACTTTGCTTCTGATAAGAGTCCCCATCCCATAGTAGGATCTCCCCCGCGAAAGGATCTGATCACCTCATCCATCATGTGCATGAGAAAAGCCCGTTTCTTACATCGTGTCACTCGGTGTGAGATCCGTTGCGCCTTTGGTGAAGTCACATGTCCCAGTGCTATCTCACGTGTAAGGTGGGCTCTCGTCTCTCTGCACTCATCATCAAACCAAGGATTTTGGGGGGACACGTGTAGACCATGTCGTGGTAAAGGATCTGGCTACAACATCATGTATCACCGATATAAGAGTGTTTGATGCATGCGCAAGGTCCATCCCATTGCCAAGTAGTACTAGAAGATCAGAAGCCATGTGGCTCACGTACACCGGATCAAGAGCACGGCCAAGTAGTACTGGAAGATCAGAAGCCAAGTGGCTCACGTACTCTAATAACAACAATTTTTTCAATAGTTTCTTGTGCAACGATATCTATGGTTGTAGTAAAATGTAAACGAGGGCAAAAATATGCCATTTGTGCTTCTTTAGAGCCACTTTCACTATCGAAGGAGTAGCAACAATAGTTTTGGCGATAATGGTACTACATTGAAATTGAAACAAAAGAAATTACATTCGATAGTTTTTGCAATAATAATATTACATCGAAATTGAAACAAAATAAATTATATCCGAAGCAAACATTTAACAAAACAGATTACATCCAAAGATACTAGCACTTTCTCTTTGTGACACTTCTTTAAACACGTTTAGCACTTGTCAACACCACCGCTGTGGCAGGACCTGGTGTCACTTTTTGCCCTTCTTAGCACTTTCTTACACTTTTGACTTGGTGCCTCGTATGCAAGGGACAATACGAGCACCTCGTATGCAAGGGACAATACGAGCACCTCGTAGTGCTATTGTAGATAGGACATTCTTACAATTTTGAGCACCTTGTAATTGAACATAACATTTTTCATAGCAACTTCTTTCAAGGCACTGGGAGAGAGAACTCAACTTGGCAGTGAGCTCAATCGAGCACAACATTCAACAGTGGACAAGGAACTCAATCTGGTGGTGAGATCTAGCACACTAATACATGCTCTTAGTGAGCTCATCACCAATTTGAGTTCTCCTTCCCCAGTGCCGAAGGTTGTGCTCAATTACAAGAGGCTCATCACCAAGTTGAGTTCACTTCCAGTGCCTGACGGAACGACGATGACCCATTTGCCTTGGCTCCCCATCCTGCAACTCCCTTAGTCATGACTATGGCTGGTGGAGTGTTGCAAGAGGGAGATCCAACGCAAATAATGGATCCCATGACTTAGCCAGCATTATGAAGGGGCATTGAGGTTGCAGCAGAAGATTCATCATACGGGTGGAAGGGGTCTTGGAGAGCGTTGAAGGGGGTAGGAGAGGGATTTTCCTGGGTGCGATGAATTGTTTCTCTGCCCTTAAGGCCTTTATATAGCTAGACTTGTTGCCCTCCTAGTCTTTTCCCCTTTGTTTCTTATGTCAGTTTGTGTGACTCTGGGTGCCTATCACTAGTAAATGTACACAATCCACCCGTTGGATCTGGTAGCCCAGACTAGCATAGGCGGTCATATACATCATTGTCTAGCCATGAAGTGTGATTAGATGGCTACCATGGGAGAACTTCTCAATCATTGGAGCGCAGATCATAATAATTCAATGGGATGAGGGAGGAGGAGCCGTGGCACATGCACGCAGCTTACTGGTAGCCCAGCCTAGCACAGGCGGTCATATACATTATTGTCTAGCCATGACGTGACCTCGACCTCAACAATACCAAGCGGCACCCATGCCAGTGTACAGACAATCGGCACTTGCACAAGCGCCCCCAGCTCCGAGGCTAAATCCTGTTCCCGTTCGGACACAAGTTCCACAACTACTTAGGAATCCGAATCCACGACCATATCCAAGAGCACCAAATCCAGCTCCTCAGGCAGTTCCAATACATCAATTACAAGTCAAGGAAGTAGACTCGCCATTTGAGTATAAAGCAGAGTACCCAATGTACTATGTAGAAGGTGCAAAGGGTCTAATAGCAGTTTATGCAAATCAAGTACGTCCCAACACATATCGAGCACCAATCAAGTGCTACGGTTGTGGATAAAATCATCGGATCGTAGAGTGCCCTCATCGTGGTAGCCCGCTACTTTCCAACCACTTGCAAAGATTGTGGCATAGGACATGCCTGTATGGATTGTCCCATGAAAAATAAAGTCCCACAACAAACAGAGGTTAAGCCAGGCGTCCCAATCGGCATCATTGGGGTGGACCATCAAGGTCTAGGTCCGGAAAGTGTAATATCACAACCTGTAAATGTAATTACACGCCAACAGAAAGAGGCCACCAAGGACCCTAACATTTCAATCCAACCAAAGTGACTTCTTAAAAAGAAAGCACAAGTGCCTCCACCTCCGCCAAGCAATGAGCGGCCGAGCTTGTTAGATATGCTCAATGCCCCACCCTCCTAGTAACCACCAGTGGTCCAAGGTGCTCAAGTTGTAAGGCCCCCATATGAGGGGAAGCCATGTGTGAGCCCGAGACACTACATGGATCCTGACTTGCATGTTAGATGAGGTCTACAGATGAGGTCTATCAACAATGAGACCGTTGATGGTAAAAAGGTGATTGTGTGAGAGCCCCTTATTCTTGCTGGGGTAACGGTATAGGGAATATTCCTTTAATATTCCATGGACGACTAGTCAGTTCCACCGACAAGGTTGACTGGTCGGCTTCACTGACTAGGTTGACTGGTTGGTTCCACCGACTATGTTGATCCGACTCTGCCCTCATAGCTATAAAGAGGCAACCTCCCCAATCCATTGTACCAGATCAGATCTTCTAGCAGAGATCTTCCAGCTAGTAGCTCTTCACCTAGTAACTGTCTAGATCACCATCTAAGCTCCACTGTGGGAGTGCATGGGTGGATGGAGCCATCATCTGTACTACATCAATATTGAAGGAAAGTTTTATTCATCTCCAGTTTGCTGTGTACTCTCTATTCTTTGTTCAGTTTCTGTTCCACTGCGCTGTGTAATTTAACATGGTATCAGAGCCCAGGTGGCTCTAAGGATCGAAGAATAAAAGAGAGGCAAGGGCTTCAACAGCATACGATGGCAACAGGAAGCGGCTCAACAGGAAGCGGCTCGAGTTCAGCAGCTGCTGCTACACCAACAATCGAGGCATTGAGGATTCGCCCACCAGCCTTCACTGAAGGCAAGCTAGATGGTACAAACTACACTCTGTGGAAGTTTAAAATTACTGCTATTCTGGATTCATATGAGCTTTTGCAGACAGTACTGGGGACTGACCCAGAACCATAAGGAACCCCCGACCCAACAAATCCAGAGAGTATGATACCTCCTAATGCTGACCTTCTACAAGCTTGGAAACGCAGGAATGCAGATGCTTTGTGTGCCCTGGTTACATGTGATAGTGTTTTGACCTTGATTCAACATAAATCTAAGGCAACTGTGGCCTGGAACATATTGAAGAGTCAGTATGAGATGCAGAATCAGACAAGGATCCAGAACCTGGAGAATCAGCTCGCAGCAGCTGAGAAGTTTCATGAAGGAGAGAGCGGAGGCGTTCATAACCCAAATCAAAAATCTGCGTGACCAGATGGCTGGTGTTGGGATACAAAAGACTAGCTAAGAGCTAGCTCAGCAGTGTCTCCGGATATGTCCACCAAGATTTGATGGACTGGTAACAGCACTTAACAGTGAACACTCACTTGAGACCTCAACCATTGTCATTTGAGGAGTTCTGTGCTTTACTTATAGAGGAGGAATTGAGGCTTAAAGCTCGAGATGGAGGCGGCAATGGGGATGCTACGTTCTCTACCACTGCGAAAGGCAAAGGTGGTTCCTCCACCAAAGGTGAGTCCTCTACTAGTGACAAAAAGAAGGGCGAAAAGAAGAAGTTTCAGAGAGAATGCTTCTACTACAAGAAGAAGGGCCATGTGATTGCAGATTGCCGGATCAAGAAAGCAGATGAAAAGAATGGTACCCTAAAGAAGATTGATAAGGGGAAAGAGACAGCTAACATAGCGGAAGTAGAGTTGGATCTATTTCTGGCCATTGAGGAAGAGTGTTTCTTAGTTCAAGGAGTGTCAACCACTGATTCATGGGTGTTATATAGTGGTGCCTCCCATCACATGACCTGCAAGAAGGGTCTATATTGTTCCATGCAGCCTCTACAGGAACCCATCACCATGATGGTTGGAAATAACGCAAAATGCCCAGTTGGGGGTATAGGTACGGTTTCATTTGTTTCTATAAATGGAGATGTTAAGAGACTATCTAATGTGTTGTATGTTCCACAAATCAAGAGAAATTTGCTATCAGTTGCTTCCATAACTGACCTTGACCATGAGGTGAGGTTCAACAAGACAGGAGCAAAAATTTTGGATAGTGCTGGCAATCTTGTTGGCAAAGGAGTAAGGAGGAACAATCTACATGAGCTAAGTGCTCTCACAGCCACCGCTGGAGTGGGCACAAGCAGACTTTGGCACGAAAGATTCGGTCGCATCGGATTTGCAGTGCTGAAGGAGATGCAGAAGCAAGGTATGGTTGCTCACTTACCTACAGTGGCAAAAATCAAAGAACCATGTGAAGCTTGCATGAAGGGTGAGCAACAAAGAAAGGCATTCCCACAAGAAAGCAAAAATAGAGCAAACGCTCTTCTAGAGTTGGTGCATGTTGACTTGTGTGGTAAGATGCCTACACAAGACTTGGGGGGATCTTCCTATTTTTTATTGATTGTCGACGAGTATAGTAGGAAGATGTGGGTGTACTTTCTTCATGAAAAGGCTCAAGCTTTTGGTAAATTGGAAGAATGGCTACAGCTTGTTGAAAATGAAATAGGGAGAAAAGTGAAGAAAATCAAATCGGATGGTGGTGGTGAGTTTGTTTCTACAGAGTTTGGAGATTTTTGAAAGAGCAAAGGGATCAAGCGACAAATGACGACACCACATATGCCTCAGCAAAATTCGGTTGTTGAACACCGAATGCGGACCACCGTGGAGATGGGGAGGTGTATGTTGAAAGGTGCTGGACTGCCAAACCACTTTTGGGCTGAGGCTATCAATACTGCGGTTTACATCCTTAATCACAGTTATACAAAGGCACTCAAAGGTAAAACACCACATGAGGCTTACAGCGGTAAGAAGCCATCTGTCTTCCACTTCAGAACATTTGGGTGTGAATGCTATGCGCATGTACCAGACAAAGAGAGAAACAAGCTACAACCAAAAAGCACCAAATGTACCTTCTTAGGCTATTGTGATGAGAAGAAAACTTGTAAGTTGTATGACTGAGAGGCAAATAAGATCATAGTAGCGAGCTGCGATGTGGTGTTCAAGGAGCAGCCACATGCAGTGGAGGCAGAGAAGAGCTCTTCCACTTCATCAAGTGAAGAGGTAATTCACTATGGACCTGTCCCAGGAGCTATAAAGGAGGAGGAAATATCAGATGATGAAGGTATAAGTCACCAACCTGTTGTTACACCACCGGAAAAGCCATTGCCATAATGGGTAAGATAGCTCTATGACGATGATAACCAGATGCCTATGTCTGTTGAGCAGCATGCAGATGGACCAAGGCAGTCTCAGAGAATCAAGGAGCAAAGGAGGGCTTCTGCTCACATAGTCAATATGGCCTTGATGGTTGAGATTATTGCAAAAGGAAAGGAGCCTGTGAGTTTGGAGGAAGCACTTGTAGACCGAGATTGGAAAAACACTATGCAAGTAGAATATGACAGCATCATGAAGAATGAAACTTGGGAGCTGGTAGATCGACCACCTAGCAGAAAGGTTGTTGGCACCAAGTGGGTTTGGAAGGTAAAGTACAAGGCCAATGGGACTTTGGAAAAGTACAAAGCCAGATTGGTTGCACAAGGATTTTCGCAGGTTGAAGGGTTTGATTTTTAGGAATCTTTCGCTGCGACCGCCAGAATGACCACTATTCGCATAGTACTATCGGTGGCTGCTCATAAAAAGTGGCCAGTTTATCAAATGGATGTTAAATCAACATTCTTTAATGGTGACCTCGAGGAGGAGGTGTACGTGGCTCAGCCACATGTCTTTGAGGCCCCCCATTCTGAGAACAAGGTATGTAAGCTAAAGAAGGCTCTGTACGGGCTGAAATAGGCCCCAAGAGCATGGTACTAACGGATAGACAAATTCTTTCATAAATTAAACTTCAAAAGATGTGCCTCAGATGCTAACTTGTATGTGTACAGGAAAGGTGGAAAATTTGCTATTATTGTTCTATATGTGGATGATCTCCTTATTTTACAGGTTACTATGAAGACATGATCCAGTAGACTAGAAAGGCGTTGAGCACATAGTTTGAGATGACAGACTTAGGCTTGATGCACTACTATTTGGGGATTGAAGTCTGGCAAGAGCCAGGCAAGATCTTCATCTCTCAGCAGAAATATGCAAGGGAGATCTTGAAGGCATTTGGTATGTCTGAGTGCAAGGAGATAGCTACACCTATGGAGGTAAATGTGAGGCTTTCTATGAAGGATGCCTCACCACCAGCAGACATCGAGAGGTACAGGAAGTTGGTCGGCAGTCTCATCTATCTGTGCAACACCAAACCGGACATCAGTTTTGCTGTTGGCATTTTGAGCAGGTTCTCCAATAATCCCTGGGAGAATCATTGGAATGCAGGGATCCGGGTGCTCAGGTATGTGAAGGGCACTCTTGATTATGGCATCACTTATGGTACGGGCACTTCCTTGGCTGGTCATTGTGACTCAGGTATCTTCTCTTGGATCAGTAAGAAACAACCAATAGTGGCATTGTCTTCTACCAAGGCTGTACAAGGCAGCATGTTTTGCTTCTTGTGAAGTAATGTGGCTGAGGATCTTATGGCGCATGGGAGTGCAAGAGGATGAGGCAACTGTGCTGAGGTGCGACAATCAAAGTTGCATGGCCATTGCTAAAAATCTAGTGTTTCATGTGCACACAAAACATATAGAGATTCAGTATCACTATGTGCATGATTTGATCGAGGATGGGATAGTGGAATTGGTCTACTATCCAACAGAGCAAAATGGGGCAGATATCTTCACCAAGCCACTCGAGAAGGATCAGCTTCAAGGTCATCTTCAGAGACTCGGCATTGGGTCGAGACGGTAGTTCACCTACGGGTGGACATTGAGGGGGGTGTTAGATATGCTCGATGCCCCACCCTCCTGGTAGCCACCAGTGGTCCAAGGTGCTCAAGTTGAAGGCCCCCATATGAGGAGAAGCCATGTGTGAGCCCGAGACACTGGATGGATCCTGACTTGCATGTCAGATGAGGTGTATCAATGAGACCGTTGATGGTAGAAAGGTGATTGTGTGGGAGCTCCTTATTCTTACTGGGTCCCAGTGGGGCAAGAGCCCCTTGAGCCGATGGTATAGGGAATATTCCTTGAATATTCCATGGACGACTAGTTAATTCCACCAACTAGGTTGACTAGTCGGCTTCACCGACTAGGTTGACTGGTTGGTTCCACACCGACTACGTTGATCTGACTACCACCCTCATAGCTATAAAGAGGCAACCTCCCCAATCCATTGTACCAAATCAGATCTTCCAGTAGAGATCTTCCAGCTAGTAGCTCTTCACCTAGTATCTATCTAGATTGCCATCTAAGCTCCACTGTGGGTGGACGAAGCCATCATCTGTACTACATTAGTATTGAAGGAAAATTTTGTTCATCTCTAGTTTGCTGTGTACTCTCTATTCTTTGTTCAGTTTCTATTCTGCTGTGCCCGTGTAATTTAATAGAGCTCGTCCACATCAACTCCCGAGCCTCAAATAAAAGAAGCTCCATACCCAAATGCAGAGGTGGAGAAGGCTCCTTTTCAGGCACTTCAACAATGGGTACAAAAGGAACAAGCTCAATATGAGGCTAAGAAACAAGCTCAATTTGAGGCTGAGAAACAAGCTAAAGACCCAATCCATGACTTGGTCCCACAAAGTATTAATAATGTACTCGAGCCTCTGTTCCAACAACAAACTCCACAACATAATGAACCACCACGTAAACTTGAAGGAGTTGCCCTGTGTCAATTCATCGACGGTTTCAAAGGATGGATTGAACTCACAAATCCCTCTCCACTTATGAACGACATCAAAGATATCCCTATGCTGATGGGTGAGAGAGACGACATCAAAGATATCCCTATGCTGATGGGTGAGAGAGACGACATACGCAACATTACTATGCCTTTGATCCACAAGGCATGTAATGAAGTCCAAGCCATAGTGGATGGTGGAGTAGGTGTAAATGTCCTATCAAAGGAGCTCTACGAAGAATGGGGTCTCCCACCAATGCAAAAGGCTAATTTCAACATATGCCTTGCCAATGATTCCACGGGCTAAACCCTTGGGAATTGTAAATGGCATGTCCACAAAGGTTGGAGTCCACTTTTCCCTTCAATTCACAATCTTGGATCTACCCAAAAAATCCTATCAGGAGGAGGAGGAGGAGGAGGGAGGAGGAGAAGGGAGGAGGAGGGAGGACGAGGACGAGGAGGGAGGAGGAGGAGGAAGAGGGAGGAGGAGGAGGGAGGAGGAGAGGGAGAGGATGGGTTGCAAGGTTGGAGGAGAGGGGAGGAGGAGTTGCAAGGTTAGGACATGCTTTTGGACGTGGAGTGCAAGGAAGCATGGACACTTGAGACAATTGCTTGGAATACAAAAGTAGAACTCAACACAATGTTTCAAAGTGGTGTGGAGATATCATTGGGTACTTAATGGTAGGAAGACCACCCCCTAAAATGAAAGTAGTAGATGCCAGAAAATTGATTCTTAAGGCTGCACCCTATCAACTCATTGCAGGACAACTGTACAACATGGGCAAGGACCAGATATTAAGAAGATGTGTAATGCCTCATGAGATCATGCCAATCCTGAGTGAAGTCCATGAAGGCATTGTAGGATGACACTTCCAAGGGGAAGCCACAGCAAGAAAAGTTCTCCTCACAGGCTACTGGTGGCCAACACTGTGGGCAGATGCCTATGAATATGTAAAAGGTTGTGATGTATGCCAACGGACTACTAAACCACAACACAAAGACCTCAATCCCCTAACAACAACTGTTGCACAAAAACCATTTGAAAAATGGGGGATTGAGTATGTGGGTCCCATCCATCCAGCAACAAAAGGAACACAGGCACGCTACATCATTGTGGCCACCACTGATTACTTTACAAAATGGGCTGAAGCTAGCAGCCAGAAAGGTAGATGCCAGAAGCACAGCAAGATTCTTATACGAAAATGTGATCACCCGGTTCGGATGCCCCATTGAAATTGTGTCGGATAGATGCACACATTTTGTCAATGAAGTAATCCAAGAACTCTTGTCTGGCTTTATGGTAATCCATAGAAAAAGCACACCCTACTACCCCCAAGGGAATGGACAGGCCGAATCCACCAACAAAATAATATGCATTATCCTCACCAAGGTAGTAGAACCACAGCGTTCTGATTGGGCAGAGAAACTGAATGCGACCTTATGGGCATACAAAACCACACTCAAGGTCAATACAAGGAACACACCTTTTCAATTGGTATACGGCCTTGAAGATGTGGTCCCACTAGAATTTGTAATACCAAGCCTACGTATAGCAGTACAGGAACGCATGGGAGACCATGAATCCTTGAAAGAAAGACTCTATCAATTGGGCAAGCATATAGAGACAAGACTAGTCCTCGCCTACCATGCCATGACAACAGAAAAACGCTGAAGAAAGGCATGATTTGATAGAAATATTAAAGCTAAAGACATCAAGGAAGGCGACTTAGTCCTGTTATATAATGCCAAAGTACACAAGGGGAAACTGAAGTATCTAGGTCAAGGACCCTACCGAGTATGAAAGATGAATACCATCAGAGCTGTGCTGCTAGAAACATTAGTTGGAGTCCAATTCAACACAACAATAAACGAGAGCCGACTGAAGCGCTACTACTTCAACATGCAAGACATTACCGACAAAAACAAAGATTTGGGAAACCAAGCCTTCCTTAGTTAGCATTAGATTGTATCACGAGCACTCACTTTCATATGTACGTCTTCACACATATAGGTAGCATCAATCGATTTCAACCTAGGGCTCAGAAGCGATGCTTGAGTTCTAGCTGCCCTATGACAATCCCAGCAACAAAAAAAGCATATAGTTAGTCCCTACCTAGCTACTAGGTCACGTGCACTCACACGATTTTGCTTAGGCACATAGATGATTGCATGAATAATTGTACCACACACTTTCATTCCACACTCTCAAAGCATGTATAAAAATAAGATCTCCCACAAACACACAAAAAGGTCATACCTGCATGCCAACCAATCTAATGATCAATGGTACACCACATGCACATGGATGCAGGTTCTAAAAAGATGTCGCCACTAAAGAGGATGCACAGGAGCCCACCGCCTCAACCACGAGACCCCTCCAGAGTTCGCAGCCATCTACATCCTCTCAACTACGACGACCATAGGCATTTGTGGTCCAGAGCGATAGCTCCGAAGAGGATTCAGTGCATGACCAAGAAGAACAAATGCCACCCCAGTCACCACCGGCCGACAACCATTGACGAGGCCCACTCACTGATGGAACTTGTTCGGCCACCCACATCGACTTATGCTCTCTCCCAGGAAGCAACATCTTACTTAGAGCAAAGGCGTCTAGGCAGTTTGCATGAAAGCCTAAAAGCCTTGGAGGACAGTCCTACAATGAACACATACATCAGGGACTTCTCCATTCTTACCACTCCAGCAATGCAAAGGTTTGCAAGTACGGTACAATCACTGTACATCAGAGCCCACTAAACGTTATCCTCGACACAGTACAGTCATTCAAAGGGCTTTCTTACTGCCAACACACAGTGCCAAATACCCTACATGGCCTGTCGATTCAAAATTTATTGAGGTACAGTCTCTCCTCACCAAGGGCACACTGTTCCATAGGGACGGCATATTGCTTCGCACAATCCTTAACCATCAGCTCAAGGAAGCAGCACAATTCCTATACAATGCACAACGGTGGTGTATCAAGAGCTTATGGCTACTCTACAAGTGAAAGATCACCTCAACGCACGCGTGCTTATCCAATGGAAGCAACTCCAAATCAGGATCATATTTGCTCATCCAACAATCAAATGGGAACGTTCCATAGGGACCAAAACCCTGCACATAATTTGCCAAGACTTGTCCGAAGATGAGAAAAATATCTTCTGCGTGTCTACACATGCTGGGTTTATAGCACTCAGGATGGATGCTTTCATTGCATATGTATGCCTCATGGGTAGTCCTCCCCTCAGGGTTATTGCAGGTTTGTTGCCATTGCTACAAAGGCCATCACTATTATTTGCAAGGCACGACATAACCGACATCCCACCCATGCAGCTGATGATCCCATCGCACCATTAAAAAGAAGTGTCGGAAGATGACAGGGCCTATCTCACATCCAACTTCCCATATCTAACCACTCTTTCTGCCAACCTCATAACCTCACTTACCCTTGCTGCTATACCACCCTCTTAACCTTCCCTGAGCTCCATCCTAACATCTATTCCCTCCATCGTCTCTTTTCTCATGCCTCTCACCATTTTCCTCTAACCCAACAGTCACAAAGTTACGAGCCCCTCACACCTAGCTTCTTCCCCTCCCTTGCTAATCCTACCCTTGAGGATTACCAAGCTGCTCAAACCATTTGCCTAGTTCTTCCCCCCTCCCCTCTGCTCCCCCTTCCGCAACTAACACTCTTCCATATTTCTCCCCCATGTCCCCAGATTCTCTCCCTGCCTCGTCATCACCTCCGACACTACTTGTGCTTCCATCAGCAAAAAATGCCACAGTATTTGATTTTGAATATCAGGATCCAGATAATCCAATTTGTACTCCCATGCCAAGTTCCAATGATGGGTATGATTTTGATGAGATACCACTTCCCAATAACCCCATCATGGAATTTTGGAGCAAATATCCTGATATGAAAACTCGAAGTGGATGGACCCTGGACAACTTTCCTACCAACCTTCGTCAGCGTCAAATATCCTGATATGAAAACTCGAAGTGGATGGACCCTGGACAACTTTCCTACCAACCTTCGTCAGCGTCAAATTAGTGAAGGCTGGATTAGCAAGTTGGATCCACAACTTGATTGGCACCGCCCCAAGCTCTTTGATGTAATCTTCTTGAATGAGTACCTACGTGCCTCAGAACCCATCCCAAGTTCAATGCAGTTCCACGATGTAAAAAATGGGAAACCAACATACAAACTTTGGATCAAGATCGAACCATTAATTGACCAATGATCGAACCATACTCTAGTGTAGAATGGAATATCCAAGGCACAATGATCCGAGCACTTTAGCAGCATGAGCAAATAATGCACGGCAATATTGATCACTTCCTTAACCTAAGTTCTATATTCTGTAAAACATTGGAATTCATTCTGGAGGTCCCATGTTACCTCAATACCCATTTTCCTGCACTCAATTTCAATCCCAATGAACGGGTCGATGCTCAGATTACAAGCCAACTCTATTAGAGAATGATCTTCTTAGAAGCACACCACATATCTCTGTTCGAGCAAATGGTGGATACAGGCTACCTAGAAACTGAGCAAAAATTATATGGTGCCAAGGCTTTACAGCAAGATGGACTGGCACGACACAAGCTCCATAGCCACTGGTCTAAAGGCATGGCAATCCAAGTCCGTGCTCGCAATAAGCCATAACCCTAGGATGGGCAATAAAAAGAATCCGAGAGTATGTTGTCTCTGTGCCAACATGGACTAAGGTAGAACAGAATTCGTGTGTAGAGTAGCGGGCGGCAAAGCTTCGCTTCTACTTGCATAAGGCTAGAAATAATCCCTCTTACAAATCCAACTTGCAAGTTCTACATACAATTCCTACATGCAACTTCTACATGCAACTCCTACATGCATGTTCTACATGCAACTCCTACATGCGAGTTCTACATGCAACATCTCTACATGTGCGTTCTACATGCAACTTCTACATGCAACTCCTACATGCGAGTTCTACATGCAACTCCTCCTCCCCTCTCCTCCAACCCATCCTCTCCAACCTTGCAACCCATCCTCTCCCTCTCCTCCTCCCTCCTCCCTCTTCCTCCTCCTCCTCCCTCCTCCTCCTCCTCCTCCCCCCTCCCTCCTCCCTGCTCCTCCCTTCTCCTCCTCCCTCCTCCTCCTCCTCCTCCTCCTCCTCCCTCCTATATCTTCTTTCCACCATGCTCTTACACCTTCTTCCTCTCCCACTCCTATGCTCCCCCTAAAGCCTTAGTTCCTCAACCCTTAATCTCCATGATCTACAAGGGAGACGAGTTCTCCACCATGTACTCTACTCTAAACCATGGAAGCTCTTCTAAACTCTGGAACCTCCTTCTAAACTCTGGAACCTCTCTCTAAACCTTGGAACCTCCTTCTAAACCTTGGACCTCCTTCTAAACCTTGGAACTCCTTCTAACCTTGGAACCTCCTTCTAAACCCTGGAACCTCCTTCTAACCCTTAAACTCCTTCTAAACCCTGGAACCTCCTTCTAACCCTTAAACTCCTCCTAAACCCTGCAACCCCCAATGAAGATGAAAGCCTTCATTACCTCAACCATGATGATACACGTTCCTTTTACACATGCATGCACTATGTTTGCTTACCACACTTAAGCCTACGTCTCTCACCGAAACACGACTCGAGGTCCTAAACTACACGTAACTATAAACGACAACCCGGATATATCTGTAGGTGACAAAAAGCCTCGGAACCCCGCCAAGTGAGAATACCCTGCTCTTCCCGCAAAACCCTACAAACTGAGAAGACACAGGTCACCCACGTGACAGGCGGGTATTCCAAGCAATTGTCTCAAGTGTCCATGCTTCCCTACACTCCACGTCCAAAAGCATGTCCTAACCTTGCAACTCCTCCTCCCCTCTCCTCCAACCTTGCAACCCATCCTCTCCCTCTCCTCCTCCCTCCTCCCTCCTCCTCCTCCTCCTCCCTCCTCCGTGTATCATCATGGTTGAGGTAATGAAGGCTTTCGTCTTCATTTGGGGTTGTAGGGTTTAGGAGGAGTTTAAGGGCTAGAAGGAGGTTCCAAGGTTAGAAGCAGTTCCAAGGTTTAGAAGGAGGTTCCAAGGTTTTTAGAGAGGTTCCAGAGTTTAGAAGGAGGTTCCAGAGTTTAGAAGAGCTTCCATGGTTTAGAGTAGAGTACATGGTGGAGAACTTGTCTCCCTTGTAGATCATGCAAATTAAGGGTTGAGGAACTAAGGGTTTAGGGGGAGCATAGGAGTGGGAGAGGAAGAAGGTGTTGGGGAAAGAAGAGAGAGGAGGGAGGAGGAGGAGGAGGAGGAGGAGGAGGAGGGAGGAGGAGTTGCAAGGTTAGGACATGCTTTTGGATGTGGAGTGCAAGGAAGCATGGACACTTGAGACAATTGCTTGGAATATCAAAGTAGAACTCAACACAATGCCCCAACAAATATCGTGATATGAAAACTTGAGGTGGATGGACCCTGGACAACTTTCCTACCACCCTTCGTCATCAGCGTCAAATTAGTGAAGGTTGGATTAGCGAGTTGGATCCACAACGTGATTGGCGCCACCCCAAGCTCTTTGATGTAATCTTCTTGAAGGAGTACCTACGTGCACCTCCATGTCTCAGAACCCATCCCAAGTTCTATGCAGTTCCACGACGTAAAAAATGGGAAGCCAACATACACACTTTGGACGAAGATTAAACCATTAATTGGCCAATGATCGAACCATACTCTTGTTTAGAATGGAATATCCAAGGCATAATGATCCAAGCACTTCAGCAGCATGAGCAAATAATGCGCGGCAACATTGATCGCTTCCTTCGCCTAAGTGCTATATTCTATAAAACATTGGAATTCATTCTGGAGGTCCCATGTTACCTCGATACCCATTTGCCTCCACTCAGTTTCAATCCCAATGAATGGGTCGATGCTCAGATTAAATTGTATGGTGCCAAGGCTTTACAGCAGCATCGACTTGCACGACACAAGTTCCACAGCCACTAGACTAAAGGCATGACAATCCAGGTCCATGCTCACAATAAGCCATAACCCGAGGACAGGTAATAAAATGGATCCAAGAGTATGTTGTCTCTGTGCCAACATGGACTTAGGTAGAACAGAATTCGTGTGTAGAGTAGCGGGCGGCAAAGCTTCGCTTGTACTTGCATAAGGCTAGAAATAATCCCTTTTACAAATCGAACTTGCATGTTCTACATGCAAGTTCTACATACGATTCCTACATGCAACTTCTACATGCAACTCCTACATGATGCGAGTTCTACATGCAACTCCTACATGTGAGTTCTACATGCAACATTTACATGCGAGTTCTACATGCAACTCCTACATACGAGTTCTACATGCAACATTTACATGCAGCTCCTACATGCAACTGCTACATGAGAGTTCTACATGCAACTCCTACATGCGAGTTCTACATGTGATTTCTACATGCAACTTCTACATGCAGCTCCTACATGCGAGTTCTACATGCAAATCCTACATGCAACTTCTACATGTAGAGAGAGAATGTCTTACAATTCCTACATGCAAAGAGAGAAGATCTCCAACTTGTATAAATACCCCATAATGGAATGAATCCCACACTCTTTGGGGCAATGTGTTGAGTTCTACTTTGGTATTCCAAGCAATTGTCTCAAGTGTCCATGCTTCCTTGCACTCCACGTCCAAAAGCATGTCCTAACCTAGCAACTCCTCCTCCCCTCTCCTCCAACCTTGCAACCCATCCTCTCCCTCTCCTCCTCCCTCCTCTCTCTTCTTTCCCCCATGCTCTTACACCTTCTTCCTCTTCCACTCCTATGCTCCCTAAACCCTTAGTTCCTCAACCCTGAATCTCCATGATCTACAATGGAGACGAGTTCTCCACCATGTACTCTACTCTAAACCATGGAACCTCTTCTAAACTCTGGAACCTCCTTCTAAACTCTGGAACTTCTCTCTAAACCTTGGAACCTCCTTCTAAACCTTGGACCTCCTTCTAAACCTTGGAACTCCTTCTAACCTTGGAACCTCCTTCTAAACCCTGGAACCTCCTTCTAACCCTTAAACTCCTCCTAAACCTTGCAACCCCCAATGAAGACAAACTCAAGACAAAAGCCTTCATTACCTCAACCATGATGATACACGTTCCTTTTCCACATACATGCACTATCTTTGCTTACCACACTTAAGCCTATGTCTCTCAACGGAACACGACTCGAGGTCCTAAACTACACGTATACTACAAACGACAATCCCGATATATCTGTAGTAGGTGACAAAAAGCCTCCGAACCTTGCAAATTGAGAATACTCTGCTCTTCCCATGGAAGCAATGGGAAAGAGCCAACATTTGGTGCCACTGCCGAGGCATTGTGTTGAGTTCTACTTTGGTATTCCAAGCAATTGTCTCAAGTGTCCATGCTTCCTTGCACTCCACGTCCAAAAGCATGTTCTAACCTTGCAACTCCTCCTCCCCTCTCCTCCAACCTTGCAACCCATCCTCTCCCTCTCCTCCTCCCTCCTCCTCCTTCCTCTTCCTCCTCCTCCTCCTTCCTCCTCCTCCTCCTCCCTCCTCCTCCCTTATCCTCCTCCCTCCTCCTCCTTCCTCCTCCTCCTTCTCCTCCTCCTTCCTCCTCTCTCTTCTTTCCTCCATGCTCTTACACCTTCTTCCTCTCCCACTACTATGCTCCCCCTAAACCCTTGGTTCCTCAACCCTTAATCTCCATGATCTACAAGGGAGACGAGTTCTCCACCATGTACTCGACTCTAAACCATGGAACCTCTTCTAAACTCTAGAGCCTCCTTCTAAACTCTGGAACCTCTCTCTAAACCTTGGAACCTCCTTCTAAACCTTGGACCTCCTTCTAAACCTTGGACCTCCTTCCAAACCCTGGAACCTCCTTCTAACCCTTATACTCCTCCTAAGACCTGCAACCCACAATGAACACGAAAGCCTTCATTACCTCAACCATGATGATACACATTCCTTTTACACATGCATGCACTATGTTTGCTTACCACACTTAAGCCTACATCTCTCACTGGAAACGAGTCGATGTTTTAAACTACACGTATACTACAAACGACAACCCCAATATATCTAAAGGTGACAAAAAACCTTGGAAACCTACAAACTGAGAATATCCTGCTCTTCCCATGGCTCTTTCCCACGGCTTCCGCGGGAAGAGCAGGTTATTCTTAGTTTGCAAGGTTCCGAGGCTTTTTGTCACCTACAGATATATCGGGGTGGTCGTTTGTAGTATACATGTAGTTTAGGACCTCGAGTCATGTTCCGATGAGAGATGTAGGCTTAAGTGTGGTAAGCAAAAATAGTGCATGCACGTGTAAAAGGAACGTGTATCATCATGGTTGAGGTAATGAAGGCTTTTGTCTTCATTGGGGGTTGCAGGGTTAAGGAGGAGTTTAAGGGTTAGAAGGAGGTTCTAGGGTTTAGAAGGAGGTTCCAAGGTTAGAACGAGCTCCAAGGTTAGAAGGAGGTCCAAGGTTTAGAAGGAGGTTCCAAGGTTTAGAGAGAGGTTCCAGAGTTTAGAGAGAGGTTCGAGAGTTTAGAAGAGGTTCCATGGTTTAGAGTAGAGTACATGGTGGAGAACTCGTCTCCCTTGTAGATCATGGAGATTAAGGGTTGAGGAACTAAGGGTTTAGGGGGAGCACAGGAGTGGGAGAGGAAGAAGGTGTAAGTGCGTGGGGGAAAGAAGAGAGAGGAGGGAGGAGGGAGGAGGGAGGAGGAGAGGGAGAGGATGGGTTACAAGGTTGGAGGAGAGGGGAGGAGGAGTTTCAAGGTTATGACATGCTTTTGGATGTGGAGTGCAAGGAAGCATGGACACTTGAGACAATTGCTTGGAATTCCAAAGTAGAACTCAACACAATGCCCCAAAGAGTGTGGGCTTCATTCCATTATGGGGTATTTATACAAGTTGGAGAGCTTCTCTCTCTGCATGTAGGAATCGCAAGACATTCTCTATCTACATGTAGAACTTGCATATAGAAGTTGCATGTAGGATTTGCATGTAGAACTCGCATGTAGGAGTTCCATGTAGGAGTTGCACGTAGAACTCGCATGTAGGAGCTGCATGTAGAACTTGCATGTAGGAGTTGCATGTAGGAGTTGCATGTAGAACTCGCATGTAGAACTTGCATGTAGGAGTTGCATGTAGAACTCGCATATAGGAGTTGCATGTAGGAGTTGCATGTAGGAATCGTATGTAGAGCTTGCATGTAGAACATGCAAGTTGGATTTGTAAGAGGGATTATTTCTAGCCTTGTGTAAGTACAAGCGAAGGTTTGCTGCTACTCTACACACACACATTCTGTTCTACCTAAGTCCATGTTGGCACAGAGACAACATACTCTTGGATTCATTTTATTACCCGTCCTTGGGTCATGGCTTATTCTGGAGCACGGACCTGTATTGCCATGCCTTTAGTCCTGTGGTTGTGGAACTTGTGTCGTGCCAGTCGATCCTACTGTAAAGCCTTGGCACCATACAATTTTTGCTCAATTTCCAGGAAGCCTATATCCACCATTTGCTCGAATAGAGATATGTGGCGTGCTTCTAAGAAGATCACTCTTTGATAGAGTCAGCTTGTAATTTGAACATCGACCCGTTCATTGGGATTGAAACTGAGTGGAGGCAAATGGGTATCGAGGTAACATGGGACCTCCAGAATGAATTCCAAATTTTTACATAATATATCACTTAGGCGAAGGAAGCAATCAATGTTGCTACGCATTATTTGCTCATGCTACTGAAGTGCTCGGATCATTGTGCCTTGGATATTCCATTCTACACCAGAGTATGGTTCGATCATTGGCCAATTAATGGTTCGATCTTCATCCACCAAAGTGTGTATGTTGGCTTCCCATTTTTTACGTCGTGGAACTGCATAGAACTTGGGATGGGTTCTGAGACATGGAGGTGCACGTAGGTACTCCTTCAAGAAGATTACATCAAAGAGCTTCGGGCGGTGCCAATCAGGTTGTGGATGCAAGTTGCTAATCCAACCTTCACTAATTTGACGGTGATGAAGGTTGGTAGGAAAGTTGTCCACGGTCCATCCACCTCGAGTTTTCATATCAGGACATTTGCTCCAAAATTCCTTGATGGGGTTATTGGGAAGTGGTATCTCATCAAAATCATACCCATCATTGGAACTTGGCATGGGAGTACGAATTAGATTATCTGGATCCTAATATTCAAAATCAAATACTGTGGCATTTTTTGCTGATGGAAGCACAAGTAGTGTCGGAGGTGATGATGGTGCAGGGAGAGAATCTGGGGACATGGGGGAGAAATATGGAAGAGTGTTAGTTGTGGAAGGGGGAGTAGAGGGGAGGGGGGAAGAACTAGGCAAATGGTTTGAGCAGCTTGGTAATCCTCAAGGGTAGGATTAGCAAGGGAGGGGAAGAAGCTAGGTGTGAGGGGCTCGTAACTTTGTGACTATTGGGTTCGTTGAAAATGGTGAGAGGCATGAGCAAAGAGACAATGGAGGGAATAGATGTTAGGATGGAGCTCGGGGAAGGTTAAGAGGGTGGTAGCAGCAAGGGTAAGTGAGGTTATGAGGTTGGAAGAAAGAGTGGTTAGATATGGGAAGTTGGATGTGAGATAGGCCCTATCATCTTCCAACACATCTTTTCTCTAGTGCGATGGGATCATCAGTTGCATGGGTGGGATGTCGGTTATGTCGTACCTTGCAAATAATAGTGATGGCCTTTGTAGCAATGGTAACAAACCTGCAATAACCCTGAGGGGAGGACTACCCATGAGGCATACATATGCAATGAAAGCATTCGGCCTGAGTGCTATAAACCCGGCATGTGTAGACAGGTAGAAGATATTTTTCTCATCTTCGGACAAGTCTTGGCAAATTATGCGCAGGGTTTTGGTCCCTATGGAATGTTGAGATATCGAGCTCCACTCGTGATATGCGAGGGTGAACATTGTGCATTTATGTCACCGACTTGTTAGGTGCAGATGCGGTTGGTACACCGCCCATGAATAATAGCTGGATGACAGCTATCTTTATGTACTCTAGTTAGTGGCTCAACTAGTATGCCACCTTAGTTAGCTGAGTTTTGTTTGAGACCCACATATAGGGTTCACCTATTCTTTTGTACTTAGAGTTCTTTTGGCTTACACAACTAAGAAGAGGAAAACTGTTTTCAGCCTCCACCTTTGTGTATATTCCCCCATTGTGTATGTGAGAGAAAGCTGCAAAGTGAGACTCCTTCCTTCTCTCCCACTCTCTTCACATGGTATCAGAGCTTGGTTCATGTGGTAAGAAGCTCAAGAAAGCAAACCAAGTTCACGGTGTCCTAGTAAGAGGATCAGTTTTGCTTTCCTTTTTTTTTCGAGTTTGGGAGCAAATCTTTGCAGGTAGCACAGCTGGAAAGTGCAAGAGTGCACTGTCTCAGATTGGGATGCCCTTCGCGGTGTGGCAAGAGGGTAGTATATGCTACGAGCCATTTCGGGGCTCGTTTTGGTGGTGGAAGTTTTTCGCAGGCACTCAGGAAAGTGCCCTCTTTTGCTGTGCGACCATTGTTCTGCAGGTCGATGAAAAGTTATCGCAAAAATTACATCGTATGCCTGTGCGCAGAGATATTGGGAGTGACAGAATCATTCTTATTGCCTGTTGATGCATAATTGTCACTAGGAAGTGACTATTTGGTCAAATACCACTTTCGTCAGTTTTGCAGATTTGCCCTTGTGACGCAAAAGTTGTGTTTTTTTGCAGTGACAAAATATTTTGCAGTGTTCTATAATGGCGTCTGATGCTCTTTCACAGATTGTCAGTGAAAAGCTTGACAAGAACAACTTCCAAGCATGGAAGTTTAGAATGACGAATTTCCTTAAGAGAAAAGGCTATTGGGAGTTCATTACTGGAGCTGAACAAGAACCAGTTATTCCTAATATTCCCAATCAACAGGAGTTGCGGGCATTTAAAGGCTGGCATGAGAGAGCCAGAAAAGTTATGTACTAGCTATCTATCAGTATTTTAGATTCTATGATTGTGCATATTCAAGATGCAAGCACGCCAAAGGAGGCGTGGGATACTTTGACAAAAATCTATAGCACAAATACGCAAGCCAGGAAAATGCAGCTCAAGCAGGAGTTGCATAATGTGCAGAGAGAAAATATGAGCATCAATGACTACCACATGAAGGTGAAGAAGATTGCAGATGCACTTGCTTCTATTGGGTCGCCAGTGGAAGATGATGATTTAGTTTCTATGGCCATGAATGGTCTAGGAAAGGATTATGCACAATTCTGGACATCCATTACCGTCCGTGAGAATTTTTCTGATTTTGAGGAGTTGATTGCTCTTCTAATTTCTGAAGAGCAGAGAAATGGTGGTGCATCTTCTTCAGGAGGAGCTTCAAAAGAAGCTATCTTCTACTTAAATGTTGGAAGAGGTAGAGGCAGAGGTAGAGCAGGCCAATTTGGAGGCCGTGGGGCAGAAATCAGAATATGCAGCAAATTTAAGAAAACCGGTCCTATGGAGGAGGACGTGGTAACTTTAGAGGTAGGGGGAGCCAAAGAGGTCGTGGTGGATGGCAGAGAGGCCAAAATGCAAACAACAATGTTGAATGCTACTACTGTGGTAAAATGGGTCATATGGTTAAAGATTGCTATAAAAAGCAAAATGACATCATGACTGTGGAAAATTGCAGCAAGGCAATTATGCATCCTCTAGTAGACAGGGTGATAACATAAATGAGCATCTGTTTATGGTGCAGCACATGACCAATTATATGACAAGTGCAGAAGAAAGCAATGATGTGTGGTATGTTGACTCAGGTGCGTCAAACCACATGACAAGTCATGCAGAATGGATGCAGGATGCAAGGAAAATGAAAAGACCAGGATTTGTGGAGACTGGTGATGATATTGCACATCCTATTGTGCAGATTGGTAAAATTCCTTTGTCTATGCGCAGGATGGAAAAAAGAAATACCTGTTTGATGTATTTCATGTCCTGAATATCACCAAGAACCTAGTTTCTGTTGGTCAAATGGTTGAGCAGGGCTTGCAGGTTATATTTAATCCTCATGGATGCTTTGTTGAGGATATGAAAAATAAAGGTTGCTTGATAGCAAAAGGGAAGAAGAAGGGCAAGATGTTTACGTTAGATATAGACATGCCTGAATTGAGAGTAGCAATGTTTGCACATGGGACCGGTGTAGTTGCAGATATTGATATCTGTCATAAACGCATTGGTCATGTTAATCTACAGCGACTTAAATTAATGCAGGCCCAAAATATTGTTGCAGGATTGCCTAAGTTCAAGGTTGCAGAAATGCATAAGGTATGTGAAGCCTGTCAATTTGGAAAACACGCAAGGAAACCATTTCCTAGACATGTTCAAGAGAGTAAGAGGCCATTGGAATTAATCCACTCTGATGTGTGGACTACTAAAGCTGCATCTATTGGAGGCTGCCATTATTTTGTCACTTTTATTGATGACTATAGCAGAAAAGTTTGGGTGTATTTTATGAAAAAGAAAAGTGAAGTGTTTGGGCATTTCAAAGGTTTTAAAGCTATGGTTGAAAAAGAAACAGGCCTGCAAATAAAATGCCTAAGGTCAGATGGAGGGGGAGAGTACCTCTCTAATGAGTTTGCAAGTTTCTTGCAGGAGCATGGCATAAAGCAGCAATATTCATGCAGTCATACCCAACAGCAAAATGGACTTGCATAAAGGAAAAATAGGCATATTGGAGAGGTATCTCCTACCATGCTCAACGACAAAGACCTGCGAGATTATTATTGAGCTGAAGCAGTTGCTACAACAGTCTACATAATGAACAGGACTCCCACTACAGCAATACATGGCATGACACTAGAGGAGAGGTATATCGGTAGGAAACCAGATATTTCTCATTTGAAAGTTTTTGGTTGCATTGCCTATGTTCATGTGCCAGATGAGTTGAGATCCAAGTTGGATCCAAAAGTTGAGAAGTGCATCTTTATTGGTTATTCTCTGAAGCAGAAACGGTATAGATGCTATAACCCTTCTACTCATAAGTTTACAGTGAGCAGAGATGTTATTTTTTATGAGATGAGCAGCTGGTATAAACCAGTAAATGTGATTGATGATGTAGATGCACAAAATGGTAATGCTGCACAGAATTCACAGCAGCAATCACAAAATATTAGTGGACCTGTAGTGTCCTCTAGCAGTGGTTCACATACTTCGCCATGGACAAGCAGATTGAGATCAAGAGGATCTTCTCAAAGCAATGCAATTAGTGGTATGCAAGTATCACAAAAAGGAAAAGAGAAAGTAGATCAGCCCATGGTTGATGTGAATGCAGGTCACTCTTATGTGGATGGTGAATCCAGTGGCTTAGAACAAGGCCTTGATGATGAGTTGGGTATTCCTTCTATTGTTACACCTAGAGTAAGGAAGACAAGGGATGTTTTGAGAGCACTTAGTAGTGAGCCTATTTTGCGCAAGTCTACCAGAGCTAGGTATCCTGTGGATAGGCTGAAATATGATGGATTCACTATGCCTATATGGTCAAAGTGATACATGAACCAAAACCCACTTCTTTTGAGCAAGCCATGGGAAAAGAAAAATGGAAGAAAGCCATGGATGAAGAAATGGATGCCTTGGAAGCGAATGCTACATGGGAATTGGTGCCTTTGCCTAAAGACAAGAATGCAATTGGCTACAAGTGGGTTTATAAGGTGAAGCACAATGCAGATGGTTCTGTGAACAGGTACAAGGCAAGATTAGTTGTCAAGGGGTATGCACAGACATATGGCATTGATTATGAAGAAACATTCAGTCCAGTTGCAAGGATGGCAACCGTAAGAGTAGTCATTGCTATGGCTGCATCAAAGGGATGGTCTTTACATCAGATGGATGTAAAGAATGCCTTCTTGCATGGTGATTTGCAAGAAGAGGTCTATATGGAGCAGCCACCAACTTATGTTCATGCTGTTGAGTTTGTTTGGCAGGTTAAAGAAAGCCTTGTATGGCTTGAAGCAAGCACCCAGAGCATGGTCTGACAAGATAGGACAGTATCTTGTCACTATTTGCTTTCAGATTTCCAAGGCAGATTTCTCACTTTATGTGAGAAAAACAAAGAAAGGTATTATGCTGCTTGTCATTTATGTTGATGATTTGATCATCACAGGTGATAGTGATGAAGATATCCTTCATGTGAGAATGCTATTGAAGCAGAAGTTTGAGATGAAGGATTTGGGAGAGCTGCGTTACTTCTTGGGCATTGAGATGATTAGATCCACAAGTGGAAGATGGCTCTTGCAGAGGTAGTATGGATTGGACATGCTGTCCAAATATGGGATGACAGGCTGTAAGCCTATTTCAATTCCTTTGGAGCAGAATGTGAAGCTGAGTGCAGATGCAGGTGAGCTTGTGGAAGACCCTACTATGTACAAACGCATAGTAGGAAGTTTGATTTATATGACTATTACTAGGCCAGAATTGAGCTATGCTATTAGTTTGGTAAGTTAGTTTATGCAGGTTCCAAGGAAACCGCATTTGGATGCGGCTAGACGCATACTGAGGTATGTGAAGTCCACATTGTAGTATGAACTATTTTATGAGACTGGGGTTCAGATACAGTTGCATGGATACACTGATGTTGATTGGGCTGGTAGTATTTCTGATAGACAATCTACCAGTGGATATGTGTTCTCTTTTGGGAGTGCTGCAGTCACTTGGAGCAGTAAGAAATAGCCTACAGTTGCCTTGTCAAGCACAGAGGCTGAGTACAAGGGTGTAGCAATGGCTGCATGTGAGGTAGCTTGGTTGCATAAGCTACTTTATGATATGCATCAGATGGGCCAATTGTCATTTATTGTGATAACATGAGGATTACCAAAAGGCAAGCGACAAAAGGCGAGCGAGCCAAAAAAAGCGAGCAATAAAAAACAATAAAAGATTTATAAATCCCCCATTTCAGTAGCAAAAAATAATAACTTATTCAAAAGTCCATATGTTTCCTCAATGCTGGAAGGTTAAATATGCATATAACTTTATGAGCCACTAACACTAATTTCACATCATCCATGAGATAGTTTGTATGTTCAATTTCCAATTCATTGTTTGTATTAACCCTACAGTAACTGCAATCAACTTCTCTCTTTCCACTAGAGTAATTGAGATCATCAATGCAACCTTCCACACAGGTGGGGTGTTTCCAAGGACTCCGTGCATGGATTAGTCTAGATTCCATGCATATGTAAATGCTTAGCTTTTTTAACTCTGTTCACTCTTGGAATGAAACCCATGTTTCTTTGTTACTGGAAAAATATCCTTCCCTAATGATTTATTCTTACCTTCCACTAATCTAACCAATGCAACAAATTAACCACAAATTCATATTTTGGTGCATTAAATTTTACTAGATGGTGCACAAAGACATGATAATCATCTAAAGTACGCCTTGCCATTTGATTTGATATGTAACATGACCCTATTTGGACTTGTAAATCAAAAGATACAAGGATGTGAAAATGTCCTCTTTTGGGCCAAAACAGGGAGTATTTTTGCAAGATGTCAACATATGATTTTTTTGGCCCAAAAGATTAACGTGCTCCCTGTTTTGGCCCAAAAGAGGACATTTTCACATCCCTGTATTTTTGCAAGATGTCAACATATGATTTTTTTGGCCCAAAAGATGAGTTTTTAACATCCCTACATCTTTTTATTGTCAAATATAAATGGCATAATGTTACATATCAAATCAAATGACAAGGCATGATTTAGATCAATATCATGCCTTTTTGCACCATCTAAAAAAATTGTGTGCATCAGAATATAAATTTTGTGAAATTCTGTCCAATTTTTTGCACCAAGTTTAAAGCAAGGTTTCCCATAATGGGGAGCGAGAAGACACTGTCTATTTTGGTAAAAAAAAAAAACAAAATTTAAAATCCTCTACCTTTTAATTGCACTCTGGGGATCACTCTTCATAAACCCATAAAAAGCATGTGCAAGCAAGCATGTATTAAAAATTACCCCTATTCTTGCAATTTACATTTTGTCATGTAAATGGTTGAACCCATGTATGTGTTTACATTTTAAAATATCTACATATATAAATTACATTAAGTTGCTATTTTATAAATCCCCTCATGCACACAAACAACATGTAAGTCCCCCCACTAAAAAATACCCCTCAATGCACAAAAGTGGTATGTTACATGTTTATGAGTGACCCCCCAGGATAATTGCCAAACCCAAATGGGGTCATGTTACAATAGTCCTTAACTTTAGACTACTCAATTTCAAGAAATGTGACACATAACCACTCTTTTGAATACTTTATACTTCAAGCAATTATTTTATAAAAAACTTAGATTCTTTCTTTGCTTGCTTGATTTTCCAATCACTTCAACTAATTGTCGCTCGCTTTTTTGGGCTTGCTCGCTTTTTCTCGCTCGCTCTATTGACTACCTCCTATACACTTGGCAAATAACCCAGTCTATCATGCTAGAACAAAGCACATTGAGGTGCATTATCACTATGTGCAGGAGAAGGTTCTAGTAGGTTTTATTGATCTAGTTTATGTCAGCACAGAGGATTAGATAGTATTAACTAGAAAAGAAATCAATGCATGAGGCTAGACGCTAGGCATGGCGACGCTCAAGGGCCATGGAGGAAAAGGGAACGTGAGGGAAGAAGCGTTAACATAGGTGGGGAAAAGGGATTAAGAGGGGTGGGAATGAAGAGGGGGACTATGGCACAAGGGGGAAGGAAGAGGGGGAAGAGGAGCATGTACATGATGGGAGGTGGAATGTAGAGATGGAGACATCAAGGGAAGAGAGTCATGCTTTATTGGAAAGGAAGGATCGGGGGGGAAATCAAAGTACTAGCTAGGTCGCTTTACAAGAATGAGTGTGTTCCATCAAGGAATAGCCCCCTCCTTTTATAGCCAAGAAAGGGGGTCTATCCCAATAAATGCCTCCTCCCACATGCATGGTGTGTGTGGAAAAGTCTCCCATGTGGGCTAGGCGGTTACACACTCTCAATTGTGTGCGACAACCCTTGGTCTCATTTTTCCACATATATCAACCCCCATATCCCAAGTCTAAGATACTCCCTTGGTCTCTTCCCAATTTTATAATACATTCAAACATCTAGGAGGACAACTGGAGGGTTGGCACAAGGAATCTTGCCACCTCATCCTACTTTCCCATTATTTAACTTGCATTCTTGGACTTTCTATACCCCCCCACATGGGCCTATCCTACATGGAGGGAATAATCCAATATAATATCCATCTCCACGTATTTTATATTACTTCTCCCATGGTCCTTGGGCCTTATCTCACTAAATGCAGGCGTGGGACTGCCAAGGTGGAGGGGCGGTACATGGAGGACCCATGCCACCTTATCATTTTATATTATTACTACCATGGATTATGTACAACACACCTTATGGGTCCTCTTACGTGGAAGGGTGGCACATGGTCATGCCCTGCCACCTCAACCCTAGGCCTTATGCACACCATATTTTATTATACTATTGCCACACACACAAGCACACACACATATTTATGCCTTTTACCTTGGTCAAATTTATCCATAACAGTTCCCCCCCAGGCTGGGAATGCACAGCATTTCCATGCCTAGGACCATCATGAACAAAGAAGGGCTTGAGATAACGCTTGTTGATAACCTTCTTGCCATATGGCTCATGCAGCTCCTGTACTTGTACAGACCCATTGCTACGTTCCTTGATGACTTTGTATGGACCGGTCCATAGTGGAAGGAAATTTTTATCCATCTGGTGGTCCAATCTATTATCAAAGCATAGCACAACATCCCCATCAGCAAAGTGTCTTTCCCATCCCCGTTGCGAATCTTAGCATCCATGCGGGCCTTTTGTCGGTTCTTTTGGATCTCTGTTTGATGGAGTGCAAGGCATCGGGTTTCATCTAGCTTCTCAAGTTGTACCAACCTGGCCTCTACATGTTCATCTTCTGTCATCCTCTGTTCTTGTGCCAATCTCAAGGCTGGAATCTCTATCTCTAGTGGTAAAACTGCCTCAGTATCATACACCAACTCAAAAGGAGTGTGACCTGTAGACGTTTTATGGGTGATGTTGTAAGCCCACACACCTTCAGTGACCTTCTGATCCCACTGGTTCCTGTTCCTTGTGGCCATTTTTCCCATGGTTTTACAAAGGAGGCCATTGGTCCGCTCCGTTTGTCCCATGGATGCTGGATAATAGATGCTAGAAGTGTGATGATCAATACCCATGCGATCCATGAGCAACTCCACTGCTTCATTAAAGAATGGACTCCCATGGTCAGATACTATTTCCATGGGTGTCCCAAACCTTGTGCAGATACGTTCAAATATGAAATTTGAAATTGCCTTACCATTTGCAGCGGGGAGGGTGATAGCTTCAGCCCACTTAGTGACATACTGAGTGGCTACCAAAAGATACTTCTTTTTGCGGGTAGTCATGGGTAGGGGCCCAACAAAATCTATTCCCCACTTCTGAAACAGATGGATGGACATCACTGGGTGATGTTGCCCCCCAGGACGCAAATCCTTCCTACCAAAGAATTGGCATGGTTCACAAGTTTTGCAATACATAGTGACATCCTTTAACAAGGTCGGCCAATAGTACCCAGCATGTAAAATCTTCTTAGCTGTATAGTCACCGGCATAGTGGCCTCCACAAAATCCATCATGATAATGCTTCAATACCTTAGGTACTTCATTTGCATCAATGGCCCGTCTTAGTACCTCATCCAAGCCTTGATAGTATAACACCCCATCAAAGAGAGTGTAGCGCCTACTATCTTTACTGATTTTCTTTGATAGTATAACACCTTGATATAACACCCCATCAAAGAGAGTGTAGCGCCTACTATCTTTACGGATTTTCTTTCTCTCATAGCTAGTACTTTCTGGAGGAAAGGAGAAAGCGGTCAAAAACCTGTAGATTCCACCATACCATGGATCCCCAACTTCTATGGCTGCTACAAGGGTTACATCGAGGCACTCCTCTAAATCAATCAAAGCATTCTTCAAGTTGGAACAAACCCCTTTTACAATTTTGAAAGAAAAATCATATTCTTGTAAAACTGCCAACCATTTGGCCAACCGACCCATGGGATTTGGTAATTGAAGAACCTGCTTTGCAAGACCATTGCTGCAGATTATGATGGACTTTCCAGCCACGTAATGCTTAAATTTCTCAATGCAGAATACCAAAGACAAAGCATGCTTGTCAGCCTCAGAGTAGCATCGTTCAGTTTCGAGCAATTGTCGTCGAGAAGTAAATCGAACGGGATACATGAATCGATCCTCCCCTTGCTGGAGAAGAATACCTGCCAGAGTATGCTCATCAAACCCAGGATTGATATAGAAAGTCTTTGACCAATCAGGATTGCGTAGAATGGGTTCTGAAGCCAGAGCACTCTTGATTTGTACAAACCCATGATCACAATCCTCATCCCAAGAGAAATCAGCTCCATCTTTTAATAGCATAGTCATGGGTCGTGTGTCAAAGCAGCATATTAATCAATGAAGCGGCGATAGTATCCTGCTAGATTTACAAATGAGCATACCTGACATTTGGTTGTTGGCGGGGAGAGCTTGAGGATAGCTTCTACCTCCTCAGGGTCAGGCTTGACGCCCTTAGATGAGACAATATGTCCCAGTAACCTCCCTTGAGTGGCTCCAATGGTGCATTTATCAGGGTTGAGGCTGCCATTCACATCATTGACCCTTTGGAAGGCCAACCTAACCTTCATGACGTGCTCCTTACGTGCCAAGAATATACAAAAATCATCTAAAAACACCTCCAATAAAACCCCCAAATATGGGGCAAACACCATTTGCATAAATCTTTGAAAGGTAGCCGGAGCATTGGTGAGGCCAAATGGCATTACTTTGAATGCAAACGTGTGGCAAATGTGGTTTTAGGCACATCCTCCTCAGCAATTCTGATTTAATAAAACCTAGAGTAACCATCACTGAAAGTATACATCTCATGACCACTTACCTTCTCAAGAATTAGGTCTTGAAAGGGAAGAGGATGATGGTCCCTCTTGGTGGCTGCATTTGTTGAAATTTGAGCATAATGATGAGCTATGGTGGATCAAACACTAGAATCAACATCATTAACAAAGTGATTAGTAAATGATTAAGATGTAATTAGTGAATAATTAATAAATAGATTAATGTAGGCATGGATACTCAAAAACCAGCAAATTCTCATTAGGGCTATGCCTCAATTTATAGAGTTTATATCAAGCATCAAATCCCATTGATTTCTCCATGATTCACTCCACCTCTTTTCCCTGATTCTCTCCACCTCTTCACTTTTCCCAGAATATCTCCCAGAATATCTCCACACTTCCTAAATCTTCTCATGCTACCCTTTATTCTTTCCCAGTAGATTCTCTCACCTTTTCACAGGTTCTTTCACATTTACTCATCCTCTTTTACAGCCTCTAACCAAGGGCTTGTTCTCGCACACACCCTGTTCACTTGTATTTTCAACACCTCCCCTCAAGTGAATAATCCTAGCACACCTAGACCCTATACCAAGTTTGCCTCCCCTTACTTGATAGTCCGCGACTAGTGTCTACACCTCCCCTCAAGTTAACTTAGCACACCTGGACCCTGTATCAAGTTTCTTTCTTACTTGACAGTCCGTGACCAGTGCCTCAAGTCCCTAAACTCCATAGTCCTTGACACTCTCTCTCTATGTGTCCAAGGCTACTATAAGTGCCCGCGACCTTGACTAAAGTGCTCACACATACATCTACCTACCACGTGGCCTACATCATTGATGGCTCAGAGGTGGTTTTACTTTGTTGGGGCAGGTTACATTGGGTTGTGGGGTCTCTCTCTCTCTTTCTCTCTCAGAGATTTTCACATGGCTCCTCACTCTTTGGAGCCTCACATCTTCTCTTTTCTTCAGTCTTCTTGTCGTGGCAGCTTCTCTCCACGCGTCCGTCTCTTCTTTCAGTCTTCTTGGGGCAGCTTCTCTTCTCGTGGCAGCTTCTCTTCTCGTGTCCATGTCTTCCTTCAATTCTTCCTTTAGATCTTCTTGGTGTGGATCCTCTTCTTGGAAAGAGATATTCTTCTTCTTTCATGGCTGGGGCCATGAGCTTGTCCGTCGGGTCTTTTTGCTCCATGTGAGCAACATGTTTCAATGTTTTGCTGACAGCTCCTTTGGGTTTTTGATGTTTATCTTGTATCATTATGCAATGCAAACCCAAATTTATGTGAGAGGTCTTACCTCTTGCCTTATTCTGGACAAGGGCAGTGTCTGATCCTATATTTACACTGATATAATGTGCCCAATACATAATGCGTATAGCATTCATTCTCATGCACATTCCAAATGCAACTCTGGCTGTGAATAATCTTGATTTTGAGTTAGATTTACAGGCATTAACCAAGGGTTAAATGCAAAATGATGATTTTCACAAATTTATCAGCACAATTTTACCAGAAATTACATTAAATCAAGGGTAACCAATTTGTACGGGATGGTTGCAGTATCAAACCAACTCCGAATTGTAATTTGAAGTTATAGGGATCTGTATTAGATACCCAATGGTTAATTTGAACCCTCAATTGCACCAAAATACAGTGATTAGCACTGATTTATAAATTAATGCTCTGTTTTGTGTGCAAAAAACAGAGTATGCGGGGAGTCCAGATCTGGTGCCTTAGACTTCAAATAAGCTCAAATGCTTTCAAAGCCATCAATAGCAATGAGTCTAGTAGATGATTAAGCCAAGAAACACAAGATTTGACCAAATATTGAAAGCTTAATCTCTGTTTTACCAAAGTCACCTGCAGATTTGATGAAGAGCTTGGATCTCACTGTAGACTTGATGAAATTGAATTATGTCTTCACCAGCTTGTAGAGCATGCTTGAAAACCCCCGGGGCTAAGAGGAATTGAAGCAATTTGATTTGATGAGCACAAGATCTGTAATTTCATCGGAAAAGTCTGCGCTGGAAAAAACGTGGAATTCTTCTGAATGCGCCGACAGTTTGCTGCGTTTTTTGCATAGGCTAGAGCCCAATGATGTTAGCTAGCTATGGTTAGAAGCTTTTGAGCTATTGTTGTGTGTGCAAGAAGAATGGAGTCCTCCACTGGCTGGGGGTGAAGGGGGAAGTGAAAAACTAACTAAAAATTTGATTATTTGCTAATTATCTACTAATCCTAATTAATTAACTAATAGGCTCATAAACCTAATTGATTCTAGGCATGACTCTGATACCATGTTGAAATTTGAGCATAATGATGAGCTATGGTGGATCAAACACTAGAATCAACATCATTAACAAAGTGATTAGCAAATGATTAAGACGTAATTAGTGAATAATTAACAAATAGATTAATGTAGGCATGGATACTCAAAAACTAGCAAATTCTCATTAGGGCTATGCCTCAATTTATAGAGTTTACATCAAGCATCAAATCCCATTGATTTCTCCATGATTCACTCCACCTCTTTTCCCTGATTCTCTCCACCTCTTCACTTTTCCCAGAATATCTCCACACTTCCTAAATCTTCTCATGCTACCCTTTATTCTCTCCCAATAGATTCTTCTCACCTTTTCACAGGTTCTTTCACATTTACTCATCCTCTTTTACAGCCTCTAACCAAGGGCTTGTTCCCGCACACACCCTATTCACTTGTATTTTCAACAGCATTGAGTTTCTTATAGTCGATGCAGACCCGCCACTTGTTGTTTTTCTTTGGGGTGACTACCACTGGTGAAACCCATTTAGTATTGTGAACCAGAACAATAAACCCAGCTTCTACAAGTTTCTGCAACTCTGAGCACAAAGCATCGGTTTTTAGGGGCCCTTATCTCCGATACTTCTGAGCCACAGGCTTCGCATCAGGCTTCAGCTCTATCTTGTGCTCTATGGCAGTCACATGGCGAAGGTGGCGGTAGCTAGTTGCGAAGAGGTCATGGAAATCTTTGAACATTTCTAGGGACTCGTCTTTCTCACTTGGCGTGAGGTCTGGGGAAAGCATAGATACAGCTGTTGAGGACTAGCTATTACCTTTTCTGCAGCAGGTGGCGGGGTACACCCCCATCATGTAAACTTCCTCCTCTGAGAACTCCTCCCCCCCGTCTGATTCTTCCATTGATTCAGACACCGAGGATGAGAGAGTATCACTGTCTTGCTCCTCTTCTTCTGGTTCAGTGGCACCTGGTTGCACCGGGATCTTCTCCTTAGAAGCACCAAAAGACATGTGTCCTGTCTTCCAATAGCTGACTGCATCACTCTTTCTCAACCATGGTCTCCCGAGTATGGTTGGGTAACTCTTGCCTATATCTTCAATGTCCACCACATAGAAATTGACGGTGGTGGTCAACCCATTGACAGTGATGGGCAAATCCTCAATGACTCCCAAGGTGGCGAGTCGTCGACCATCTGCTACCTTGATTCGAGTGGAGGAACGCCTTGTGCATTTCAAATTCAATTTCTTCATGATACGGGGCACCATGATATTACATGCAGCTCCCCCATCGACACACACACTTTTGACATGGCAATTATCTATGATGACATCTACTGTATCTGGGTGCTGATCAATTTCTTCAGAGATAGAAGAGACCTCTCATACCTTTCCCTTTTTCTTGCTCCTCCTTGTTGAGAGCCCTTGCTATAGCTCACGTCTCACCTTAGGGCTTAATGCTATTAGTTGAGGGAGCGTGATGCTCAAAGACCGATAAGCAAGGTCTTGAACGGCCGAATAGTCCTCTTGCCCTGAGCCAATAGGAAAATCCAAGGGCGACCACTTACTCCTGCGAGATCTTTTAGTCTTCTCTCTTGGTGGGTCTTCCATCTCAGCATTGGAGGGCTCTGAGAAGGACACCTTCTTCTTGGGTCAGCCCGGAGAGGGGTCTGAGGTGGTACAATTGTTGAGATATTGAGCTCCACTCGTGATATGCCAGGGTGACCGTTGTGCATTTATGTCACCGACTTGTTAGCTGTAGATGCGGTTGGTACACTGCCCATGAATAATAGCTGGATGATAGCTATCCTTATGTACTCTAGTTCGTGGCTCAGTTAGTATGCCACCTTAGTTAGCTGAGTTTGGTTTGAGACCCACATATAGGGTTCTTCTATTTCTTTGTACTAGAGTTCTTTTGGCTTACACAACTAAGAAGAGGAAAATTGTTTTCAGCCTCCACCTTTGTGTGTATTTCCCCATTGTGTATGTGAGAAAGCCGCAAGTGAGACTCCTTCCTTCTCTCCCACTATCTTCACATGGTATCAGAGCCTGGTTCGTGGTAAGGAGCTCAAGAAAGCAAACCAAGTTCGCGGTGTCCTGGTAAGAGGACCAGTGTTGCTTTTCGTTTTCGAGTCTGGGAGCAAATCTCTGCAGGTAGCACAGCCGGAAAGTGCAAGAGTGCATTGTCTCAGATTGAGACGCCCTTCGCGGTGTGGCGAGAGGGCAGTATATGCTGCGGGACTTTATTTTTATGATTCGAGGCCATTTTGGGGCCCGTTTTGGAGGCGAAAGTTCTCCGCAAGCACTGAGAAAAAGGCCCTGTTTTTGCTGTGTGACCACTGCTCTGTAGGTCGGTGAAAAGTTACCGCAGAAATTGCATCGTATGCCTGTGCACAGAGATATTGGGAGTTACAGAATCATTCTTATTGCCTGTTGATGCAAAATCGTCACTAAGAAGTGACTGTGTGGTCAAATACCACTTTCGTCAGTTTTGCAGATTTGCCCTTGTGAGGCAGAAGCTGTGTTTTTTATAGTGACAGAATATTTTGGAGTGTTCTGTAATGGCGTCTGATTCTCTTTCACAGATTGTCACTGAAAAGCTTGACAAGAACAACTTCCAAGCATGGAAGTTTAGAATGATGAATTTCCTTATGGGAAAAGGCTATTGGGAGTTCATTACAGGAAATGAAGAAGAACCAGTTCTTCCTAATGTTCCCAATCAACAGGAAATGCAGGCATTTAAAGGATGGCATGAGAGAGCCAAAAAAGTTATGTACTGGCTGTCTATCAGTATTTCAGATTCTATGATTGTGCATATTCAGGATGCAAGTACGCCAAAGGAGGCATGGGATACTTTGGCAAAAATGTACAGCACAAATACGCAAGCCAGGAAAATGCAGCTCAAGCAGGAGTTGCACAATGTGCAGAGAGAAAATATGAGCATCAATGACTACCACATGAAGGTGAAGAAAATTGCAGATGCACTTGCTTCCATTGGGTCGCCAGTGGAAGATGATGATCTAGTTTCTGTGACCTTGAATGGTTTAGGAAAGGATTATGCACAGTTCCAGACATCCATTGCCGTCCGTGAAAAATTTCGTGATTTTGAGGAATTGTTTGCTCTTCTAATCAACTTCTTTTCCCAAGGTCAAGGATCTCCACATCAGAATCCTCGGTGCCTAATTCAGTTAGAAGATTCACCCTTGGAATATTGGGACATTCCATGCGATAATGACCCTTCTGGTGGCACTCGTAGCACGCAACATTGGCACGTTCTCTTGGAGGGCAATTGGCTTGATTTCTGATGTCCACCATCTCAAGCCGAAGATCATTCAGAGCCTTGGCTAGGTCATTGACTCCGGTTTCTTTAGCAGGAGGGGCCAAGCAAGTAGGAAGGAGGGGGGCTTGTGGGCGAGGCTGGGGAAATCTTCCAGGTGGAGGGTGAGGATATACACCTTGTTGAGGGTAATCACCTAAGGGAGGACCATACATTTGAGGTGGAGGCGGTGGATACATCCCTGCTGAGGGGTGGGGGTATGCCCTTGAGTTAGACCCCCAGGTTATTGTTGCAAGAATTGAGGGGGTTGCAAAGCGACAATCGTCTTCTTTGAAGCGGGGTCAGACTGAACTTTATCAAACTTTTGAGCAATCTCATGTGCTAGCACCATAGTTTCTGGATTCTCCCATTTAAGCTTGAGGCAGAATTCGTCACTTGCTCTTGCTCTACAAGGTAGCCCAGCACATGCTGAGTCATTCCAGCTCAAAATCTGGCATTGTCCTCCTGCGTGGCAATTAAACGGTCCAGGAGCATGGCCTCTCGATCCACATATCGACGCGCCGTCTCACCTTCTGACTGCTTCAAGTTTGCCACCTGTAGGTACACATTCTCCAGCTCCTCTTCTTTCCTGAAATACTCAATCATCGCTGATGTCAACCTTGGCCAGCTTTCGCAAACGTCTTCAGCCTGCTTTTGATACCACACTTGAGCCAAACCCTCTAGAAATGTGGGAAGAACCAACAGCCATCTATCTTCAGTAAGAAAGTTGAGAGAAACACAACGGCGCTTGAAGGCCACAAGATACTCATTTGGATTTTCTTCAACCCGTCCACAGAACACGGGAATGTCAGCCATGCTTGGAAAATGGAAAAGAGAGAGATGAAATGAGGCTTATCTATGGGCAAACAATGGAAAAGAGGTAGCTTGAACTGAAAATCAGGTGAAGATACATCCACAAAGCACACATATGCAGGGTAGGGTGTGACTGGTGTATTGTGAAATACTACACGGGAAGAATCTTCAGCATAGAATAGCTCATAGACAATCTTAAAAGGACCAACCCTCATGATATCGCATCCATTTTTACAAGCGAGGGTTAGAGACGGTGCTACATGAGGTTGTTCATTAAGGCAAACAAGAATGCCATGACAAATGTCAACAGTTGGAGAGCTTGCACATCACCTTTAGCTTCTTCCAGTTCTTGTAATCGCCATGCTATTTCTTCAAGGGGTGTGCGGTTTGGCATCCTTCTTTTGAGCAATGTCCTTGAGAACCTTTCTGATGATCTTCCAAAGTCGGTAAACTCGTATCAAATATGCCCAACACTTAGTTTCATGTGATGACCACAACCTTTGCATTCCTTACAAATGATCACTCTCATTCGTGGCTTGCGACTTTTTTGGGGCGGTGCTTCCGCTCGTTTCATGCGTGATAGAAGTACAAACTTCATGTGCCAAGAAATCAGCAACTAGATTTTGAGCTCGAGGGGTATGCTGAATTTTTACCTCTTCAAATTGTTGGCAAAGTTCCAATGCTTGTTGATGTCATGAAACCAAGCCTTTGCTCCGCACCTTCCACCTTCCACTAGTACTTGTTCACACATGAGTTGAGAATCTCCTTGCACCTCAAGTTGCTTGATGCGATGTTCTTGCACCTTTTGTAGCCCAAAAATGAGTGTCGAGTACTCAGCTTGGTTGCAAGTACTTGCTGGTGCAGACTTGCTATAACAATACACCTCATCCCTTGGTGAAGTAAGCTTCACACCTACACCACCAGCCTTGGTTGAAGGTTTGTATGTGCCGTCAAATTGGAGGAGCCAAGATGTCATCACACCAAAACTAAAATTCGGACATCCCAAGTTTCTCGGTAGTCCAAGATAGGTAGAAGGAGAGGGTGAGGAGAATTCAATACTTGAGCAAGACGTTTGGCACCAAATAAACTTGCAATCCTTTGTTGATAGTTTATCTTTAGACCAAAAATAATTACAACTTGAAGCTCAAAATGAGGCACAAAAGGTTGATTAGGTACAAAGGGATTCCTTGGCCAAAACATTACCAACCATAGCTGAGCCCTAGAAACTTTTGTAATGAGATCGAGAAGAAATCATTCAAGACGAGCTCATCCACAGGAATTATAAGCAGATGCGCCAAATCTCCCCCCAAGCTTGGGAAGCATCCCACCCTTCGAAGAATGTCACCCTTTTAATTACCTGTGATGCAGCAAGTAGCTCGATCACCACACAATGAGTAGAATTGAAATCAAAGTCCTCCCAGTGTATCACTAGTTCTTCACCTTGAATCATCCACAGTGTATCATCCCACCCGTCGTCTCCTTGAACAATGCATTGTACAATCAGTTGTTGAAGATTGACATGAAGATCAAGAAAGAGATCTCGCCAATTGGTAGCGGTAATGAGTGGAGGACACCAAGCACCAAATCCTTGAACTCATCGAGAAGTGACATAAATATCCACCCTCCTTGTGTGGCATGTGTCCAAGGAGTTATCTTGAAAAAGTTTAAAATCTACGATCTAGTATCAGATATGAATAGAGCACATGAAATGAAGTACTTTTGATTTTTACAACAAGAGGAAACTCCCTACGGTTAGAGAGTTACAGTTCATGAGATTTCACCATATAAGCAATATCATTACACTTTCATCACTTCCTATTTGCTGGCCCATAGGTAAGTCTTCCTTTTGTGAATGGGGAGGTCTTGGGTTCAATTCCCACTCCTTAATAAAAAAAGAGCAGAGGAGAAGAGAAGAGAAGAGAAAGAGAAGAAGAAGAGGATAGGGGAACGAGATCTTTTGCAGGAGCCAGAAAAGTCTGCCCGCGACGTGCAGGTGCACCAGATGACGTAGGAACCCAGGAAAACAGTTGCGATCTATCCGCGATGCGCAGATGCACCAGAAGACACAGGAACTCAGAAAACAATCGCGATTCGTGATCTGTCCGCGACGCGCAGATGTGCTAGCTTCAACCAGGGGGCATGCAGTTGTTGTTCCAGATGCGTAGGAGCGGTTTTGCAGGTGGGGTCGACCAGAAGATGCATGGCGTTGTGCAGGAACCTAGAAGATGCGCAGGAACCGCAGGCTAAAGGCACAAGAACCCAAAAGATGCACAAGAACTGTAGGCTAAAGGCACAGAAACTAAGAAGTTTTGCAGCCGCAGAGACGGAGAACTACGAGCAGAAGATACACAAATTGGAGGCGCAGAAGCAAAGAACCGCACACGGAAGGTGCTGCAGAACTACACCCAGCCGTAGGAGTAACAAATTTTACACCACTAGCCGTGGAGATTTCGATCCCAGCAGCCACACCAATACTATTAACTAGAAAAGAAATCAATGCATGAGGCTAGACGCTAGGCATGGCGATGCTCGAGGGCCATGGAGGAAAAGGGACCGTGAGGGAAGAAGCATTAACATAGGTGGGGAAAAGGGATTAAGAGGGGTGGGAATGAAGAGGGGGACTATGGCACAAGGGGGAAGGAAGAGGGGGAAGAGGAGCATGTACATGATGGGAGGTGGAATGTAGAGATGGAGACATCAAGGGAAAAGAGTCATGCTTTATTGGAAAGGAAGGATGGGGGGGGGGAAATCAAAGTACTAGCTAGGTGGCCTTACAAGAATGAGCGTGTTCCATCAAGGAATAGCCCCCTCCTTTTATAGCCAAGAGAGGGGGTCTAAATGCCTCCTCCCACATGCATGGTGTGTGTGGAAAAGTCTCTCATGTGGGCTAGGTGGTTACACACTCTCAATTGTGTGCGACAACCCTTGGCCTCATTTTTCCACATATATCAACCCCCATATCCCAAGTCTAAGATACTCCTTTGGTCTCTTCCCAATTTTATAATACATTTAAACATCTA
This sequence comes from Cibotium barometz, assembly GCF_041138505.1. Taxonomy (NCBI): domain Eukaryota; kingdom Viridiplantae; phylum Streptophyta; class Polypodiopsida; order Cyatheales; family Cibotiaceae; genus Cibotium; species Cibotium barometz. The sequence goes on from NC_141070.1 coordinate 48,386,905, forward strand.
GGAGGACAAGTGGAGGGTTGGCACAAGGAATCTTGCCACCTCATCCTACTTTCCCATTATTTAACTTGCATTCTTGGACTTTCTATACCCCCCCACATGGGCCTATCCTACATGGAGGGAATAATCCAATATAATATCCATCTCCACCTATTTTATATTACTTCTCCCATGGTCCTTGGGCCATATCTCACTAAATGCAGGTGTGGGACCGCCTAGGTGGAGGGGCAGTACATGGAGTACCCATGCCACCTTATCATTTTATATTATTACTACCATGGATTATGTACAACACACCTTATGGTTCCTCTTACGTGGAAGGATGGCACATGGTCATGCCCTGCCACCTCAACCCTGGGCCTTATGCATACCATATTTTATTATACTATAGCTACACATACAAGCACACACACATATTTATGCCTTTTACCTTGGTCAAATTTATCCATAACAGTAGCTGACATATTCATGAAGGCATTGGGCGGCGCAGAGAAGCTGCGCAAGCTCAGAGACCTACTTGGTGTGCAGCAATTGGGATTGAGCTCAAGGGGGAGTGTTGAGATATCGAGCTCCACTCGTGATATGCCAGGGTGACCGTTGTGCATTTATGTCACCGACTTGTTAGTTGCAGATACGGTTGGTACACCACCCATGAATAATAGCTAGATGGCAGCTATCTTTATGTACTCTAGTTAGTGGCTCAGTTAGTATGCCACCTTAGCTAGCTGATTTTGGTTTGAGACCCACATATAGGATTCACCTATTCTTTTGTACTTAGAGTTCTTTTGGCTTACACAACTAAGAAGAGGAAAACTATTTTCAGCCTCCACCTTTGTGTATATTCCCCCATTGTGTATGTGAGAAAGCCGCAAGTGAGACTCCTTCCTTCTCTCCCACTCTCTTCACATGGAACGTTCCCATTTGATTGTTGGATGAGCAGATATGATCCTGATTTGGAATTGCTTCCATTGGATAAGCACGCGTGCGTTGAGGTAATCTTCCACTTGTAGAGCAGCCACAAGCTCTTGATAGACCACCGTTGTGCATTGTAGTGGGGCTTCATTGGTGTTGTCTTCCAATGCCTCATTGTTGTGCATTAGCAATTGGAGTTCAAGCTTGGAGATGATTATCTTTTGGGAGTGCATCTCATTCATTTTTTCTTTGTATTGTTGGTAGATGTTGGTATATGCCTCCTTAAGCTTTCTCATTTGCAAGGTGACCTTTGCCTGTTGAGGAATGTCTTCAGTGGTATTGGACCATTGGTCCAAGACTGTCTTCAAGCTTGTCTTTGCAATCCTGGAGCTCTTCTTCTTTGTGAATTAGAGTGAGTCGAGCTTGTGCCACTACCTCCGTCTGTTGAGCATGTGCGGATGTCAAGGAGTTATAGTAGGTATGTAGGATTGCCGTTGCTTGTACTGCTGCTGTCAGTTGTGTTTGACTTTGGTGGAGGTTGAAGGTCACATCCCTCACTGCCTTCTCTTGAGCTTGGAGAGCTTGGTTCATGCGCACTTCTTCTACCTCCTTCTCATCTATATGCGCCCGAAGTGCCTTGACCTCTATGGCAATTGCCTGGAATTGGTCTTCGATTTCTGTTGCAGTCTGTCTGTCCAATTCTCTTGCATATTCTTCTTTGGCCAAGCTATTGAATAGTTTTGACATTTGGATCATTTGGCTAGCTTGATGTTGGAGAATGACAGACGATGATGAGGACTGGCAATCCTTTGCTCTAAGTAAGATGTTGCTTCCTGGGAGAGAGCATAAGTCGATGTGGGTGGCCAAACAAGTTCCAGTGTGACTGGGCCCCGTCTCAGTGTTTGTGTAGGCCAGTGGTGACTGGGGTGGCATTTGTTCTTCTTAGTCATGCACTGAATCCTCTTTGGAGCTATCGCTCTGGACCACAAATGCATGTGGTCATCGTGGTTGAGAGGACGTAGATGGCTGCGAACTCTGGAGGGGGTCTCGTGGTTGAGGCGGTGGGGTCTTTTTGCGCATCCTCTTTAGTGGCGGCATCTTTTCTGAACCTGCATCCATGTGCATGTGGTGTACCATTAATCATTAGATTGGTTGGCATGCAGGTATGACCTTTCTATGTGTTTGTGGGAGATCTTATTTTTATACATTCTTTGAGAATGTGGAATGAAAGTGTGTGGTACAATTATTCATGCAATCATCTATGTGCCTAAGCGAAAGCGTGTGAGTACACATGACCTAGTAGCTAGGTAGGGACTAGCTATATGTTTTTTTTTTGTTGGGATTGGTCATAGGGTAGCTAGAACTTAAGCATCACTTCTCAGCCCTAGGTTAAAATCGATTAGCTATATGTGCAAAGATGTACATATGCAAGTGAGTGCTCGTGATACAATCTAATCCTAACTAAGGAAGACTTGGTTTCCCAAATCTTCATTTTTGTCAAGGATGGCTTGCGTGTTGAAGTAGTAGCGCTTCATTCGGCTCCCGTTTATTGTTGTGTTGAATTGGACTCCATTCAATGTTTCTAGCAGAACAGCTCCGATGGGATTCATCTTTCGTACTCGGTAGGGTCCTTGACCTAGATACTTCAGTTTCCCCTTGTGTACTTTGGCATTGTATAACAGGACTAAGTCGCCTTCCTTGATGTCTTAAGCTTTAAGATTTCTATCAAACCATGCCTTTCTTTTGCATTTTTTTGTTGTCATGGCATGGTAGGCGACTAGTCTTGTCTTTGTATGCTTCTCCAACTGATAGAGCCTTTCTTTCAAGGATTCATGGTCTCCCATGCATTCCTGTACTGCTATGCATAGGCTTGGTATTACAAATTGTAGTGGGACCATAGCTTCAAGGCCGTACACCAATTGAAAAGGTGTGTTTCCTATACTGACCTTGAGTGTGGTTCTGTATGCCCATAAGGCTGTATTCAGTTTCTTTGCCCAATCATAATGCTGTGGTTCTACTACCTTGGTGAGGATAATGCATATTATTTTGTAGGTGGATTCAGCTTGTCCATTCCCTTGGGGGTAGTAGGGTGTGCTTTTTCTATGGATTACCATAAAGCTAGACAAGAGTTCTTGGATTACCTCATTGACAAAATGTGTGCCTCTATCCGACACAATTTCAATGGGGCATCCGAACCGGGTGATCACATTTTTGTATAAGAATCTTGCTATGCTTTTGGCATCTACCTTTCTGACTGCTTTAGCTTCAGCCCATTTTGTAAATTAATCAGTTTGGCCACAATGATGTAGCATGCCTGTGTTCCTTTTGTTGCTAGATGGATGGGACCCACATAGTCAATCCCCCATTTTTCAAATGGTTTTTGTGCAACAACTATTGTTAGGGGATTGAAGCCTTTATGTTGTGGTTTAGTAGTCCGTTGGCATACATCACAGCCTTTTACATATTCATAGGCATCTGCCCACAGTATTGGCCACTAGTAGCCTGCAAGGAGAACTTTTCTTGCTATGGCTTCCCCTTGGAAGTGTCCTCCTGCAATGCCTTCATTAGGGTGAGCACCTTCCCTTATAGGTATCGTGTGTACTGCCACTTCTGGTGAAATTCCTTTCATTTCTTTGTATGACCATGGTAGGCAGTCACGGTATTCCATTAGGAGTGCTTTCAGTTTGGTTTCATCTTCCTGTGGAAGCTGTTTCCCAATGAAAACCAGTTTTTCTTCCTCCCCTTCATTGTACGTTTTTTTGCCGGTCCCTCATAGATTGGAGTTTCTCCAATACTATCAGTTTCTTGAAGTTTCAGATTCTCGTAGTGGTCTTGGCATTGCTATTGGCGCACTGCCACTTGTGTAATTCTTGAAGTATTTTGGCACTTCTCAAAGATCAGCCTCTGATGGTGTTGAACTAGCCTGGCATGTGCCATGTGCACTGGGTGGCATAGTTGCATTTACCAATTTGTTAGGCTCTTCTTGACTTTCTTTTTGTGAAGTCTCTTGATCGAGCTTCATCTGCACATGTGGCTTATATTTCCTAAACTTTTTACGTCGGGAACTGTGGGGTAACTTTTCCACTGGTAACGTGTTTCCAAGTAAGGGTTCATTTGCAGCGCATACTCCTTCCAGTCCCTCAGGGGACCATTCAAGAGGTAGTGGTTCTAATTTTGAGGGAGCTGGCTTTGCAAGGTACAATTCGACGATCCTTGTTTGGACTCATTCGAATTCATTGAAGTGTTCGGGCTTGGCTTTTCTGCAATTTTCTCCTTCAGCTTTCTTGCGGGATCTTCTGCTATTATTCAACTTTGGAGGTGGAACTTTTGGGAGCTTGACTGCCATTAGGGCATGCAAAATGGCTAAGTTATTATCAAAGATTTGATCATCAATTTCAGCATTTTCAGCCTCTATTTCAAGGTCCCAAGGAAAATCGAAGTCATCATTGGTCTGGGTACCTTCTTTAGGTTCATTATTCCACCCGAGGTTCATTATTCCACCCGAGGTCAGCCATAAAGAATGGCACCTCTAGATCGATTGGTTCTTCATGTGTGAGTGGAGGATCTACCTGTAGCACCTTAGCATCAATCTACGAGAAGATGGGGTCTAATCAGTGGTAGTTGTTGATGCTTGTCAATGTTTGTATCTACTTATTGACATTGCTTTGTGAGTCCCCCGCTATGGTATGCTATTGCAAGGGAGCTAATTTGCTTGAGATTTTTCCGTGGAAGATGTGTCATCCAATGCTCTAGGCACAATTGGTTTTATAGCTCCTATTCCCACATTCACCCTGACTATAGTGTCACGATTTTGGATTGTTGTCAGTCTATCAATTCCCCAGTCATGGAGGACTGATGCTTCCCGTAACCAAGGACGTCCCAGTAAGATTTGATAGGATTTTTTGGGGAGATCCAAGATTGTGAATTGAAGGGAAAAGCAGACTCCTACAACCTTTGTGGACACGCCATTCACTATTCCCAAGGGTTTAGCCCGTGAATCATTGGCAAGGTGTATGTTGAAATTAGCCTTTTTCATTGGTGGGAGACCCCATTCTTTGTAGAGCTCCTTTGATAGGACATTTACACTTGCTCCACCATCCACTATGGCTTGGACTTCATTATATGTCTTGTGGATCAAAGGCATAGTAAAGTTGCGTATGTCATCTCTCTCACCCATCTGCACAGGGATATCTTCGATGCCGTTCATAGGTGGAGGGGGATTTGTGAGTTCAATCCATCCTTTGAAACTCTCCCAGAGATTGGGACAATTCCGTAGGAGGATTCCGATGGGAATCGACACAGGGCAACTCAAGATGCTAGAGAGTGCGGCTCCTTCAATTTGACGTGGCGGTACATTATGTTGTGGAGTCTGTTGTTGGAACAAAGGCTCCAGTACAGTATCAATACTATGTGGGGCCAAGTCATGGATTGGGTCTTGAGCTTGTTTCTCAGCCTCAAATTGTTGAAGTGCTTGAAAATGAGCCTTCTCCACCTCTGCATTTGGGTATGGAGCTTATTTTAATTGAGGCTCGGGAGTTGATGTGGATGGGCTCGGCTGCTCATTGCTTGGCGGAGGTGGAGGCACTTGTGCTTTCTTTTTAAGAAGTCGCTTTAATTAGATTGGAATGTTAGGGTCCTTGGTGGCCTCTTTCTGTTGGCGTGTAATTACATTGACAGGTTGTGATATTACACTTACCGTAGACCCAGACTTTGACGTTCCACCATAATGATGCCGATTGGGATGTCAGGCTTAACCTCTATTTGTTGTGGGACTTTATTTTTCATGGGACAATCCATACAGGCATGTCCTATGCCACAATCTCTGCAGAATGGTTGGAAAGCAGTGGGGTTTCTACCACGATGAGGGCACTCTGCGATCCGGTGATTTTCTCCACAACCGTAGCACTTGATTGGTGCTCGATATGTGTTGGGACGTACTTGATTTGCATTAGACCCTCTGCACCTTCTACATAGTACATTGGGTACTGTGTTTCATACTCAAATGTCGAGTCTACTTCCTCGGTGTAATTGATGTATTGGAACTGCCTGAGGAGCTGGATTTGGTGCTCTTGGATATGGTCCTGGATTTGGATTCTTGAGTAGTTGTGGGACCTGTGTCCGAACAGGAACAAGATTTAGCCTCGGAGATGGGGGCGCTTGTGCAAGTGCCGGTTGCTTGTACACTGGCATGGGTGCCGCTTGGTATTGTTGAGGTTGAGGTGGGTTTTTGCGCATGTTGAAGATGCAACTGTTTTCATCATGGCCGCCGATGACGCAGATATGGCACCACAACCTTGGCAGTGGATTTGCTTGTGTAGTGATCCTAGCTCTTAGGACGACCGGGCACTCATTTGCTACATGATTGGCCCTTGATTGTTATTATTTCTTCGATTAAAGAAATTGTCAGCGGTCGATATCCCCATCATTGTCATGATGGCGTCTAGCCATGTTGTGGCGTGGAGGATTTAAAGGGGTGATTGGATCCGGGGTAGAGGATTGTCGAGGGCAGTGGTTGTAGCAAAGTTGTATGCGGATTTGGCGAGTGTTGGAGTCGGAGGCATTGGCCGAAAGGTAGCTCCATGCAAATTGGGCGAGATTTGCAAAGGGTGTCTCTATTGCAAGTGCGGGTGTTGATGTAGTTTTGTTGGGAGGGTTAGAGTGGTAATAGTTTGTGTAGGGACCATCATGTTAATAATGTGCCTAAGATTGTCCTACGTGTGTAGGAAAATGTGCCTGTGCAGACAAATCATCAATTGGAGGTCACGGCATAAAGATACGAATGAATTTGTGTGAAATAAGGCCCACATGGGGGTGCAAATGAGCGAGTGCTATGGATGCCAAAATGGTGTGCAATCGGCTAGAAAAATACCCCGTAGCGTGGTGTTTCCGTGTGTGAAATCTTGGTTCAAACGGGGTCCAATTTGGGTCCCAAACGGGCACGATACGATGTGTTGAAGTAGGGGTAAAATTGGCCTTGGGGGGGGCTTGGTCTTAAGGGTAGTGTGAATGGACTTTAAGTCCAATTGAGGGGTTTAAACCAAGTTAATTCTAGTTAGATTAACTAACCTATATCCTCCCAATTACTGGAACTGGGTAGTTAACCTAACTAGTTTTACTAACTATAGTTAGTTACTGAAGGTTAGTTAAACTAACCTAACTGTTAGTAACTAACCTAGGTTCAACCTAACTAAAATAAACTAACCTAACCTAGGTCTAACCTAATCTAGGTCTAACTAACCTAACCTTGGTTAGTCTTCGGGTTAGGTTAGGGATTTTTAAAAATAAAAATAAAAATAAAATTTGGGGGGGCGAGGGTGGGTTTCGACTGGAGTCTGTGGGGGGGGGAAGGGGATTTTTGTGTTCGGCAGCGCCGGGGGGGGGGGGGGGTGTGTTTCGAGTGGCGGCGCGGGGGGGCGACTGAGAGAGGGGGGATTTTCAAACGGAGGGAAGGGAGGTGGAGGGGAGGTTGGAGGAGGTGAGGCGGGGTGTGGATGGCAGAGGGCGGCGCAGGGAGGAGGTGGCAAGGGTGCGGGGGGTGGATGGCGGAGGGCACGGGAAGGAGGTGGCGGAGGGGTATAAAAGAATGATTTTCAATAGAATTAAATTCTATGTATAGAAAGATGCATATTGATTATTATTTTAATTACAAAAGTGTTAAATTCATCAAAATGGATTTTTATGCATAAATAGACGCATAAAAGAATAATTTTTTTATTATAAAAGTGTTACTTTCATCATTATTGATTTTTATGCATAAAATGATGCATAAAAGAATTTTCTTAAATTATAAAAGTGTTACTTTCATCAAAATGGATTTTTATGCATAAATAGATGCATAAAAGAATAGATTTTTTATTATAAAAGTGTTACTTTCACTATTATTGATTTTTATGCATAAAAGAATATATTTTTTATTATAAAAGTGTTACTTTCATCATTATTGATTTTTATGAAAAAAATGATGCATAAAAGATTTTTTTTAATTATAAAAGTGTTACTTTCATCAAAATGGATTTCTATGCATAAATAGATGCATAAAAGAATAATTTTTCTCTTATAAAAGTGTTACTTTCATCATTATTGATTTTTATGCATAAAATGATGCATAAAAGAATATATTTTTCATTATAAAAGTGTTACTTTCATCATTATTGATTTTATGCATAAAAGAAAATTTTTAATTATAAAAGTGTTACCTTCATCAAAATGGATTTTTATGCATAAAAAGATGCATAAAAGAATACATTTTTTTATTATAAAAGTGTTATTTTCATCATTATTGATTTTTATGCATAAAACGATGCATAAAAGAATTTTTTTATCAAAATAAGAGTTCACTTTAATCCTATGTTTAAATCCCATGACTATTGGAAAAATGAATAAGTAAATACTCAGTGAAGGAAAATTATACCGTTTCATATTCTCTAGGATGGTAATGAGAAAATTTAAAAAAAACTATCGAAGTCGGAATTTTAGATAAATGACTAATTTATTCCTCATAGGAATTCGTGTTTAGTTTTGAATTCAGTAAAGTAGTAATTGAAATATTACCTTCGAGAAAGATAGTTCAGGGAGAACCTTTACAGACTCAAACCCTGAATCAGACTATGACCAAGACGTAACTCCTTCGTCAGTTTCAAGAAATGACGATGTGACCAGTTCAATAATCTACACTCAAATCACCCACCGAATTTGAAACTAAGTTGAGACCTTTGATTTTGATCTGAGGATCAAGAATTCAGAATTCAAGGAATTCTGCTTGGGAATCCAGACCTGTGATCTAGAAGTCTTGGGATACGGAATTAAGATATACTCATTGTATTCAAAAGAAAATCAAAACTGAAAACTTGCATAGAAATCCTATTTTCTTAACTTACGCCAGAATGCTGGAGGGAGCATTTGGTATATGTGTGTTCTAAGGGAAGTTCGGTTGCAACAGCTTGGGGGGAGTGTTCAAAGGACGGCTCATGTGGCAAAGCCTTTGACCAGCCTCGATATGGTTAAAATGGTGCGCTTCCGGTGTACGATGGACGAGGGCTGACGAAGCGGTCTGTGAGTAAAGTGCCAGGACACCTAAGGAGGATCCTGGGGAGGGTTCTAACCAGGCGATGCACGGGCTCGCGGTGCCAAGGACACCCATGCGTATGTCGAGGAAGATATATATGTATGATGACGAGAAACTTATTGTAATCTGTTATTGGATCTCGTTGCTGACCTACTGGTCTCAACGGAGAGTCCAGAGTGATACTGTTTTGTGAGAAACAAGGACTGAATGGAAATTTTGAGTTGTGACATCTGTACCCAGTAATTGTTTGTTAATGGATTGTCTTTTAGATTAAAGTTTGAAGAGGAGTGTGTGAGTATCTGTATTCTAAAGCAAAAGTTAAGAAAGGCTTTCAATTACGGGAGAGAATGTAAGATTCCTCCCCAGCCTCTCAAGATGTCCAGCATCTTCCCCTCTAATCAAATCCTTCTTCAGAAATATAAAAGATCTTGTTTCTACCTGTTTTGACCTAGAGAGAGAAAATATTCTAGAGAGAGGTTATTCAGATTTTGAATATTTTTGGATGGAAAAATATCTCTTCTTATTAAAATAAGTTTCCCCGAAACATAAGTTCAAAAAGATTTTCAGAAGGTGCAATAGAAATCAAGTATAATCTGTTCAAGAGGCCTTACCCTAGGGGTCCAGATTTTTGAAAAATTTTAAATTAAGTTTTTGAGGGGCCAATTAGATTTATCCAATTGTGTGGAGAAGATAAATAGAAGAAATAAACAAAATCTTCCCAAAAATGAGTAAATACTCACATAAGATGAAGAGTGGACTAAGGACCAAAGGAATTACTAAAAAAATAGATTTTTGACAACTCAGAATGGGGATTCCCCCCTCATGAATGAGGCGCCTACTTCACATGTGTGGTGGAGTTTTAAATCATCAAAAATTGAGATATTTCATCTCTCCTCTCTCCTAATTCAAGTCTCTCCTCTCTCCTCATGAATGAGGCGCCTACTTCACATGTGTGGTGGAGTTTTAAATCATCAAAAATTGAGATATTTCATCTCTCCTCTCTCCTAATTCAAGTCTAGTTCCAAAAAGTAGCTAAAGTGACCTAAAAATGGTCAAAAATTGACCAAACTGATCTAGAAAATTCTAGAATCAGTTTGCTTGGTTAGGAGCTCACTTTTTCCTACAAATACAAGCCTCCCCCTTTGTTGAAGCTTAATAGTGTTTTATGCACTGTTACTCTACTCCCAAGAGCCAAGATCTGTGAATTTCTTAATAATTCACTAGTTTTTGACCATTCCCTCTTCTAAAGAATTGGTGGCCACTCTTGTTGCAAACAAGAGTAGACCCCTCAAACCATCAAGCCAAAGAAAAGCTCCGAGAGTTCATGTAAACTAGAAATCTTATATTTTTCTTTATTCTTTTAATGGTGTTCTAAATTGTTTGTTATCTTAAAATGATAAACAGATGCTATGCCTTCTTGGAAAGGCTTTCCCCCTCTCTCATTCTTAAAATCAGCACTTCTTTATCCCAGTAAAGTGATCTAATTGTTAGAATTAAACTTTTCATATTGTTTCTCTCTTAAAAGTGAAAATTGATTAGTTTGGAATGCTTTAAACCAATTGGGGATAATTCCTAAGTAGATTAAGGTTAGAAAAATTGAAAAATGGTCAGCCATACAAAGGAGGTTATGGCAAAATTTTCTAAAATTTTGTGAAATAAATTTCATCTTTTATTAATCAAAAAGAGTAATCCCCATCGTTAGTGTATTCTAAAAGTGTCATTTTCATTCATGCATAGAAAGATGCATATTGATTATTCTTTTTATTATAAAAGAGTAATTTTTAATAGAATTAAATTCTATGCATAATAGAAAGATGCATATTGATTATTTTATTATTATAAAAGAGTGATTTTTAATAGAATTAAGTTCTATGCATAGAAAGATGCATATTGATTATTATTTTTTATTATAAAAGAGTGATTTTCAATAGAATTAAATTGTATGCATATAGAAAGATGCATATTGGTTATTTTTTTATTATAAAAGAGTGATTTTCAATAGAATTAAATTCTATGCATAGAAAGATGCATATTGATTATTATTTTTATTTAATAAAAGAATGATTTTCAATAGAATAAAATTCTATGTATAGAAAGACGCATATTGATTATTATTTTTATTACAAAAGTGTTAATTTCATCAAAATGGATTTTTATGTATAAATAGATGCATAAAAGAATTTTTTTTATTATAAAAGTGTTACTTTCATCATTATTGATTTTTATGCATAAAATGATGCATAAAAGAAATTTTTTTATTATAAAAGTGTTACTTTCATCAAAATGGATTTTTATGCATAAATAGATGCATAAAAATTTTTTTTTTTAAAAGTGTTACTTTCATCATTATTGATTTTTATGCATAAAAGAATATATTTTTCATTATAAAAGTGTTACTTTCATCATTATTGATTTTTATGCATAAAATGATGCATAAAAGATTTTTTTAATTATAAAAGTGTTACTTTCATCAAAATGAATTTCTATGCATAAATAGACACATAAATGGATTTTTTTACTTTCATCAAAATGGATTTCTATGCATAAATAGATGCATAAAAGAATAAAATTTTATTATAAAAGTGTTATTTCATCATTATTGATTTTTATGCATAAAATGATGCATAAAAGAATATATTTTTCCTTATAAAAGTGTTACTTTCATCATTATTGATTTTATGCATAAAAGAAAATTTTTAATTATAAAAGTGTTACCTTTATCAAAATGGATTTTTATGCATAAATAAATGCATAAAAGAATAAATTTTTTTATTATAAAAGTATTACTTTCATCATTATTGATTTTTATGCATAAAATGATGCATAAAAGAATTTTTTATCAAAATAAGAGTTCACTTTAATCCTATGTTTAAATCCCATGAATATTAGAAAAATGAATAAGTAAATACTCAGTGAAGGAAAATTATACCGTTTCATATTCTCTAGGATGGTAATGGGAAAATTTAAAAAAAAAACTATCGAAGTCAGAATTTTAGATAAATGACTAATTTACTCCTCATAGGAATTCGTGTTTAGTTTTGAATTCAGTAAAGTAGTAATTGAAATATTACCTTCAAGAAAGATAGTTCAGGGAGAGCCTTTCCAAACTCAAACCCTGAATCAGACTATGACCAAGACGTAACTCCTTCGTCAGTAATCTTCAAGAAATGACGATGTGACCAGTTCAGTAATCTACACTCAAATCACCCACCGAATTTGAAACTAAGTTGAGACCTTTGATTTTGATCCGAGGATCAAGAATTCAGAATTCAAGGAATTTTGCTTGGGAATCCAGACCTGTGATCTAGAAGTCTTGGGATAAGTCTTGGGATACGGAATTAAGATATACTCATTGTATTCAAAAGAAAATCAAAACTGAAAACTTGCATAGAAACCCTATTTTCTTAACTTACGCCAGAATGCTGGAAGGAGCATTTGGTATATGTGTGTTCTAAGGGAAGTTCGGTTGTAATAGCTGGAGGGAGCATTTGGTATATGAGTGTTCAAAGGACGGCTCACGCGGCAAAGCCTGCCCAGGTCTTGACCAGCCTCGTTATGGTTAAAATGGTGCGTTTCCGGTGTACGATGGACGAGGGCTGACGAAGCGGTCCCTGAGTGAAGTGCCAGGACACCTAAGGAGGATCCTGGAAGGTTCTGGCCAGGTGATGCACGGGCTCGCAGTGCCGAGGACACCCATGCGTATGTCGAGGAAGATATATATGTATGATGATGAGAAACTTATTGTAATCTGTTATTGGATCTCGTTGCTGACCTGCTGGTCTCAACGGAGAGTCCAGAGTGATACTGTTTTGTGAGAAACAAGGATTGAATGAAAATTTTGAGTTGTGACATCTGTACCCAGTAATTGTTTGTTAATGGATTGTTTTATAGATTAAAGTTTGAAGAGGAGTGTGTGTGAGTATCTGTATTCTAAAGCAAAAGTTAAGAAAGGCTTTCAATTATGGGAGAGAATGTAAGATTCCTCCCCAGCCTCTCAAGATGTCCAGCATCTTCCCCTGTAATCAAATCCTTCTTCAAAAATATAAAAGATCTTGTTTCTACCTGTTTTGGCCTAGAGAGAGAAAATATTCTAGAGAGAGGTTATTCAGATTTTGAATATTTTTGGATGAAAAAATATCTCTTCTTATTAAAATAAGTTTTCTCGAAACAGAAGTTCAAAAAGATTTTTAGAAGGTGCATTAGAAATCAAGTATAATTTGTTCAAGAGGCCTTACCCTAGGGGTCCAGATTTTTGAAAAATTTTAAATTAAGGTTTTGAGGGGCCAATCAGATTCATCCAAATGTGTGGAGAAGATAAATAGAAGAAATAAAGAAAATCTCCCCAAAAATGAGTAAATACTCACATAAGATAAAGAGTGGACTAAGGACCAAAGGAATTACTAAAAAAATAGATTTTTGACACCTCAAAATGGGGATTCTCCCCTGATGAATGAGGCGCCTACTTCACATGTGTGGTGGAGTTTTAAATCATCAAAAATTGAGATATTTCATCTCTCCTCTCTCCTAATTCAAGTCTCTCCTCTCTCCTCATGAATGAGGCGCCTACTTCACATGTGTGGTGGAGTTTTAAATCATCAAAAATTGAGATATTTCATCTCTCCTCTCTCCTAATTCAAGTCTAGTTCCAAAAAGTAAGCTAAAGTGACCTAAAAAATGGTCAAAAATTGACCAAACTAATCTGAAAAATTCTAGAATCAGTTTGCTTGGTTAGGAGCTCACTTTTTCCTGCAAATACAAGCCTCCCCCTTTGTTGAAGCTTAATAGTGTTTTATGCACTGTTACTCTACTCCTAAGAGCCAAGAACTGTGAATTTCTTAATAATTCACTAGTTTTTGACCATTCCCTCTTCTAAAGAATTGGTGGCCACTCTTGTTGCAAACAAGAGTAGAACCCTCAAACCATCAAGCCAAAGGAAAGCTCCCAGAATTCATGTAAGTTAGAAATCTTATATTTTTCCTTATTCTTTTAATGGTTTTCTAAATTGTTTGTTATCTTAAAATGATAAACAGATGCTATGCCTTCTAGGAAAGGCTTTCCCCCTCTCTCATTCTTAAAATCAGCACTTCTTTATCCCAGTAAAGTGATCTAATTGTTGGAATTAAACTTTTCATATTCTTTCTCTCTTAAAAGTGAAAATTGATTAGTTTAGAATGCTATTGGGGATAATTCCTAAGTAGATTAAGGTTAGAAAAATTAAAAAATGGTCAGCCATACAAAGGAGGTTATGGTAAAATTTTCTAAAAATTTGTGAAATAAATTTCATCTTCTATTAATCAAAAAGAGTAATCCTCATCATTAGTGTATTCTAAAAGTGTCATTTTCATTCATGCATAGAAAGATGCATATTGATTATTCTTTTTATTATAAAAGAGTGATTTTTAATAGAATTAAATTCTATGCATAATAGAAAGATGCATATTGATTATTTTATTATTATAAAGGAGTGATTTTTAATAGAATTAAATTCTATGCATATTGATTATTATTTTTTATTATAAAAGAGTGATTTTCAATAGAATTAAATTCTATGCATAGAAAGATGCATAGAAAGATGCATATTGGTTATAGAAAGATGCATATTGGTTATTTTTTATTATTATAAAAGAGTGATTTTCAATAGAATTAAATTCTATGCATAAAAAGATGTATATTGATTATTTTTTGTATTATAAAAGAATGATTTTCAATAGAATTAAATTCTATGTATAGAAAGATGCATATTGATTATTATTTTTATTACCAAAGTGTTAATTTCATCAAAATGAATTTTTATGCATAAATAGATGCATAAAAGAATAATTTTTTTATTATAAAAGTGTTACTTTCATCATTATTGATTTTTATGCATAAAATGATGCATAAAAGAATTTTTTTAATTGTAAAAGTGTTACTTTCATCAAAATGGATTTTTATGCATAAATAGATGCATAAAAGAATAAATTTTTTTTATTATAAAAGTGTTACTTTCATCATTATTGATTTTTATGCATAAAATGATACATAAAAGAATTTTTTTATTAAAATAAGAGTTCACTTTAATCCTATGTTTAAATCCCATGAATATTGGAAAAATGAATAAGTAAATACTCAGTGAAGGAAAATTATACCGTTGTTCAAAAAGATTTTTAGAAGGTGCATTAGAAATTAAGTATAATCTATTAAGAGGCATTATCCTGGGAGTGAAGATTTTTTCAAAATTTTAAATTAAGGTTCCTATGGACCAATAAGATTCATCCAAATGTAGGGAGGAGGTAAATAGAAGAATAAAAGAAAAATCCCCCAAAAATGAGTAAATACTCACATAAGATGAAGAGTTGACTAAGGACAAGATTAATAGTTAAAAAAGAGAGATATTTAGGTGAAATGCACTACAAGAGCTTGAGGGCATACCGACGCTAAAATACCGACGCAAATGTCGAACGTCGGTATGCCCGTCGTAATGTTGGAGGAGACAAGTCGGGCGGGGTATTTTCAAATTTTAGTTTACCGACGCGTATACCGACGCTTATACCGACGCCATTCCGTAGTATATACCGACGCATATTCCGACATATATTCCGTAGTATATACCGACGCTCGTAAGTTTTTTACATCCGAGAGCCTATTTTCTGTTTTTTTCGCAGAGTACAGCGCGTTACAGAGAAGGTCTCTTTCTCTCCCTCTCCTCTTTTTTCCTCTCTCCTCTTTTCTCCTTCTTTCTTCTTTTCTCCTCTTCTCCTTCTCCTAATATGTTCTTGCTTTTACTTTTTAATTTAAGAATTAGGACGTTTAGGGTTTTGTGTTTTTTTGGCTCTCTATGCATGTTGAGAGCTCTCTATGGATGCATAGATCTCCTAATGCATGCATAGAGATTTTAGGGTTTTGTATTAGTTCTTATTCTTGTGTTTAATTTACTAATTATTTTATTTAATATTTTATTTTGCAGCTCTTTCACCTCACCAATCTTTCACCAATCCTCTCCTTCAGCTTCGCAAAAAAGAGGTAGATCCTCTTTCGATTTTTCTTGTTTATGCTATTTTCTATGAATTATTGCATCCCTGTTTTATGGTTTAGGGTTAGTTTTGGGTTCTTGTAAGCTTATACATAGGATTAATTTAATATCTATGCATAAAACCTATCATAAGCTTGCAATCTCTATGCATAGCCTTCTTGCAAGCTTTATGCATAAGCTCTATTCATAGAGCTTGCGAGCTTGTGAAATCTCTATGCATAAGCTCTATGCATAGGCTTTATGCATAGAGTTTGCAAGCTTGTGAAATCTCTATGCATAGGCTTTATGCATAGAGTTTGCAAGCTTATAAAATCTCTATGCATAGGTTTCTTACAAGCTTATAAAATCTCTATGCATAGGTTTCTTGAAAGCTTGCATGGACATTGTACATAGAGCTTGCGTAGCCTTCTTGTTGAAAGCTCTATGCATAGCCTTCTTGTAAAAGCTCAATGCATATGAAATCTTGAAAGCTTGCATGGACATTGTACATAGAGCTTGCGTAGCCTTCTTGTTGAAAGCTCTATGCATAGCCTTCTTGTAAAAGCTCTATGCATAGCCTTCTTGTAAAAGCTCAATGCATATGAAATCAGAGGGATGAGCTCAAAAGTGAAAACCAATGTTTTGGATGCCAAGGTTTTGGTCACCAACTGAAAGACTGCCCGACTCCTACCATGTTAAGGGGACAGGGAAGTCAAGGACCCCGAGTTCAGAGACCAACCCTTTTTTACCAGTCCAATCAAGGTCCGTCTCGCCCAAGCCAGGGAAACCCTAGAAGAACTCCAGCTTAGCCATCTGCCTCTATCCAGAGTAACCTCAGAACTCCTTCCCAGAATTGGGGCAACCAAAGAGAAAGAGTTCCACCTCAGACTGCAGCAGCCCCAGCCAGAGTAGTCACAATTTCAGATGTAGTAGAAGAGGAAAGAGGGCAGATCTATGCTGCAATTGAAAACCAAGGGCCTAACCATCAGTTCTCAGTCATCCATACTCCAGCAGAGTATCAGGGTAAGCCTTTTAAGATTTTGATTGATTCAGGCAGTTCTCATTCATTCATTTCCCCTGGATGCTTGTGTAAGCTAGTCTTAGAACAGAAATCAGGGAAACCTATGCAAGTTGAATTGGCCAGTGGGAAGATTCTTTTCACTCACCATGAGACAGATCTTATCCAGTTCAATCTAGATGGTAATGTAACCGACTGTCAGTTCAAAGTCTTACCTCTGGGAGTTTTTGACGGGGGGATCCTTGGAATGGATTGGCTCCACAAAAATCAAGCTGACATACACTATCACAATGGAACCATTTCCTTCCATGACCTTCACGGGAACAAAGTTCAAGGAACTGGAGTTTCCAGATCCCCAGACCTTCAGTTAATAAAAGCTTCCAGGTTGCTGAAAGGACTTAGGAAGAAGTAGCAAATTTATGTTGTCAAAATGAACCCAGTAGACTCAAAGCTCAAGGCTAAAGAACCAGAATGGTTAAGTGAATTTGATGATCTATTCCCAGCAGAACTAACTGAAATGCCTCCAATTCGGGAAGTAGATCATGTGATTGAATTGACCCCCGGAGCTCAACCAGCCCTACGCACGTACAAAATGCCAGTTCCTGAAGCCATCAAACTTAAGGAACAGCTTAGACAGCTGTTAGAACAAGGGTTTGTAAGACGCCTGTTTCACCTTAGACAGCTGTTAGAACAAGGGTTTGTAAGACCCAGTGTTTCACCTTAGGGTGCGCCAGTTCCCTTTCAGAAAAAGAAAGATGGAACGCTTAGTGTGGACAGAGGTCTAAATCAGCTGCTGCTGACAGTTAAGAATAAGTATCCTATCCCAAGAATTGATGAGCTTCTGGACAGGCTAAATGGAGCCCAGATCTTCACAAAGATAGATCTCAAATCCGGGTATTACCAGATCAGGATCAATGATCAAGATATACCAAAAATAGCCATCAATACTCGCTATGGGCATTATGAATTTACTGTCATGCCATTTGGATTGACAAATGTCCCAGCTGCATTCAATCACTTAATGCAGGACATTCTCAAAGAATACTTGGATGATTTTGTTCTAGTTTTCTTTGATGACATTCTGATTTACTCAAAGAATGCAGTTGACCATGAGACTCATGTCAGAAAAGTTCTTGAGATTCTAAGGAAGCACCAACTCTTTGCAAAAAAGAGCAAATGCACTTTCTCTGCTGACCATGTTGAATACTTGGGCTTTTTGGTATCCAAAGATGGAATTTCTCCAAATTTCGCAAAAGTCCAAGCAGTCATAGATTGGCCTGAACCAAAGACAGTGAAAGAAGTCAGAGGATTCTTGGGATTGACTGGTTGGTATAGAATTTTTATACCAAAGTATGCTCTCATAGCTTCCCCCTGACTAATCTTCTCAAGAAGAATACCCCATTTCAGTGGTCTGCCAGGTGTCAGAGTGCTTTTGATAAGCTAAAGACCGCCTTGGTAACGAGTCCCGTTCTGAAGCTGCCAGATTTCTCTCTACCCTTTGAGGTAGTAATAGCTGATGCAAGTGGTTTTTCCCTAGGAGGTGCACTCATGCAGGAAGGTCATGCAGTGGTCTATGAATCCCGAAAGCTCAGAACACATGAGAGGAATTATGCTGTCCACGACCTAGAATTACTTTCACTAGTCTATGCCTTAAAGTTGTGGAGACATTACCTACTGGGAAAAAGATTCACTTTGATGACAGACCATCAGAGTTTAAAGTGGATCTTCACTCAGAAGGACCTCAACATGCGCCAAAGAAGGTGGATGCAGACCCTGCAGGAATTTGATTTTGAAATCAAGTACCGCCCAGGCAAAGAAAATGTGGTAGCAGATGCCCTCAGCAGAAAAGCCTCCTTGCTTGCAATTTCTGTAATATCAAATCCTTTGATTATTGAAGCAAGAGAGAAGATTATGCAAGATAGATTCTTTGGCCCTATTGCTACCCTACTTATGCAGGAAAGCAAAACTCCACAGGAGTTGAACAGAGTTCAAGGGTACAACCTAGATGATGGCATTATGTATTATAATGGCTATGCATTCCCAATGATGAGGGAACCCAAGGATCAAATTCTGAATGAAGTCCATGATGACAGCCTTATAGCAGGACATCCAGGTTTCATCAAAACCTACATGTCTGTAAAGAAAAGCTTCTTTTGGCCTGGTCTGAAAAAGGATGTACTGAATCATGTACGTCAATGTTTGACATGCCAGAAAGTCAAAGCTGAAAGAGTAAAAATGCCTGGGAAGTTACATCCATTGGACGTCCCCCAGATGAAGTGGGAATGTATCAGTATGGACTTTATTACTGGATTACCTTCAGTGCAATCAGGTTACAACTCCATTTTCATGGTAGTTGACAGACCAACCAAAGTTGCCCATCTGATCCTAGTAAAAGAAACTTACACTGCAGTGGATGTGTGGCCAGAGTGTTCCTCAAAGAAATCTTCAGATTGCATGGCCTACCCAGGAGAATAGTAAGTGATCGAGATCCCAAGTTTACTTCAAGGTTCTGCACTGCATTTTTCGAAGCAGTGGGAACTTTCTTGGATCTCAGCACAGCTTATCACCCTGAGACCGATGGTCAAACTGAACGGGTAAACCAATTAATTGAAGATATACTTCGGTCATGCTGGCAGGGAACCCAAGAAGTGGCTAAGCTATCTGCATCTAGTTGAGTTTGCCTACAATGCTTCTTATCGCCGAAGTATCGGGATGAGCCCTTTTAAAGCTCTGTATGGACAAGATTGCTTAACTCCATTACCTTGGTCCGACCCATTGATTAGGGTCGAGATGTCCAGACAGATGCTTGACAACATGGAACAGCAGATGCAGTCAATTCGTAAAGATATTAAAGCTGCCCAAGATCGACAGAAGCAATATGCAGATAAGAAGAGGACAGATAGAGAATTCAAAGAAGCAGATGTGGTCTTCATTCGAGTACGGCCCAAAAGAAGTTCTCTATCTCTTGGGAAGTACAAGAAGTTATCCCCCAGATATTGTGGGCCATATCTGATTACAAAGAAAGTAGGTGACTTAGCCTACGAGCTTCTTCTCCCTCCTCATCTCAAAGTTCATAATGTATTTCATGTAAGCCTTCTAAAGAAATATGTGCCAAGCCCAAATCATGTACTTGATGAAATCCTAACCTCTTCAACCCAAGGGCAACCTGAAGAAATTCTTGATGTTCGAGAGAAGATTCTCAGGAACAGAATTCTCAAAGAACTATTGGTAAAATGGAAGTTCTATCCTTTTGAAGATGCCACCTGGTAGAATGAAGCCGATCTGCAGGATTACCCCCAGTTTGCGAGATGAGGGCATCTCGCGTTCTTCAAGTGGGAGAGAATGTAAGATTCCTCCCCAGCCTCTCAAGATGTCCAACATCTTCCCCTGTAATCAAATCCCTCTTCAGAAATATATAAGATCTTGTTTCTACCAGTTTTGGCCTAGAGAGAGAAAATCTTCTAGAGAGTGGTAATTTAATTTTTAAATATTTTTGGATAGAAAAACACCTCATCTTATTAAAATAAGTTCCCCTGAAACAGAAGTTTAAAAAGATTTTCAGAAAGTGCATTAGAAATTAAGTATAATCTGTTCAAGAGAGGCATTATCCTGGGGGTGAAGATTTTTTCAAAATTTTAAATTAAGGTCCCTATGGACCAATAAGATTCATCCAAATGTAGGGAGGAGATAAATAGAAGAATAAAAGAAAAATCTCCCAAAAATGAGTAAATACTCACATAAGATGAAGAGTTGACTAAGGACAAGGTTAATAGTTAAAAAAGAGATATATTTAAATGATGTATTTTTGACACCTTAGTATGGGGGAATTCCCCTCATGAAGGAGGTGCCTATTTCACATGCTTGAATGAGTTTTAAACTCCCAAATAATGAGATATTTTTATCTCTTCTCTCTTCTGTTTCAACTAGATCCAAAAAGTGAGCAAAATTGACCCAAAAATGGTCAAAAATTGACCAAACTGATCTGGAAAATTCTAGAATCAGTTGGCTTGGTTAGAAGCTCACTTTTTCCTATAAATAGAAGCCTTCCCCTTTGTTGAAACTCAATAGTGTTTTGCACTGTTACCCTGCCTCTCCCAAGTGCCAAAAACAATGAATTTTACTCATAATTCATTAGTTTTTGACCTTCCCTCTTCCAAAAGATTGGTGGCCACTCTTGTTTCAAACAAGAGTAGAACCCTCAAACCATCAAGCCAAAGGAAAGCTCTCAAATTCACTAGTAAGTTGGAGATTCTTCTCTTTTCCATTCATTTTATGGTTTTTTTATGATTTTTGTCTTCTCTAAATTGCAAATGATGTTATGCCTCATTGAAAAAAGGCATTCCCCTCTCTTCTTTAGTAAATCCAACAATTCTTTATCCTAGATGTTTAATTATTGGATAAAATCAAGTTTTCTATAATGTTTCTCTTAAATAAGTAGAAAATGTTTACATTAGAATGAATTAAATACTCTTGGTGAACTTCTAATTAATTTTAGTAAGTAAAAATTAAAAAATGGTCAGCCATACAAAGGAGGTTATGGCAAAATTTTTTGAAAACTTATGAAATAAATTTCATCTTTTATTAAACAAAAAGAGTAATCCCCATCGTTAGAGTATTCTAAAAGTGTCATTTTCATTCATGCATATTGATTAATTTTTATAAATGAATGATTTTCAATAGAATTAAATTCTATGAAAGATACTTATTGATAAAATTTTTATTATGAAAGTGTTACTTTCTTCATTATGGATTTTTATGCATAAAATAATGCATAAAAGTATTTTTTTTTTAATTACAAAAGAGTTACTTTCATCATATTGATTTTTATGCATAAAAGAATAATTTTTATTATAAAAGTGTTACTTTTATCATTATTGATTTCTATGCATAAAAGTATGCATAAAAGAATTTTTTTTATTATAAAAGTGTTACTTTTATCATTATTGATTTCTATGCATAAAAGAATATTTTTTTATTATAAAAGTGTTATTTTTTTCATTATTGATTTCTATGCATAAAAGTATGCATAAAAGAATATTTTTTTAATTATAAAAGTGTTACTTTTATCATTATTGATTTCTATGCATAAAAGTATGCATAAAAGAATATTTTTTTAATTATAAAAGTGTTACTTTTATCATTATTGATTTCTATGCATAAAAGAATAATTTTTTAATTATAAAAGTGTTACTTCTATCATTATTGATTTCTATGCATAAAAGTATGCATAAAAGAATATTTTTTAAATTATAAAAGTGTTACTTCTATCATTATTGATTTCTATGTATAAAAGAATATTTTTTTATTATAAAAGTGTTACTTTTATCATAAATGATTTTTATGCATAAATGGGTGCAAAAAAGATATTTTTTTATATTAAAAGTGTGATTTTCATCATAAATGATTTTTATGCATAAACATATGCATAAAAGATTTGTCAATGGATTTTTTTAATATTAAAGTTTTAAAGAGGTGTGTGTGTATCTGTTTTCTAAATCTAAAGTTAAGAAAGGCAATTCAATTATGGGTGGGTGAGTATTTGTTTGGTTCTAGCGATTCCAGTGGTAGGGTGGTGGCTAACCCATGGGCCGGATGGGGTTAGGCTAGAATCAGTGGAGTTTTAATAATCAAACTGAAAAATCTTAGGATTATGCTAGGATTCGAGTAGCTAATCAATTCCCTGATAAATTTCTCAAATGAGTGGATCAACGGCTGTGCCTGATCTTGATTAGGAAAAAAGTGTTGAATTTACTCAGATGATCAAATTATATCAGTGATAGTTTCCTTCTATCTGGTTTATTCAGGTGAAGGATAGTTTAGAATTGATCTCGTTAGAAAAATTTGTTAAGAAAATTCAAAAAGGTGGAATCGCCCCCGCTTTCCGGGCATGGGAAATTTTCCCGGTTTCGGTTTTCGGAGTGACCACCAGCCTAGTCTCGTGCCCGGACATTCGTGGGCGAGGCCTCGAGTGAGAAACCCTGCCCCGCGCATCAGGGGGCTACTTCCGCTGTCAGCTATACCGGGAGTCCGATGCACGGAGGGGCACGGAGGGGGCAGAGGGATCTCACAACTCCACTACCATAGTGCACGTTGGATCACCCCTAGCACTACCATGCTCATCACCCCGGTCGATTTGTTCAATCCTAGTACCCTATTTCTGACGAATGGATTGAATTTGTGATTGAAGGACTGATTTAATAGTAGTGATTTTTTCATTCGTCGATCTCTCAAATACATTCCTTCTTAAGATTGCCTCTTGCAACCATTTCTTTGGCTTTGATTAGAACTCTAATAACTAATTACAGAAATAGAAAGGGTGGTGTTGGTGGATAGCAGTGCCCCACCTCCAACTTCACTAATAGCCAAAGTGTGTTGGCAATTGTGAGGAACTCTAGTCTTTCATGTTCACATAAAGCACATTAAGTTGCATTATTATTATGTCTGGAAGAGGCTTATTGCAGGGATATTAGCCTCGCTTATGTCTCTATGCATGATAATGTGGCATAAATGTTCATGAAGCCTCTCTCACAAGAGAAGTTGGAAGCTCATCTCACAAAGCTTTGGGTTTATTTCCATTTGAGGATTAATCAACCACATGATCTTTGTACATGCTCACATCATCATTATAGGGGGGATTTGTAACCATTTATATGGTAGTGATGTATGGATGTAAGCTAATAATGGGCTAGTGCACTTTTTCCCTCCTTAAAGGGGTTTTCCCCCCCAAGAGTGTGTACACACTCTTATGAGTGTGTAGGTGACCTTATCATGTCATTTCACTTATACTTCACTCATTCTCATTAATCTACTTTGAGTGTTATGCTTCTCTGTATCTCTACTTTGAGTGTTATGCTTCTCTGTATCTCTACTTCTTGCATCTGTGTTGTGTATGTTGTTATTCTAACAAAACAAGCTATGTATGATTCATTGTCACTGGGAAATGAGCTCGCTTGATGTAAAGGGATTTTCCAATGAAGTAAAGATCTCCATTCTCCAAATATATTGTCTTCCATACACTCCAGCACATGAATGTTGTAGAAAATACACATGATACAAGAAAGAGTCTTTTGTGTAGAGAATGCACATGATACTCTTTTGTGTTTGTGAGGATGCTTCATCGTTCAAGTGTGGGAAAATTGATAACACACTAAATAAGCATAATATCACACACTTTATCATTCATTTTATTTCTAATATATGCATAAATGCATCCTAAACACATCCACAATATCATGCTTTTCATAATTCAAAATACTGAAAAAATAATCATCACTATACACCTTTCCTTAGTTCCAATTCTATTTAAAATACCCAAAATTGTTCCAAGTCCCATAGACTATTCCTCACTATTATCCATGCAATTCCATCACTATATCTTTATCCTTAATCCAATTCCATTTAAAATACATTAATAAACATATCAACTCTCACCTATGTCACTAAAGTCCTCACTATAGCCTAGTATCCCTCTCACATAAACTCACAATACCACTTCCTATAGTCTTACCATTTTGAACCTATAGTCATACTATTCTTAATAGTAGTGGAGTGATTTCCATAAGACTTAATCTCAAATCCATCCTTTTACATCACTACTCCATACATTTCCAACACTATTTCCTACTATAGTGAACTTATCTCCATTTTTCTTAATAGTAGTCAAGGATTTCCTTAACACTTAACCTCCAATTCCTTAGACATTTATTCATGCATGAAACTTCCTATTTCCATCCTTTACCTCCTTTAATCACCTATTTTCTCAAAACACATCACTATTCCATAATATTTTTACACTATACCTCACTATTGTTGGCACTATTCCCTCACTAGTATCTCTCTATGTTACATAATATCCACGGAGATGCATTGATGTGCTTGTGTGCCATGCTAGTGAATTGGTATCATGGGTGACCCCACATTAAATACTAGTTACCTAGTGTTATTGGGATAGCTTGAGACCATGCTTGACGGGTGTATGTTATTGAAGTGTGACAAGTAATGCCATGCTTAACACATGTGTGTTGTCAAAGTGAAATATGTGGAGTACGCTAGACAACTGCACACGGTCAAAGTGTAACAATTTGTTTATGCAAATGACATGCTATGCTAGATAATGTGTATAATGATTCATCAAAGTGTAACAAGTGGTAAGACACACCATGCTAGATGATGCATAAAATGATACTCTCATCGAAATGTAACAAGTGGTGAGTGTATGTTGTGTTTATGCCTATCAATGTTTCATATTGTGATTAATTGTTGAGATAGTAAATTAATTGGAATAACTAATGTCTTTACGTTTATGAGATAGGTGATGGGAGCAGTGCGTGTGTCACACATGGAGGATCGTATTTGTATCATCTGGTATTATTATTATTTCATATGATTTATTTTGTTGGCCATGTACCGAACGATTGTACATATTATTTATATGCGCCTATGTGTGGCATTGCTATTTTACTAGCACGTGTGATAGAGGAGTTTTGGCTGTCTTACACTTAGTGTGTGAACAAGATTTAGTGCTTGAGTTATTTTTGTAAATTTGGAAAAGCAAAACCCTATTTTGTATGCACAACTATTATTAGCTCCTTAGGCTATATTTTGAATACAATTCTCAAAATACTCATGTAATGAAAGTGGAGTTGCACCCATGAGGGAAAAGATTGCACCCAATAGTGTATTGATGGTGATGTTTACTCTATCTCATGTTTTTATGTTATTCTTAAATCTTGTCGACTTGATTCAAGTCTATGCTTTGTTCCTTGATGTGTATGTGAGTTTGACTAATTCTTCAAGAAGTACATGATTTCCTCTGAGAGTGGTATTAGAGCTATGTGAGAGTGGTATTAGAGTTATGGGTACTTGCACTTGAAGAAAGGGAGAAGCGCACAAAAATCAAGCGGACAAAGAAGGCAAAAGCTTAAGGACAAAGGTTGCATGGTTCATGTGAATTTTTTGGAGAACAAGAATTTAATTTTTTGGAGAACAAGAATTTAATTTTTTTGGAGAACAAGAATTTAATTTTTTGGACAAACAAGATGATGAAGTTGTTGATCTATGGCTAGAAATTCATGTCACCTTTCTCCCAAAACCACTGGTTTTGATAAATTTGACAAGGTTTGAAGATCCATCTTTATCGACGCTAAAGGGAAGCCTTAAGAATCATTCTCCTACTCTTGGATTTCAGGATAGTGGCAAGAGAAAGATTTGTATAATGGAAGGCTTGGGATTTTTCTCTTCTCTTTTTCTTAATAAACAAGATAATAGTTCTTCATTCAATTAATTGGGAAACTAGTTTGATTAAGCTGTGCTTAATTACAATCATCAATGGATTCTAATTAGCCATAGGAGGCATTAAGGAGCGATGAATATTATAGGTAACCTTCATAAGCTTATGTTTTCCATAAACTAAAATGGTCATATTTCTTTAAGCTTCAAGTCTCTCACAAGTTTTTAGTGAAGAAGCCTTGGGTCGCCACCTGACTATTAAACTTCCTCCCTCTCCTCACTAGCCACACCCAAATGCTTAATGTATTAAAAAAAAGCTTTTTAGTTAAATCTTAAACTATAAGCTTTTACTACCAACACTATAAAGCTTAATTATTAGCTTATGATACAAGTTTTTCCAACATATATTAAAAGTCTCAAGCATTTACTTCCCCACTCTCCTTACCATTAAAAGGATTTCCAAGCTCTACTCTTTAAAGGTTTGCAACACTATTCTTTCACCAAGTGGTTTTGCAAATCGTCATCAAAGCTCTCACCCAAAGTGGAAGGATTATGTAGCACGCATTACAAGCCATTGAAAATTCAAGGGCCAAGTCTCTCGAGCTCTTCATGGCAAGTTCATGCCCACTTCGATACTACTTGATGGTCTCTTGGTACTTGTGGATTTTTCTTCTCATAGCACAAGCTGACCGACTTCTTCCAAATTGTGGATGATAGCGAAGTATTATCATTATTTCAGTAATTTTCATTTCTACATTTAAAACTTACACTTTTTATCTATCTACATCTACCCCCAACCATTTAAGAGAAAATTCAATCACTCCAAAACCAAATTCTAGTTTTGACAAGGAGTTAAGAATGGATCTAAAGGATAGATTATCCCGCAAGAAGAGGAATAGAGATGCTAGTAATGGTGAATCTTCAGACTCCGATGGTCGCCAAATTCAGAGAACTATGAAAGCTACTCTTATAGAGCTCAAGAATCTAGGAAAGAAAGGAAAATTAGCCGCCGCAAAGCTTTTACCTTTCAAAATTTTGATAGCAAGAAAGATGCTCGCACAATACTTTCTTGCCTTAGTCAACTTAATGATTACTTTTCAGGGGAGAAATTCTATAATAATGATAAAATCAAGTGTGCTACCAATAATTTGATGGTGGAAAAGGATCATTTTATTTTACAATGGGCAATATCCTCTAAACATAGTACCCTCCCTTCAACTCAAGCAATTGCCCCCAATCCTTTACTCTCTTTTTTTCCCTTGCTCTCTTATTTGGGTACTACCCAATGTAAAAGGTTGTTACAATCCAAGATCACCAGCCCCAACTCATGATGCGTCAGTGAGACCAGCCTGTGGGGCATGTTTCACTACCAACAGTAATCAGTGCAACGTCCTTTTGGGAGCCAACAGTAGCTTAAAACTAGGAACAACTAGTGATTCATCTAGCAAGGATGACTCTTAAAAAGGATCAACTTATGTGTTTCCCATAGTGATCTAGCCAAGAAGGAGAAAACCACATAAAAATCCTAAGAAGTATCTTCTCTGCCCATGGGGATGGATCTTCATTGGCTTCACTATGTTGAGACCATGGATTCACATGAGACCTACTCTAGATAGTGGGAAGCCGATCCTTTAGGCCAAGACTGTGTCCAATAAAGGTGATGGGAGCTCATGAGCTTTGAGTGAGTAAAGCTCTTGAGCCGCGAGATGTAAGCTAAGTCACGGCGGTTAACAGAGAAAGAAGCCAAACTAAAGGATCTTACGAGCCTCAAGAGGAAGATATGAGGTAAGCGCCGGAGTACTTTAAGTTCTAAAACATTGGGAACAGGGTGGTACACCATGAGATGGCTCAAAGAAGCCCTCAGTCAAGCCCTCGGTCAAAGCGAGGTCAAAAAAGTAAATCTTGCTGGCCCCAGGTGAAGAACCTAGCAAATGTTTATTGCCAAGACCTCACCCGTGAGAGCAAGAAGGAAAATTGATAGCCTTGCTCAAGGAATTTCACAATGTTTTTGCCTAGAAATACATTGACATGCAGTGAGTTTCTCCGGAACTATGGTGAACTACACCATCCCTCTCAACGAAGGCACAAAACCACCCAAACAAAGAGCCTATCACATGAGTCACACGAATTCCAAGTATGGACAAATGATCAAGGAGGACATTAGACAAGCTCATAAATTTGGGATTTGTGTAAGAAATTAAGGGTATCACTGCGCCGAAAGTGACCATTTGCTAACCTATGGCGGACATTGAGACGTATTACTTTTTACGTCATATAATTATTTTACGTATTTTGAGTCATGGGCTGGGTTTGTCCGTACCACATGTAAAGGGTAAGGGGATTGGGTGATCGCCCATGAGAGGTGCACCCCGAATTTCATCAGGATAAGGGTAAGGATCGGTCGACCATGTGTGGGCACCCATGTGTGAACAGCTAGGTCACATATAAAAGTCAAATGTAACCTAAAACCTCTCATTCTCTGAGTGTTGAATACAAGGAGTGATCTTGCTTCATCTTCTCCATCTCCTTCTCCAGTGTAAGGTCCCGGTCTCCACCGCGCAACGGATCCGGGGTACTAGCAGCGGAAGTAGCACATCGTGCGCGGGGTAGGGGTCTCACACTCGGAGCCTCGTCCACGGATATCCGGACAAGAGACTAATCCATCGGTTTTTTCCAAAACCGAACCCGGAAAAAACTTCCCTTTTCCGGACAGCACGGGCGATTCCACCAGGATAACTTTTTACTCTAACGTAGTCAAGATCATTACTGATCACGCTGATTCGACTGCACCTATAAAGATACTCGGTCGGATCAAGGAAGAAACTTGCACTTGGGTCATTGGGATCAACGCTTTTTTTCCCATCAAGAGGCACAATCGTTGATTCCTATCCATAGAACAATTACTATCCGAGATTTACTTTATCTATCATAATAACAGAAATTGAGTCTCGATTTATGGATCCATCAGTCCAGCCTAACCCCATCCAGTCCCATGGGTTAGCCAACCTCCCAACCACTGTAGTGATGGAATCCAATTAGGAATTTGGTTAGGTTTTGTCCCGGGTACTAAGAAAAAGAGTTCCTAGGCCCCCTAGCCGGAAGTTCATGCAAACATAAAACTAGTCACACCACTTACACACCCAATATGAAATCGCCTTTTTCTTAGCATCAGCTAAGAAAAAGGTTTTATCCCAGGTACTAAGAAAAAGAGTTCCTAGGCCCCCTAGCCAGAAGTTCATGCAAACATAAAACTAGTCACACCACTTACACACCCAATATAAAATTATCTTTTTCTTAGCATCAGCTAACTTTAAAACAATCCTTTAATGAAACCATTATATCACTGATGACAATACTCATAGTTTCTGGTTGAATCCTTATTTCTAGTCATTCATTCATCGGTATACTTATTGCATCATTGGTAACTAGAACGCTCACCACCTGTTCACTCAGGGGCCTTTTCCATAGTTCCTAGCTCATAGTAACCGGCAATATATTCATATAATAGAATGGAATCTCCGTGTGGAAGATCAGCAAGATCAACCCACAGATCCATATAAAAGGGCCATGGACTCATCCATTGAGGACCAGCAAGGTCAATCAACCAGATCCATTCTCGGTTTCAGAAAAACAACTCTTATTCCTTGTTCCAATATCTTCCACGATGCACGTGTGGGTATCTTCGACGACCCAGAGCCCGAGCACCGTATGGTCAGCACCCTCTAGGATCCTTCGCAGGTGACCTAGCGCTTCACTCATAGGCCGCTTCCTTGGTCCCTAATCCACCGTACCGGAAGCTCACCATTTAAATCAAACCGAGGCTGGTCAAGACCTCGGCCGACCTTGCTACGTGAGACGTCCTCCATTGACTCTCCGTCAGCAGTTGCAACTTTATCAGTTAGGTCTCCTTGACCTTAATCCACAAGACGGTCAAAATGCTTCCCCAGCATTCTTGACATAAGACATTCATTTACAAACAGTTCACAAAATACAGTTTCTATATCGAACTCTCGTCTTTTCCATTTTATCATCCTTAGTCCACAATTACTTATTCCACATCCCATTCATATGTATTCATCATCATCCATTCACTCATATCGACGACACATTATTTTCCATACACATTCACATTCATTATTCTACATACACATCCATGCATACATCCATTTTCACATCCTCATTCATACATCCACTTCCACATACATACATCCACATCCGTATCTACATCCATACATCCACATCCACATCTACATTCATATCCATACATCCACATCCACATCCACATCCACATTCACATTCATACATACAAATCCACATTCATACATCCACATCCACATTCACATTCCTACATACATATCCGTATCTACATCCATACATCCATATTACATCCACATTCTCGCCCTACACATTCCATATACATCTTATCATATCCTATCACATCTCATACACATCTTATCACTTCTCATACACCCTTATCACAACTTATCACTTCCCATACGCATCTTATCACATATTATCACATCTCATACACCTCTTATCACGTCTTATCACATTTCATATCTTTTTATAGAATACAAGAGAATTCTTATATTTGATATAAGATTTCTCTACATTTTTATTTATGCATAAATTCCATTTAAGGAGACTAACACTTTCGAATTAAAAATCAATCTTTTATGCATCTTCCTATGCATAATTTCATTTTAAATGAAAATGACACTTTTGAATTAAAATTCAATCTTTTATGCATCTTCCTATGCATAAATTCAATTTGGATGAGAATTGACATTTTTGAATTAAAAATCCATCTTTTATGCATCTTCCTATGCATAAATTCAATTTGGATGAGAATAACGCTTTTGAATTGAAATCTTATTCTTTTATGCATCTTTCTATGCATAAATTCAATTTAGATGAGAATGACACTTTGAATTAAAAATCAAACTTTTATGCATCTTCTTATGCATAAATTCAATTTGGTAGGAATTACACTTTTAGAATAAAAGAATTTCTCTTATGCATCTAAGTTATGCATAAAATCCATTTATGATGAAAATCACACTTTTAGTATAAAAAGAATATCTTTTATGCATACCTCTATGCATAAAATCCAATATGATAAAAGTAACACTTTTGATATAAAAATTTATCCTTTATGCATACGTCTATGCATGAAAATAAAAATGATAAAAGTAACACTTTTGATATAAAAAATTATCCTTTATGCATACTTCTATGCATGAAAATAAAAATGATAAAAATAACACTTTTGATATAAAAACTTATCCTTTATGCATACTTCTATGCATAAAATAAAAATTGATAAAAGTAACACTTTTGATATAAAAATTTATCCTTTATGCATACTTCTATGCATGAAAATAAAAATGATAAAAATAACACTTTTGATATAAAAACTTATCCTTTATGCATACTTCTATGCATGAAAATAAAAATTGATAAAAGTAACACTTTTGATATAAAAATTTATCCTTTATGCATACTTCTATGCATGAAAATAAAAATGATAAAAATAACACTTTTGATATAAAAATTTATCCTTTATGCATACTTCTATGCATGAAAATAAAATTTGATAAAAGTAACACTTTTGATATAAAAACTTATCTTGTATGCATACTTCTATGCATGAAAATAAAAATTGATAAAACTAACACTTTTGATATAAAAATTTATCCTTTATGCATACTTCTATGCATAAAGGATAAATTTATCCTTTATGCATACTTCTATGCATGAAAATAAAAATGATAAAAGTAACACTTTTGATATAAAAATTTATCCTTTATGCATAATATAAAAATTGAATTTCTCCATGATTACAATGAGATTCTTTTAATTAATCTAGGATGATAATTCCTAGAATATGGTAGGAAGTCCTCTTTTCATGCTTTGAATGAAATTATTTTGTGTAAATTTTTATAAAATTTTGCCATAGCTCTGCTGCTATGTGACTGATAAATCTCAATTATTTTAAAAGATAAAGCTTATCTTTAAGGGAATGATTAGAATGATCCCTAATTGGATCATTAATCCATAATGGATTGAATAAAAAATAATCATGAAATACATAAACTAAAAGCATAGAAAAAAAACCATTAATTTAGTCTCAAGCATAGATTAATCTTGGATTAAGGAAAAGCTTTATGAAAAGCTTCATTTGGATTGAGAATGGGTCATGAGAATGACCATTTCTTGAGTGAGAGAGAGAAATTACATAAAAACCATTAGAATTTAAACATAAATAGAAATTTATGTAATTCTTTACTATCATTAATCAATTAACTTCAATAGCATTCATCAAATTATGTAACTCTTCACTACTATTCATTAATTAACTTTAATAGCATTCATCAAATTATGTAACTCTTCACTACTATTCATCAAATTATGTAACTCTTCACTACTATTCATCAATTAACTTCAATAGCATTTAAAAACCATACCAATAAAGCTTCTCAAGCTTGAGAGGGATTGAGAAGAGAGAAACTTGAGAAATTATAGAAAAGATCAATATTCACTAATTACCTTACAAATTGCTTGATTCTTTGTTCACGGTAGAGGCCCCCAACCAATCAATTGGTTTAGTATGTTGATGGAGCCACCAATGGGGATTGAAGAAAGAAGAAAGTGTCAAAAACTAGTGAATTATTAATGAATTCACAGTTCTTGGCTTATGTGAAGTAGAGTAGCAATGCATTAAACATTGTTGAGTTTCAACAAAGGGGAAGGCCTCTATTTATAGGAAAAAGTGAGTTCTTAACCAAACAAACTGATTCTAGAATTTTCCAACTCAGTTTGGTCAATTTTTGACCATTTTTAGGTCAGTTGAGCTAACTTTTTGTAACTAGACTTGAATTAGGAGAGAGGAGAGATGAAATATCTCAATTTTTATGAGTTTAAAACTCATTCAAGCATGTGAAATATGCACCTCCTTTAAAGAACTCCTCTTTCTTACATATATGTCAAAATGGAATCATTATACCCAAAATATCTCATATTTTTAATATTGCTCATAGTTTTTTACTAATAAACCTTGTACATTTTCAACTCTTCATCTTATGTGAAATATGCACCTCCTTTAAAGAACTCCCCTTCCTTACATATGTGTCAAAATGGAATCATTATACCCAAATATCTCATATTTTTAATATTGCTCATAGTTTTTTACTAATAAACCTTGTACATTTTCAACTCTTCATCTTATGTAAGCATTTACTCATTTTTGGGTATCTTCTTTTACAAATTGGATTTATCTCCTCCCCCTACACATGGATTGATGCTATTGGCCCATAGGAACCTTGATTGGACCATAATCCAAAAATTTCTGAAAATCTAGACCCTTAGGCTAAGGTCCTTTATACCCATTTCCAATTAATTCCAATTCCACATTGGAAAGTTCTTTTTGAATTTCTGTTTCAGGGGAACTTATTTTAATAAGATGAGATAATTTTCTATCTAAAAATATTAAAAAACTGAATATTCTCTCTCTAGAATATTTTCTCTCTCTAGGTTAGAAACAAGTCTTTTATATTTCTGAAGAGGGATTGATTACAGGGGAAGATGCTGGACATTTTGAGAGGCTGGGGAGGAATCTTACATTCTCTCCCACTTGAAAAACGCGAGATGCCCTCATCTTGCAAACTGGGGGTAATTTCGCAAGATGCACAAGTATGAGACTGAGAGAAAATTTTTAATTAAGATTAACCACCAAGAAAAGTCTCAAAGAGAGTAAGGGTCAAGACAAGAACAAGATTTAAACTTTATTCATTCTTGGAACATATACAGTAAAGATAGAAGAACTCTTTACACTTCCATAAAGCCCGTCCATCATATGATCACAAAAGCAGCACTCACAAGCTGCGCACGTATAAGGTAACTCATCTATGGGAATAATTCTGTTGGTTATTGCCGCACCTATCTCAGTGGTATGAGGTGATCTAACAAAAAGACCTCTGAGAGGCAAGCCAAAAACGGGGTAAAGGGATATCTTCTGATGAGGAAGAAAACACGCCAGTAAGAAGATCCGCTCAGAAAACCCAAGATGTCTTGATCTCATGACGCAGTAGTATCGGGGTATTCTGGTCAACCCAACAGAATACTGGGATAAATATTCCTTATATAGAACTCATCATTAAATAATAATTCATTTAGATCATATCATTCATACGATAATGGTCCATTAGACCGAAAAATTTCCTTCTGAACATTCCTCCACGAGAATTTTAGTTAAGTAAGTTCTCAATTTATCATCCCTTAACTTGATCTACCGTGTCAAGTGTTAACAGTAGCAATTTGACAGCACAATCCACTAATCTCATAGTGATTTGCTGAATTCATTGTCATCATTCTAGTTATGAATATCATCACAGCAGGGACTCGTCCCAATCATCCACATTGTGGTTTCGCTCAGTTTATTACATTTCAATCCATTTTCAGGGATCATCATTTTTCAATCAGAATCCAAATCAACTCATCAGTTCTTAAATAGAATTAAAAATCATATCAACCACATTCAAAATCATCATCTGGATAGCATTAATGCTTATAATTTCAAGTCTTGGATTTACTCGTATATACTGCCGGTAAAGAGCTGCAGTTATACCCTCGATATATACGGATAGTCATGGTACTCGAAACTATAAGGTAAATACCATCATGTCTAGGCCTCAAGCAAGTCAGGGTTCCATACAATTGCGGTACTTTCAATTTGAAGACCCTCGGTATATACGGATAGTCATGGTACTCGAAACTATAAGGTAAATACCATCATGTCTAGGCCTCAAGCAAGTCAGGGTTCCATACAATTGCGGTACTTTCAATTGAAGACCCAATTACTAATTTACGAATTTCAATTTGAATTAATAATTTGTATGAATTATATCACACAATTACAACCTTTTTGTGCGTCTTGATAAACTTTTGACATAATTGGCTCCTCAGTTGATCTTATTGGAGACCTATGACATAAGTCTGATAAACAGATTTTTCTTTATCCGATCGTCTGTAAACAATCACTTGAAAAAAAACATTTGTATATTTATATACAAGTTGCAATAAGTACATAGAGTGGCTCGGCTCCAAAATTCAAAATCTCCTCGAGAGACGCATAAGACGACGGTACTGGGGCCATAGTCATGCCCTGTTACATAATTTCTCTAATTGCGAAGGGAGCTATTATTTTCTCCTTAGGGATAAATCGACTAAAGAGTCTATAAACTCGGCAAGCAAGTCTGAAATTTTGAGGTGTTGAATGATATAGAATGACACCACGCGTCATTTTCAGCTTTAACAAAATCATGGCCAATGAGAGGTTCTGTCTCAGCATTGCATGCCGGTTGCAAGAGGCGTGGATATATAGCCCTGCAAACCACTTATGCTGTTGTCTCTCCACTAGATTAGGAAAATATAATTCCTCGAAATGGCGTGTGAGTCTTGCTCGGCTTGTTCGAGTTGAAGCGGAAGAGATGAGGTGCTCGAAGGCAAATGCAATCATATCTTGAGACTGGGTGAGGTCGGGAATACCAGATAAATGGGAAACTTCCATCTATAAAAACAATTTCTTTGATTAAAATTTCTTCATTAAAGAAGCTTACGGAATGAAAATACATTATGAAAATGTTGTTTCTGAATTCTTATTACCAATTTCAGATAAGAATTTAATTATCTTTATTAGCCTTCAATTTGGCTCTGATACCAACTGTAAGGTCCCGGTCTCCACCGCGCAACGGATTCGGGGTACTAGCAGCGGAAGTAGCACATCATGCACGGGGCAGGGGTCTCACACTCGGAGCCTCGTCCAACGGATATCCAGACAAGAGACTAATCCGTCGGTTTTTTCCAAAATCGAACCCGAAAAAAACTTCCCTTTTCCGGAAAGCACGGGCGATTCCACCACGATAACTTTTTACTCTAACGTAGTCAAGATCATTACTGATCACGCTGATCTGACTGCACCTATAAAGATACTCGATCGGATCAAGGAAGAAACTTGCACTTGGATCATTGGGATCAACGCTTTTTTCCCCATCAAGAGGCACAGCCGTTGATTCCTATCCATAGAACAATTACTATCCGAGATTTACTTTATCTATCGTAATAACAGAAATTGAGTCTCGATTTACGGATCCATCAGTCCAGCCTAACCCCATCCAGTCCCATGGGTTAGCCAACCTCCCAACCACTGTAGTGATGGAATCCAATTAGGAATTTGGTTAGGTTTTGTCCCGGGTACTAAGGAAAAGAGTTACTAGGCCCCCTAGTCGGAAGTTCATGCAAACATAAAACTAGTCACACCACTTACACACCCAATATGAAATTACCTTTTTCTTAGCATCAGCTAACTTTAAAACAATCCTTTAATGAAACCATTATATCACCGATGACAATACTCATAGTTTCTGGTTGAATCCTTATTTCTAGTCATTCATTCATCGGTATACTTATGGCATCATTGGTAACTAGAACGCTCACCACCTGTTCACTTAGGGGCCTTTTCCATAGTTCCTAGCTCATAGTAACCGGCAATATATTCATATAATAGAATGGAATCTCCGTGGAAGATCAGCAAGATCAACCCACAGATCCATATAAAAGGGCCATGGACTCATCCGTTGAGGACCAGCAAGGTCAATCAACCAGATCCATTCCCGGTTTCAGAAAAACAACTCTTATTCCTTGTTCCAATATCTTCCACGACGCACGTGTGGGTATCTTCAGCGACCCAGAGCCCGAGCACCATATGGTCAGCACCCTCTAGGATCCTTCGCAGGTGACCTAGCGCTTCACTCATAGGCCGCTTCCTTGGTCCCTAATCCACCGTACTGGAAGCTCACCATTTAAATCGAACCGAGGCTGGTCACAAACCTCGGCCGACGACCTTGCTACGCGAGACATCCTCCATTGACTCTCTGTCAGCAGTTACAACTTTATCAGTTAGGTCTCCTTGACCTTAATCCACAAGACGGTCAAAATGCTTCCCCAGCATTCTTGACATAAAACATTCATTTACAAACAGTTCACAAAATACAGTTTCTATATCGAACTCTCGTCTTTTCTATTTTATCATCCTTAGTCCACATTACTTATTCCACATCCCATTCATATGTATTCATCATCATTCATTCACTTATATCGACGACACATTATTTCCCATACACATTCACATTCACATTCATTATTCTACATACACATCCATGCATACATCCATTTTCACATCCTCATTCATACATCCACTTCCACATACATACATCCACATCTGTATCTACATCCATACATCCACATCCACATCTACATTCATATCCATACATCCACATCCACATCCACATCCACATTCACATTCATACATCCACATCCACATCCACATCCACATCCACATCCACATCCACATCCACATCCACATCCACATCCACATTCACATTCACATTCATACATCCACATCCACATCCACATTCACATTCATACATACACATCCACATACACATTCACATTCACATTCCTACATACATATCCGTATCTACATCCATACATCCATATTACATCCATTCTCGCCCTACACATTCCATATACATCTTATCATATCCTATCACATCTCATACACATCTTATCACATCTCATACACATCTTATCACTTCCCATACGCATCTTATCACATATTATCACATCTTATCACATATTATCACATATTATCACATCTCATACACCTCCTATCACGTCTTATCACATATTATGACATCTCATACACCTCTTATCACGTCTTATCACATTTCATATCTTTTTATAGAATACAAGAGAATTCTTATATTTGATATAAGATTTCTCTACATTTTTATTTATGCATAAATTCCATTTAAGGAGACTAACACTTTCGAATTAAAATTCAATCTTTTATGCATCTTCCTATGCATAAATTCAATTTGGATGAGAATTGACATTTTTGAATTAAAAATCCATCTTTTATGCATCTTCCTATGCATAAATTCAATTTGGATGAGAATAACGCTTTTGAATTGAAATCTTATTCTTTTATGCATCTTCCTATGCATAAATTCAATTTAGATGAGAATGACACTTTGAATTAAAAATCAAACTTTTATGCATCTTCTTATGCATAAATTCAATTTGGTAGGAATTACACTTTTAGAATAAAAGAATTTCTCTTATGCATCTAAGTTATGCATAAAATCCATTTATGATGAAAATCACACTTTTAGTATAAAAAGAATATCTTTTATGCATACCTCTATGCATGAAATCCAATATAATAAAAGTAACACTTTTGATATAAAAATTTATCCTTTATCTATGCATGCAAATAAAAATGATAAAAGTAACACTTTTGATATAAAAATTTATCCTTTATGCATACTTCTATGCATGAAAATAAAAATGATAAAAATAACACTTTTGATATAAAAACTTATCCTTTATGCATACTTCTATGCATGAAAATAAAAATTGATAAAAGTAACACTTTTGATATAAAAATTTATCCTTTATGTATACTTCTATGCATGAAAAAAATGATAAAAATAACACTTTTGATATAAAAATTTATCCTTTATGCATACTTCTATGCATGAAAATAAAATTTGATAAAAGAAACACTTTTGATATAAAAATTTATTCTTTATGCATACTTCTATGCATGAAAATAAAAATGATAAAAATAACACTTTTGATATAAAAATTTATCCTTTATGCATACTTCTATGCATGAAAATAAAAATGATAAAAATAACACTTTTGATATAAAAACTTATCCTTTATGCATACTTCTATGCATGAAAATAAAAATTGATAAAAGTAACACTTTTGATATAAAAATTTATCCTTTATGCATACTTCTATGCATGAAAATAAAAATGATAAAAGTAACACTTTTGATATAAAAATTTATCCTTTATGCATAATATAAAAATTGAATTTCTCCATGATTACAATGAAATTCTTTTAATTAATCTAGGATGATAATTCCTAGAATATGGTAGGAAGTCCTCTTTTCATGCTTTGAATGAAATTATTTTATGTGTAAATTTTTACAAAATTTTACCATAGCTCCGCTGCTATGACTGATAAATCTCAATTATTAAAGATAAAGCTTATCTTTAAGGGAATGATTAGAATGATCCCTAATTGGATCATTAACCCATAATGGATTGAATAAAAAATAATCATGAAATACATAAACTAAAAGCATAGAAAAAAAACCATTAATTTAGTCTCAAGCATAGATTAATCTTGGATTGAGGAAAAGCTTTATGAAAAGCTTCATTTGGATTGAGAATGGGTCATGAGTATGACCATTTCTTGAGTGAGAGAGAGAAATTACGTAAAAACCATTAGAATTTAAACATAAATGAAAATTTATGTAATTCTTTACTATCATTAATCAATTAACTTCAATAGCATTCATCAAATTATGTAACTCTTCACTACTATTCATCAATTAACTTCAATAGCATTCATCAAATTATGTAACTCTTCACTACTATTCATCAATTAACTTCAATAGCATTTAAAAACCATACCAATTAAGCTTCTCAAGCTTGAGAGGGGTTGAGAAGAGAGAAACTTGAGAGGGGTTGAGGGGTTGAGAAGAGAGAAACTTGAGAAATTATAAAAAAGATCAATATTCACTAATTGCCTTACAAATTGCTTGATTCTTTGTTCACTGTAGAGGCCCCCAACCAATCAATTGGTTTAGTATGTTGATGGAGCCACCAATGGGGATTAAAGAAAGAAGGAAGTGTCAAAAACTAGTGAATTATTAATGAATTCACAGTTCTTGGCTTAAGTGAAGTAGAGTAACAATGCATTAAACATTGTTGAGTTTCAACAAAGGGGAAGGCCTCTATTTATAGGAAAAAGTGAGTTCCTAACCAAACAAACTGATTCTAGAATTTTCCAACTCAGTTTGGTCAATTTTTGACCATTTTTAGGTCACAGTTGAGCTAACTTTTTGTAACTAGACTTGAATTAGGAGAGAGGAGAGATGAAATATCTCAATTTTTATGAGTTTAAAACTCATTCAACCATGTGAAATATGCACCTCCTTTAAAGAACTCCCCTTCAGGTTACATATATGTCAAAATGGAATCATTATACCCAAAATATCTCATATTTTTAATATTGCTCATAGTTTTTTACTAATAAACCTTGTACATTTTCAACTCTTCATCTTATGTGAAATATGCACCTCCTTTCAAGAACTCCCCTTCCTTACATATGTGTCAAAATGGAATCATTATACCCAAATATCTCATATTGTTAATATTGCTCATAGTTTTTTACTAATAAACCTTATACATTTTCAACTCTTCATCTTATGTGAGCATTTACTCATTTTTGGGTATCTTCTTTTACAAATTGGATTTATCTCCTCCCTACACATGGATTGATGCTATTGGCCCATAGAAACCTTAATTGAACCATAATCCAAAAATTTCTGAAAATCTAGACCCTTAGGCTAAGGTCCTTTATACCCATTTCCAATTAATTCCAATTGCACATTGGAAAGTTCTTTTTGAATTTCTGTTTCAGGGGAACTTATTTTAATAAGATGAGATAATTTTCTATCCAAAAATATTAAAAAACTGAATATTCTCTCTCTAGAATATTTTCTCTCTCTAGGTTAAAACAGTTAGAAACAAGTCTTTCATATTTCTGAAGAGGGATTGATTACAGGAGAAGATGCTGGACATTTTGAGAGGCTGGGGAGGAATCTTCCATCCAGCATGTGTGTGTGTGCGTGTGTGTGTGTGAGAGAGAGAGAGAGATAAAGAGAGAGAGTGTGTGTGCGTGTGTGTGTGTGAGAGAGAGAGAGAGAGATAAAGAGAGAGTGTGTGTGTAGCGATTGAGCATTGCGTGGCAGCACGACGGCAGCAGCGAGGCAGTAGAGCAGCGGCGGCGGCGGCTCCTTCTTCATCGCGGTGCGAGAATCCTTCACGATGGCAGTCGGAGCGGTGAGTGACACACCATTGCTCCCTATTTTGAGCTTGCTGGTTTCCTGGTTGTGTGCTTGCAGCCATTTGTGGCTCACACACGGTGCTTGGCAAGTCCCTAGCTCCGACACATGTGGCAAGAGCGCACATTTTTGGCGCCCGCGCTGTTGCCGGGGAATTGCCAAGCTCGAGATGCAGCTCGAGCTGCTGTTTGAAGTCTATTTTATCCTGCAAGAAAGGCAAAGAGAGGCGTGTTTGTGTGTATACTGTTGTGTGCAGGTTTGTGGAGCTGTGTGTGTGTGTTTGCTGCTACTGTTCTTCAGTCATTTTTCAGTTCTATTTTCTTCATTTTCTACACATTTCAGTTCTGTGTGTTAGCTGTTAGTGTGTGCATGGGCGCGTGTAGATAGAGGGTAGAAGAGCTGCTGCGTGCTGTGCTACTGTGTTGGTAGCCGTGGTGGAGGGCGCCGCGGCGCGGCAAGCGGTGCCCTCTAGGTGCACATGAGCTAAAACATTATCCTTAAGATTTTTTTTCTAAAAATTTTTCTTAAGTAAAAATAAATAAAAAATAAAAAAATTAAATCAACCCAACCCGCGTGGAAAGAAATTTTTTATTGAAAAGAAAAAACCCCCAATCCACCCTGGCCTCAGTCTTTTGATATATATATTGATATATATATATATATATATATAGGAGAGTGAGCCTCCATAGCTTTCTCTCAAGTGAAAGCTTAAGGGGAGTAAAGCTCTATATATAGTCTACCCCCCCAAGGAGTGGAGTGGGCATGTGGGACAAAGCCTTTACCTTTCCTCCCACAAGCACCCTTGGACTTTCTAATTTAAGCCTCACACCTAGGCACAAATAGAGTGTTTTGAGAGCCACGGAAGCTCCGGATAGGCGAACACTATGCTGTAAAGCACACTAGGACGCCTTGAACGATACGCTCGTCTCGTGAGCTATCACACGCCTTAGTCCAGTTTCGGCCATAAGTAAGGGGGTAAAAACGGGTTGAAAACAAGACAAAAACAAGTAAAAACGGGGTGCGAAACACCTGAGAAACCACTTGTATGGGCTTCAAGGGTAGTTACTAACACTCGTAGGATACCCACGTCACATGCATCTACGCTCTGGTCGGGTGCTAGAGTCTGAGCAACTAGAAAGCGTTTCAGTTTATGCAGACTCACACCATCCCTCCACGTTAGCATCTTGGCCTTCAATTGGAACCCAAGGAAGTACAACCCAAGATCCACGAATAGTGGCTAGTGACTCGTCCTCTGACTCTGAAGTCATGGAAGGGCATCCTACCCAGAACTCTAAGGAAGCAAGCCAAAACGTGCATGTTTGGGCCCCACAACCTGGATCTAGCATGTTTAGTCGTCTAATAGAGACTTTTAGTAGAGCTACACGCTCTGAACCTGCGACAAGTGAAGTAAACGAAGGAGGTGGGGAAGTAGATTCGCCATTCACATCTCATGTAGACCCTGCCCTGCCAAAGAGTGTCCATGTGGATATTCTACCCACTTCATGTAATGAAGGCCCTACTGAGCTACCACCGTCTGACGCTCTTCCTAAAGTAGAGGCCCCTAGAAGTCAAACCACAAGAAGTGACATTGCGTCCACTTCGAGAGAACCTTTTGGCACGCCAAGTTTAGATGGGATATTTCTCAATGAAAATTGGGAATATGACCTACACACGGAGACTCTGACTGACCTATACACGGGTTACACATACCATGTAGGATGGTTAGAAGTCATACAATCTACATCTAGTGCCACCAATCTAGATGAACAACAACAAATGATATGTGAAGTTATCCATAGAATTATCCAATTCGAGAGGCAGAATAGGGGAGTGAACCTAGTTTCAACTGGCCCTATGAGATTTTTGGATACGGGCAAGGCTAAACAACCAACCCTGTCGCAATTGGAGACTCCCTCGATGAGTCTCGTAGATCCTTCGTATGTTGTTTCGCCTGGAGTCTCAATGTAGGTTGAGCCCACGAGCAGTAACTTTAGCTTTCCAACTTTGGCTCAACTTTCCATTAGGGAATCCACAATGCCTACTCCGATGAGCATGACAAAAAGTGCACCTATTATCACTGTAGTTAGTACAACACCGCTACCTATAGTGATACAGTACCTACACAACAGTGCATACCAGTGCATATCGACCATATGTACCTATCGCTACTCATGCTCATGTAGCTCCTACGCCTCCTGTTATGCCAATGGTGTATGCTCCATGAATGCCTTATCAGAACCCTTATCCAAGAGGAGCTATGCCTAGTCATATATCATATCCTGCATCAGCTGCATACATACCAAGACCAATGCCAACTCCTGTCAACCAGGCCATCCCAGAAGTGCCTCCACCAGCTATACATGCTCACTTAGGTGATCTAGCAGCATTTGCTCAAACGATCGGATGATCTATTGCGGAAAACATGCGTGGCATACCTGAGAGAGAGCCTAGAAGCAAGGCGGTACAAGTTGCCAAGCTCACTCAGAAGTTCAGTGGTAACGCAAAGATGTTAGGAAGCACATTGAAGTTTTTGAACACGTGTGTGATTCCTTGGAAGAGCACAATGAGCTACATAAGTGTAAAGCCTTAGGCTTAACCTTGAGTGGAAAAGCCGGAGATTGGTATCGAACTTTAAGGGTTGAAGAGCGTACTCACTATCCCACTCTCAAGAGATTGTTCTTGAAAGAATATATACGTGAGGGTGTGCTTTGGGGTGTAGCATCTCAACTCCAAAAAGCTGAACGCGAGGAAGGAGAGTCAGTGAGAGACTTTATTAGTCGACTAAAGCATCTAAATTCTCACTGTACTCCCGATGAGCGCTTTAATAACAACCAACTTCTTGATAGATTCATCCAAGGATTACACCACGAGGACATATACAATGGCCTAGTCATTAGAGGTCTTACGACGTGGGAAGCAATCACTGCCAATGCAATCCAGTTAGAAGACAACTTGATGATTTGCAGGTAAAAAGGTGTCTTCAGAGACAAAGTCTGTTAGTTCGCAAGTATCTGGGCACGAGCCAATGACTCTAAAACCTATTGCCAAGGAGCCCAAGATATCCGAAATGTCTATAGATGACCTTACTAAGGCTCTCCAAGAATACTTTAGGGGTAATCGAGCTCCTCAAAATAGCCATATGTACCCAAGAAGAGAGCAACAATGGTGTTCGGTTTGCTTAGGACCACATAGTACGAGTGAATGTCCCACATTTAGAGTTAAATTCAATGGGACTTGCAATACATGTGGTAAGTATGGCCATCAATCTAAGGACTTTCTAGTACTTAAGCATATGTTAGCAAATCAGGCACCACCAGCCTGATTAATCTAAGGACTTTCTAGTACTTAAGCATATGTTAGCAAATCAGGCACCACCAGCCTGGTCAAACACACCTCAAGTACCCGCACTGATGCCTGCACCACTTGTTGAGCAACCGTCACAACACATAGTTCCAAGGAACCCAAATTTAGTCCAGTCTGTGCCATTACCACCGCTAGTGCTAGGACCACAACCTCCGCATCCCGAGAGTTACCCCTATAAACCAGATGGGTTGTGAGTCACATAGTGCGTGTGGGGATTATGAAGAGGATATAGACCCCACTGTTCCATATGGGATTGATACATTTGAAATGACTCCCCAGTACTACATGGAGGATCATTTCAGGCAAGTCAAGCCTGTATATCAAGCGGCTGCTCTCGCCACAAGTGCGCAAAACCTTAATACCTTTGCCAGGAGACCA
This sequence comes from Cibotium barometz, assembly GCF_041138505.1. Lineage (NCBI taxonomy): Eukaryota > Viridiplantae > Streptophyta > Polypodiopsida > Cyatheales > Cibotiaceae > Cibotium > Cibotium barometz. The sequence goes on from NC_141070.1 coordinate 48,431,843, forward strand.
CCTCTTCAATGCTACGATTGTGGTGGACCGCATCGTGTGTAGCGGAGTGCCCTAATAGGCTACAGAGAAGATCGCTACTCAAATGCAACCAAATCAAGGGAGCACGTCGAGAATGCCGGTACTTACATGTAATCGTTATGGCATAGATCATTTGATTGCTCAATGTCCACATAATCCAAGTGCACCACCCAAGATTACGCCATTGAATTTGGTTGAGGTCACCAATGAGGCACTAGGAACCACACTTGTTGTACCCGCAAATGTAGTCACACGGTCAATGCTTCAAAACCGCAACGAAGGAGAATCAAGAAAAGACATAAATCGGGGGAGACAAAAGGAAACTCCTCCTGCCCCACAACCAAGTCAGCTAATGCCCTCTCGGCTACCCAGATTGACTGAGACTCTCAAAGACAAGCCACGTGGGCCAAAAAGATTGGGACTTACCCAAACCCAATAGAGCAGATTGAACAAGTGCAACACTTAAGGGGTTTGGTGGAAGAAACACAAAGAGAACTGGAGCCAGAACCTAGAAAAATCAAGATCCTAGACACAGTGTTTCCTACACAAGTTCAGCCTCACATGAGCCATAAACCGTTAGCTATACCTAGTATCATTCGGGAAGAAAGTGAGGATAGGAATCAAGAAGTGGGCAGACACCCTTCTTGCTTAAAATAATGTTTAGTGAGGGAATGCCTGACCCCATCGAAGAGGAAGTGATTCCATCTTCACTAGTCCCTAGTCAAGGGCCGATATCTCAAAAAGTACCGTTGAATGTGTCCAAACTAATGGATTTCATTTCCTTTGAAATCAGAACCACAAACTAATGTGTCCAAACTAATGGATTTCATTTCCTTTGAAATCAGAACCACAAACATATCCAAGTTATACGGAGATCTTGAGCTATTCTTAGCTCTTCGGGCATTTCTCAATGGAGAACTGAAGGTGGGGTTACCATAATTTGCAAATATGGATAGACCCGACACGCTTCAAGATGTGGAGGAACATTTGGATCTACAGCCCACCAACCTAGATGAAGACTCGGTCGTTGAAATACCTGTTAACAAGTTGGGACAGTACTTTGAAGGTGACGAATCTAATGCAACCCTCCCCATTACTACCAAGGGATTAACTCTAAAGGGAATCCTTGATGGTGGTGCTGGAGTGAGCATTGTGACTAAAAACTGCTGGGAATCTATGGGAAGACCTCACCTAGAAGTCACAAACATAGTGGTTAAGATGGCAAACGGAACTATAGCTAAACCAAACGGAACTATAGCTAAACCTATTGGAATGCTAAGGGACCTTAAGATCAAGGTTCTGGGATACAAGGTAAGGCATACCTTTATTGTAATGGATTTCTCTGAGCATCCTATGTATCAAATGATCTTAGGATGTCCTTTCATGAGAAAAGCATAAATGGTGCATGATTGGTCAAAAAACCATGTCTACTTACAATTCCAGGACTCTGTCATTCGAGTTGATCTTGAGAATGGTTGCACGCATCCTTTAGGAAGCAAGGTTATCATTGATAATCGATCGGATACCACTATTCACTTAGCCCCATTAAAGTATTGCTATACATGCAAAAAAGAGACCGATGATGGGGAAGATTCTCCTTATATGGATGTCCTATACCGGGCATGACTGAGTCAGATATAACGTAGATTGAGTACACCTAAGCGGCAACCATAGACACATGGGGAAATAGAAGCACAAGTTGGGTAACACCTGAGGGGCAAGATATGCCACCATTAGTGCCAGTAAACATGATAGGTGTTATGCACTTGGCTTCTGATGGCAAGAAAGTGGCAAACTCCCTTGACACTGAAAGTAGCAAAGACTCTGACCAATGTGACTCCGAGTCTGAATCTCAAGAAGAAACTAACTCTGAGCCTGATAGGAGGTATGAATTGAATATTCACCCAAGTGTGGAAGCCACGTGCTCAAGGCCTAGGATAGTAACCTCTTGCAGTTCATCCGAGAGAGTGAGGGAGACACAAGTGAAGATCATCGATCAAGTGAGTCTGAATTTGATATAAACAAAAATCAGAGACTAGGTAAGAAGAAGACGAGACATAAGCGACAACGCTATTGAGCTAATGTACGAGCTAGAATAAACAAAGAGAGATACACTGCAGAATGGCTTAGTTATGTAGGAGCATATGACGCTCATTGGAAGTTAGTGGATAATTGGGGAGAATACCTCCAAAGTGTCATGTGGTGTAGTCCGCAACCTCATGACATCGGCCAATTAGAAATCGAAGAGAAGCCGAAACTAAGTCGTACTGCGAGAAGGCGTCAAAACTGAGAGTTAGCTCAGCAACAAAAGGAAGCGAAATTTAAAGAAAAAAGCATGGCACAACAAGAACTGGTAGACTTACACCCCGCACCCGAGCATTTCAAATCTTTTACCACGGAGGAATGTAAAGTCATCTACACAAAAGCCCAACGAACTCCTAACAATGGGAGTATCGGTGTCTACGATGGCCCGACGGTAGTTAAGGAGATAGAACTAGCAGATCCAGGTGAGGAGTCTAAACCAGTTTTGTTTGCTCAAGACCTCACCAAGACGGAAGAAGCTACACTTAAGATGCTTCTTAAAGAATTCAAGGACATATTTACTTGGACATACCATGATATGAAGGGTGTTCCACTCTCTGTGGTGCAACACACAATTCCAATGATTAGCACTGCTAAACCAGTCCAGCAACATCCCTACCCAATGAATCCTAAGTATGCAAAGATTGTACAAGAGGAAATTAAAAAGCTTATAAAATGTGGATTCATATACCCTATTGAGCACTCAGAATGGGTTTCTCCGATAGTCATTGTACCAAAGAAGAATGGGAAACTCAAAGTGTGTGTTAATCTCAAAAAGGTTAATGCAGCCACTAGAAGAGATCATTACCCCTTCCCGTATTCGGAACATGTGCTTGAAAGAGTTGCAGGGGCAAGGAGGCTTATAGCTTTTTAGACGGGTACTCTGGTTATAATCAGATCACAATTGTAGTAGAGGACCAAGGTAAAACAGCTTTTATAACAGAGTTTGAAGTGTTTTCCTTTCGCGTCATGGCCTTTGGCTTAACCAATGCACTTGCAACATTCCAATGATTGATAAACACAGCCTTTAAGGAATATCTAAGGGACTTTTGTGAAGCCTTCTTAGATGATCTTTGTGTTCATTCCTCTTGGAATGAGCACTTGATGTGTTTACAAAAAGTATTTGAAAGGTGTAGATTATATCGCATCTCATTGAATCCTTTCAATGAGATTTTGGGTTAAACACGGAGTTATTCTAGGGCATATAGTGTCCAAAAATGGGATTTCCCAAGTAAAATCAAGGTCATTCTAGAATTGCCCCCACCCACCAACTACAAGGGAGTCCAACACTTTATGGGCCATGTTGGTTATTATCAAAGGTTTATTTTATTCTTTTTTGCTGAGATAGCTTGACCATTGTACAAGCTTCTCATCGAGTTTATTTGGACCGAAGATTGTGACCGTGCATATGAGTTATTAAAGAAGGCCCTGGCGAGTGCTCCAATCTTGCGAATGCCTAACTGGGATTTAATCTTCCATGTGCATTTTGATGCATCAAACTTTGCTATTGGGTGTGTACTAACTCAACCTGGAGAACATAAACTAGACTACCCCATTAGCTTTGCCAGTCGCAATGCTGAAATGAACTACACCACTATGGAGCGAGAAGGGTTGGCAATGATATATGGAGTAAAGAAATTTCGTTATTACCTTCTTGCCACCAAGTTTGTTTTCTATGTGGATCATCAAGCATTGTTGTATCTGGTGAACAAACCATGCTCCACAAGAAGAATCACACGATGGTTGTTGATTCTTCTTGAGTTTGATTTCACTGTTGTTGTGAGACCTGGCAAAAAACATGTCATGGCTTATCATTTGTCTCGCATACCTAATGGTGAAGCTCCTACGGGAGTCGATGATGACTTACCTGACACTTCCTTGTTGATGGTGGAGACAATGCCTGAATGGAGTGAGAAGATTGTTAACTTCTTGGTTAATGGTTTTCCACCCAAAGAGCTTTGTAAAGATCTAGCTCGAAAGCTGATCAAGGAATGTGAACCCTATTGCCTAATGGTCGGGACTCTTTATAAAAGAGGAAAGGATGACGTTCTTAGGCGTTGTGTGAGATCCCACTGCTCTCTCTCCGCACCGGATTCTCGGATGGTAGCAGAGCGGAAGTAGCTTCCTCATGCGCGGGACAGGGTTTCCCACTCGAGGCCTCGCCCTCGAATGTCCGGGCATGAGACTAAGTTGGTGGTCATTCCGAAAACCGAAACCGAGAAAATATCCCATGCCCGAAAAGCGGGGACAATTCCACCATTTTGAATTTCTTAATGAAATTTTCTAACGAGGTCAAGACTGAACTTACCTTCATGTGAATAAACCAGATAAAAGGGAAACTATAAAAACAGACTTAACTTGAAGGAATCAACGCTTTTTTCCTAATTGAATTCGGCATAGCTGTTGATCTATTCATTTGAGAAGTCTTCAGGTTATTATTTAACTATTCGAATTCTAAGCGTAATCTTATTAATCAGTTTTATTATTAAAACTCTACTGATTCCAGCCTATCCGGCCCATGGGTTAGCCACTGCCCAACCACTGGAATAGTAGAACCAAACAAGTACTCACCCACCCATAATTGAAAGCCTTTCTTAACTTTTGCTTTAGAATATAGATACTCACACACTCCTCTTTAAACTTTAATCTATAAAACAATCCATTGACAAACAATTTTCACAACTCAAAATTTCCATTGAATCCTTGTTTCTCACAAAACAGTATCACTCTGAACTCTCCATTGAGACCAGCAGGTCAACACAACGAGATCCAGTAACAGATTACAATAAGTTTCTCGTCATCATACATATATATCTTCCTCGACATACGCATGGGTGTCCTCGGCACCGCGAGCCCGTGCATCGCCTGGTCAGAACCCTCCAGGATCCTCCTTAGGTGTATTGGCACTTCACTCAGGGACCGCCGCTTTGTCAGCCCTCGTCCATCGTACACCGAAAGCACACCATTTTAACCATACCGAGGCTGGTCAAGACCTAGGCAGGCTTTGCCACATGAGCCGTCCTTTGAACACTCCCCGCTAGCTGTTGCAACCGAACTTCCCTTAGAACACACATATACCAAATGCTCCCTCCAGCATTCTGGCGTAAGTTAAGAAAACAGGGTTTCTATGCAAGTTTTCAGTTTTGATTTTCTTTTGAATACAATGAGTATATCTTAATTCCGTATCCCAAGACTTCTAGATCACAGGTCTGGATTCCCAAGCAGAATTCCTTGAATTCTGAATTCTTGATCCTCAGATCAAAATCAAAGGTCTCAACTTAGTTTCAAATTCGGTGGGTGATTTGAGTGTAGATTACTGAACTGGTCACATCGTCATTTCTTGAAACTGACGAAGGAGTTACGTCTTGGTCATAGTCTAATTCAGGGTTTGAGTCTGGAAAGGTTCTCCTTGAACTATCTTTCTCGAAGGTAATATTTCAATTACTACTTTACTGAATTTAAAACTAAACACGAATTCCTATGAGGAATAAATTAGTCATTTATCTAAAATTCTGACTTCGATAGTTTTTTTTTTGAATTTATTCCTATGAGGAATAAATTAGTCATTTATCTAAAATTTTGACTTCGATAGTTTTTTTTTTGAATTTTCTCATTACCATCCTAGAGAATATGAAACGGTATAATTTTCCTTCACTGAGCATTTACTTATTCATTTTTCCAATATTCATGGGATTTAAACATAGGATTAAAGTGAACTCTTATTTTGATAAAAAAATTCTTTTATGCATAAAAATCAATAATGATGAAAGTAACACTTTTATAATAAAAAATTTTATTCTTTTATGCATCTATTTATGCATAAAAATCCATTTTGATGAAAGTAACACTTTTATAATTAAAAAAATTCTTTTATACATCATTTTATGCATAAAATCAATAATGATAAAAGTAACACTTTTATAATGAAAAATATATTCTTTTATGCATCATTTTATGCACAAAATCAATAATGATGAAAGTAACACTTTTATAATTAAAAAAATATTCTTTTATGCATCTATTTATGCATAAAAATCCATTTTGATGAAAGTAACACTTTTATAATTTAAAAAATATCTTTTATGCATCATTTTATGCATAAAATCAATAATGATGAAAGTAACACTTTTATAATGAAAAATATATTCTTTTATGCATCATTTTATGCATAAAAATCAATAATGATGAAAGTAACACTTTTATAATAAAAAATTATTCTTTTATGCATAAAAATCCATTTTGATGAAAGTAACACTTTTATAATTAAAAAAATTCTTTTATGCATAAAAATCAATAATGATGAAAGTAACACTTTTATAATTAAAAAATTATTCTTTTATGCATCTATTTATGCATAAAAATCCATTTTGATAAAATTGACACTTTTGTAATTAAAAAAATAATCAATATGCATCTTTCTATGCATAGAATATAATTCTATTGAAGATCATTCTTTTATAATAAAAATAATAATCAATATGCATCTTTCTATGCATAGAATTTAATTCTATTGAAAATCACTCTTTTATATTAATAAAAATAACCAATATGCATCTTTCTATGCATAGAATTTAATTCTATTGAAAATCACTCTTTTATATTAATAAAAATAACCAATATGCATCTTTCTATGCATAGAATTTAATTCTATTGAAAATCACTCTTTATAATAAATAATAATAATCAATATGCATCTTTCTATGCATAGAATTCAATTCTATTAAAAATCACTCTTTTATAATAATAAAATAATCAATATGCATCTTTCTATGCATAGAATTTAATTCTTCTCTAAGACCTCTCTAGTTGCAATTTTGTTAGAACTTGGACAGCTCAAAGCCTTCATCAACAATCCTCTGCAATGTATGTTGGTAATGTATGTTGGTGGTGACTGGCTGTAGCGTGCTGCTACAGTTATGGTGGTTGTTTATGGTCTTTGTGAAGTTAGAATATAGGGTTTTACTGGGATAATAGTACATAGGTTCCTTGGTTTCATTGTGTTCTCTTTTTCCTACTTTATCCCCAAAATCTCAGGGGTGTTGAGATTTTCTCTATTGTATATACATAGGGAAGTTAGTTTATGTTGGATTTATGAAATCTTATGTTTTGGTTTTTGTTATGTTGTTTTTGATGGAGTTTGTTGAGAAGAAACAATTGTGAGTGAAGTTTTGATTTATGTTGAATTATATCTGTGTTAGTTGTGTTTGAGCTAGCAAGTACTAGAAGAGGTAGCTTGATCAGCTGTGTGTCAATATAGGTTAGCTAAGGTTGTTTTAGTATTGGTCTAATCTTGTTTAACGCTTGTGTGGTCTGGGCTGACGATTAGAAGTAATCAACTCTGCTATCAGTTTGACAAGTTTAGTATTGCTAGTGGTCTAGGTGCTAGTTATAGATTGTGTTAGGTCAAAAGGGAATTGACTTGAATTAACTGAGGCCCAATAGGGGTTAGTTGTGGGTTTTCAGGGGTGGTTTTGGTCCCTCAGTATTGAAGAGGAAAGTTTTAAGTTAGGTCTGATTGTCCAGCAACAATCAGCAATCAAAATGGCTAGTGGGCAGGTGTTTGTGTGGAAGCTATGAGTCAACTGCTACTGTCAAAAGGTTTAATTGTGTTAGATCCTTGTGGGGTTTAAGTGTCTTGAAGGATTAAAAGGGTCAGTGAACACAAAGGGGAGAAACTCTGCTCCAGTTGGGTCTGTTGGGTCAGATTGGTCAGAAATCAGAATATAATTTGTTGGAGTTAGTAGTGAGTCTTTGGTGTGGTAACTCTTTGAGATTTAAGCATCTTGAGGGTCAGGGAATGTTAAAGGACCCATTAGTGAAGAATTTTTCTTCAGTTGAGAAACTTGGATCAGTTAAGTTGATAGATTTTTGATTGGGGAAAAGTTGAGGACTTCAGAGGTAGTTTATAGCCAGTTTTGTGGCACTTGGAGGGGATTTTGGTTAGCTAGATGTTAGCTATGGTCAAGAGAGGCTTAAATTGGGAAGATCAGAGGTGTTGAAGGTCTATGCTGACCTGAGAGGACAGCTGAAGTAAGCAGATGGGCCAAACAGGGAGGTTGAGGATTGTTAAGGTGTCCCATTGAGTCAGCTAAAGATCAGGGGACATCAGCTAGGTGTACCGGTGCCTTCTTTTGGTGTTGTCTACTACTAGTGTTGTGGTGTTGGTGATAGTTCCTCCTCATGGTGGTGGTGTGCTTCAAACGGGGCTATAGATGCAGGTTCTTTCGGACACATCATCGTAAAGCGTATCCTCGATGAAAAGCATCCCAAACACATCATTGTCTACCCTTTCAGCCTATAAATAACAAATCTCTACTCACAAAATCTAACTATATAAAAACAACCTACAAGTACTCTCTCAATACCCACTAAATATAACCCCGATGGCTGTGCCAGTAGATCATTAATGATGAGAGACATGCGAAGTGTATGAAAAGTGGCAGAATGTAGAGTGTAGAAATATTACTAGCAAGGATGCAGAGTGTAAAGTGTAGAGTAGAAATAATGTTAGTGGCAAGGATACAAAAGTCAATGGCAAAGAGTGTATGAAAAATAAGTGTAGAAATGTTACTGGCAAGGATTAAAAAGTTGATGACAATGATGACAGTGCTAATGAAGCTATTGTTGATGAGCTCAAGATGATGATAACAAAGAAGCCACAATGATTGTTGAGTAACACTTATAGTATATACACACAATGTTTACACACTATCTTGCTACACTGTAGAAAACCTAAAATCAAATAAAGATAGTTAGAACTGACACACATCAGGGATGTTTGTAGGAACCTTATAGCATGCAAATGGGTCTTGAAATGTGACTAAAAATAGCATAAAAGTTACAAAAAATTATGTTAACTTCAATAATGACACTCTATGATGTATACCTTCTTCACCTAAGAGGATAACTCAATTTGAGACAATCAAAAGAGCAACTCAAGGAGGTGATGATGATAGAAAATGATGGAGGTGAGAGCCAAGAGAACCTACTCTGATACCAATTATTGGAGTGAAGATAAAGGTAGTAACACACACACAAGTGTAGCAAGCAAGAAAAGATACAAAGAAGCACAATGCTCAAAGTAGATTAATGAGAATGAGCAAAGTATAAGTGAAGTGACATGATAAGGTCACTTACACATGCCCTCATAAAACTGTGTACACAGGCTCGGGAGAAAAAAGGAAAAAAATGTCCCAACCCATACTTACATCCACACATCACTACTATATGGTTACATGTATTTGGAGGAAAGGGTGGCACCATCACTCTAACTATGCCATACACAACCCATTTCAATTAGAAATGGCAATGAATTGGGTGAGGTTTCTTTGGTTAGAAACGTATTTTACTCTAGTCGATTGGTTTGATTGGTATTAGTTAATTAGAGAGGGGTTTGTTTGACTACAACTTTTGTTATGTGAAGTTGGTCATGAAAATACTATGGATCTGGTTTTGGATTGCAAATTGTATTATTGTGTTTCTCTTGGAGAGGTTTGAGGAATATGAAATGTGGAGGTGTAAAGTTGTGTTGCTCTAGGTATGGTTTGGAAACGTAATTTATTTGATGGAGTATATTGTTTGAGAACATTGTATGAATCAACTTGGAATGAGCATACACATCTCTCAAAGCTGTCACATGATTGATAGAAGAATGTTCAAATTTGTTAATTATGTAGTGTATGCAACTTTCACGCGTGGCCAGGCATGTGCAGATGCATAAAACAATTACCTATTGAGCTTGATAGCTAAGTACATGGCGATTGAATCGAATGCCAAGACCATCAAAAGCATACTACGAGTGGAAGGTGAAGTTAATACAATAGATTCAAAAGAATTCAACCTCTCCCTTTTGAAATAATTAAAGCATGAAGTAATAGTACTAGCCATATGGTTAGGCATGTGTAGATGCATAAAATGGTTTTACCTGCTCTGCTGAGAGGTGTTCGGGGGGGCAAATAATCACAAGGATTATAAGCATGGCCTCATGGACTCTTAAGTATATAAACTCGATCCAAGGCTTGATCCTACAAAAACAAGGCCAAAAAAAAACCAAACATAGAGGTCAGGGATGGTCGAAGGCCACCTATTCAAGGAAGGAAGTCTCAAATCAGGATGTCATCTAGTACAAACCTATAAAATAGTCGCACATATGCACTCACCAAGTTTGAAAGATCCATGTCCCCTCCACGCAACAAATTCTGGGGTGCTAGCAGCAAAAGTAGCACTTCTTGCACGGGGCAGGGTCCCTCACTCTCGGGGCCTCACCCACGGATATCGGGACAAGAGACTAATCCCTCGGTTCTTCCTAAACCGAACTCGAAAAAACTTGCCTCGCCCGGAAAGCATGGGCGATTCCTCCAGGATATTTTTACTCCAGGATATTTTTACTCTAACGTAGTCAAGGTCATCTCACTAACCAAACTGATCCGACCGAACCTGTAAAGACACTCGGTCAGATCAAGGAAGAAACTTGCACTTGGATCATAGAGACCAATGCTTTTTTCCTCATCGAGAGGCACAGCCATTGATTCTTTTCCATAGAATAATTTTTTTTCGAGATTTACTTCATCTATCGTACCATAACAAAATTGAGTCTCATTTTAGGGATCCATCAGTCCAGCCCTATAACCCCATCCAGTCCCATGGGTTAGCCAACCGCCCACCAACCACTGTAGTGATGGGATCCAATTAGGAATTTGGTTAGGTTTTGTCCCGGGTACCACGGAAAAGAGTTCCCAGGCCCCCTAGGCAGATTTTCATGCAAACTTAAAACTAGTCACACCACTTACACACCCAATATGAAATTGCCTTTTTCACATATTCAATTCTCTTTAAAACAATCATTTATTGAAACCATAGTGTCACTGATCATAATCCTCTGAAAGATCCGGTTGAATCCTAATTTCCAATCATTCCTTCATCGGTGTACCTATGGCATCATTGGCAACAGAATGCTCACCACCTGTCCACTCAGGGGCCTTTTCGATAGTTTCTAGCTCATAGTACCTGGCAATATATTCACTTATAAAAATCAAAATGGAATCTCTGTTGAAGATCAGCAATATCAACCAAAATAGATCCATATAAAAGAGCCACAGACTCATCCGTTGAGGACCAGCAAGGTCAATCAACCAGATCCATGCCCAAATTCAAAAAAAAACTCTTACTCCTTGTTCCAATATCTTCCCCGATGCACGTGTGGGAATCTTCGGCTACCCAGAGCCCGAGCACCGTATGGTCAGCACCCTCTAGGATCCTTCACAGGTCACCTAGCGCTTCACTCATAGGCCGCTTCCTTTGGTCCTTCATCCACCATACCGGAAGCTCACCATTTAAATCGAACCGAGGCTGGTCAAGACCTTGGCCGACCTTCCTACGCGAGACGTCCTCCGTTGACTCTCCGTCAGCTATTGCAACTTTATTAGTTAGGTCTCCACACAACCTCATTCACAAGACGGTCAAAATGCTTCCCCATCATTCTTGACATAAAACAATCATTTAAAAATAGGTCATAAATACAGTTTCTATAACGAACTCTCGTCTTTCCACATTGTTCCACATCAATCCACATTATTTCACCCACATCCATTTCATATGTATTCCCATTCTCATCCAATCACATCCATTTCATATGTATTCCCATTCTCATCCAATCACATCATTTTCATCTCATCACTTCTTTCCTCATTTATCCTCATTAGATCTCATCCACTCGCATCTACCCATATCCACATCTCATCCACTCGCATCTACCCATATCCACATCTCATCACATCACGTTCATTCACATCTCATCTATTCATATCTACCCCGATCCACATCACATCACATCACATCCATTTCACCTCACGTCTCATTCATTCACATCTATCTTGATTCACATCCCATCATATCTCATCCATTCACATCACATCTCATTCATTCACATCTATCCCGTTTCACATCACATCACATCACATTCATTCACATCACATATCATCCATTCACATCTATCCCAATTTACATCACATCCATTTCACATCACATCTCATTCATTCACATCCAGATTCACATCACATCACATCTCATCCATTCACATCCCATATCATTCATTCACATCCCGATTCACATGACATCACATCTCATTCATTCACATCCTGATTCACATCACATTACATCACATCTCATTCACTCACATCGATCCATTTCACATCACATCACCTCCATCCATTCACATCCATCACATCACATTCATTCATATCCATCACATTCATTCTCATCACCATCTCATCACATACATTCTATCCACATTACATCACATCACATCACATTCATTCATATCCATCACATTCATTCTCATCACCATCTCATCACATACATTCTATCCACATTATATCACATCACATCACATCTATCCACATCATATCTCATTCATCCCATCCACATTAATTCACATCCACATCATGTCTCATTCATACACATCTCATCTCATTCATCCACATCCATCCAATCGTTCACATGTACGATTACCCACATCTATCCATACATTCATATCTGTCACTTCACATCCACATCCATCCAATCGTTCACATGTACGACTACCCACATCTATCCATACATTCATATCTATCACTTCACATCATGTCTCATTCATACACATCTCATCTCATTCATCCACATCCATCCAATCGTTCACATGTAGTACGACTACCCACATCTATCCATACATTCATATCTGTCACTTCACATCCACATATATTCATGTCACATCATATCTCTTTACATCACATCACATTCTTTCACATACACATCCACATCCATTCTTCACATACACATCCACATCCATTCTTTCACATCCACATCCACATCCATTCTTCACATACACATTCACATCCATTTTCATCACATACACATCCACATCTATTCTTCGCATACACATCCACATCTATTCTTCACATACACATTCACATCCATTTTCATCACATACATATCCACATCCATTCTTTCACATACACTTCCACATCCATTCTTCACATACACATCCATTTTTCACATACATCCACATCCATTCTTGCACATACACATCCACATCCATTCTTCACATACACATTCACATCCATTTTCATCACATACACATACACATCCACATCCATTCTTTCACATACATCCACATCCATTCTTTCACATACACATCCACATCCATTCTTTCACATACATCCACATCCATTCTTTCACATATACATCCATATCCATTCTTCACATACACATCCACATCCATTCACATACACATTCACACCCATTTTCATCACATATACATCCACATCCATTTACTTCCCATCATCTCACCCTTTCACATATCCTCTCTTCTCATTCTCATCTCATCATTCACATCCACATCTATTTACTTCACATCTCATCCACATTCATTTTCATTACACCACATCCTATCACATCCCATTTACATCTTATCACATGCCATTTATATCTTATATCACATCCCGTTTACATCTTATCACATCCATTCCATGTCCTATTCCCATTTAGTAGCTTTTTCTACTTTGATACCGATAATGGAACTTTTTCTAAATTTCTTCCAATTGCTTGGCTTAAATAAAGATTCTTTTTCTCGACGACTATTTTCATATTCCTTCTCAATTCCTCAATTGATATCAATATTCCTCTTGAATAAAAGAATTCATGGGATTTACAAAAATCAATTCTACCCATATTTCCACTTTTGTGATGAATAATCATAAATTGAATTATACTAAAAATTCCTCTTCTTCTCATTTGATTTCATGGATCTCAAATACCATGGGAATTCCTCTTTTTGCATTTAATTATTTGCATTTCAATGTCATGGGAATTCCTCTTTTATCATCATCAAATATTAAAGGTGGCCTTATCCTCTACCTTTAGTGATCTAAACCACTACCTAGCTTTGCCATCTAGGGTGAGGTCGAAGGCACTCACCTTAACTTGGTCGTCCACACGGCCAAATTCCTCACAGATCTGATTGAACATTTCTAAATGTGGTATGGGATCTCCAGTTCCATCAAACTTGGTGATTAATTTAGAAATGTGGGCTGGTTTGTTTCACTCTTGTCTCGGCCCTTGTGATGGATGAACTAGTGTTGGCGGTGTTATTCTAGAAGCTATCCCCTCCCTATTTCCATGGCTACCTCAACATTTCAAGAGTCAGTGTCATGCTATGGATAGAGCTGGTGTGGGTTAGGGTAAGATAGGTGGGGGATGTTGAGATATCGAGCTCTAGTGAGGCGGTAGACACTGATGACCCGCCTGGGGGATAGGCCCCACACTTACACCACTGGCATGGTTGGTGAGATCCTGGGAGATATGCGGCCAGTGGGATGACAGGCTGTGTGACAGCCATTCTAGAGACTGGCATAGTTATAGCGCCAGCTCATTTAGTCGGGTTCACACTATAGAGAACCTGTGTATGTATTTGGTTGAGTACCTTTCATATAGTGTGTACTCTTATTCTTGTATATGGTGTGTTGAGTGTTGAGTAGAGAAGAAGAAGATTTTCAGCCTCTCACCTTGTGTGTTCTCTATTAGGGTTTTGTGAGTGTGTGTGTGTGCTTGCAAGAGCTCAAGCTCTCTTCCCCCCTGCATCTTAACAGGGGAGCTAGGCCGAGCGGATAACATAGCATGGGGGGTCGTTGTCTCTCAAAGGAGGACCAGTATGTGCTTTGTAAGGTCATGTATGGTATCTAGGGTATATCCCATGAGACGAGTACTATTGGTACATTGGTGCGGCGGGTGGATAGGATTGTGCAGGGTAGGCTCTCTCTCTTTGATAGGATGTTTTTGGGCCATGGAGAGCGGGTTCCTGACCTAGGTTTGGCATATACCTATGGTCTTGGTATGAGTTGGCCATTCTAGTGGGGTTAGCATGGCCCCCCAGACTTGTGGATTAGTCTGGGTTAGGTTACTCACTTTGTCGTATGTTCGGTCTATGGTCTAAAAGTGGTGTGGAATCCCTTTTAGGCTTGCATTACATGCCTCTGTCCCTGGGATGTGGATCGTTTGATTGTGCATTTCCTAGGATAAAGTTTTTGAGTCTTGAAGCAAGACTTCTTTGTGAATGCGTGGGGGACTCTGGGTCTTGCTCTAAGGTAGGTGGTGTGGTATGTCCATGCACTGGCCCACCAATCCTCCTATCTCTAAGTCACGGGTAGTGCGTCCCATGCTAGGATGCTCCTTGCTCTCATCATTGGTGCTGTCAAAGACAAACACCATTTGGCTCCATGCTATATTGACCAAAGGGTCTGATCTTACAGCAAAGAAGCATCAAAAGGATCTATGTCGCCAAATAGAGGGTTGTTTCGCAGCAATTTTCCCGAGCATAGATGCATGAATGTGGGAAGTGGTAGTGTTGGATCCCCCTCTAAACAGTTTTTAATTTTGTGAATTTTTATTTATTATTTTTGGTGAAAATATGGCCATATGCTGGTTAAGGAATGGGTGTTCCTTTCTAGGAAGACACGGGCATGGCTGATCAAGGAATGGGCATACGCTTATGAAAGGAATGGGTGTTCCTTTCTAGGAAGACACGGGCATGGCTGATCAAGGAATGGGCATACGCTTATGAAAGGTATGGATGTGCGCTTATGAAAGGTACGAATGTGCATTTGATAAAGACACGAATGTGGCTTGGCATAAGGTACGGGTGTTCCCTTCTAAAAGGAATAGGCTTGGAAAAGGGTACGAGTGTTCTCTTCTAAAAGGAACAGGTGTATGCTTGAGGAAGGAATGGGCGTATGCTTGTTGGGTCAAGTAAGACTAATTAAGGGATGTTGGGAAAAGCATAATGAGTGATAATGCAAGCTTAATGTGAGCATGGAGTGATGAAAGAGCTATGGTGGTTCAAGATAAGCCATGGTGGTCATATGAGCAAAAGTGTAATTAACTAGTACTTAATCAAAGATTAAGAGAACATAATGACAGCACAATAAGGAGCATCACATAGCATATAAATTCGTGTTTTTCTCATTAGGAGGGCCACCATTTTATAGCCAAAGTGTACATGGTTGAATGACATCATTGCTTACATCTCATCAAGAGCATCCAAGGCCATCTCCCCCCACATGGCTCCCTAGAATATAGCCTCCAGAGAATCTTCAGAAACTCGCCTACTTCAAGTGGGGGTTGACCCTTTCATTCACCTGGATTCTCTTCATATTACTTGATCCTTTTACATTTTATTGTGTGCCTTAACCTTAGACCATGACATTGATCATATATTCCAACACCCTCCCTTGATCATGGCATGGTATATTGCCCTCCCTTGATCCAAACATTACATGAAAGAAAAAGCTTAACTCATAAGGAGTATAGCTCTACAGTACATAAAAGAAATTAGCATTGCTCATAGGGAGCATAGCTTCTACATTGTGAAAAGAAAATATCATGACATGAAAACATTCCTCTCCCATACCCCATCATCATCATAGCATCATCATCATCATCATCATAGCATCATCATCATCATATCCATGGGCATCAACATCATTTGTTGGTCATGGAGACCCAACTCCCCATCAATCCCCCCTTGAGGGCTACATGGCCTACTGAGAGATATTGTGGGCATCATAATAACACATAACCTACATCATCGGTGGTTAGAGGTGTCCATACATCATCGGTGGTTAGAGGTGTCCATACATAAACATTTGGGTAAGAGAGGTCATAAACATTGTTGGCTTTAGAAAGCCCATTCTGCATCTACCGCTTCATCAAAAGAGGTAGTAACATTGTTGCATGCTTGAATTGCTTCTTCGGAATCATTCGAAGTACATGCCATATTTGCCTGGTTGGTGTAACATTTGTCGGCGAGGTGACCTGGCTTTCCACATTTGGTACATATTCGCTTTGGCTTGTCTTTGTGGTAGCAATTCTTGGCAAGATGTCCTGTCCTTCCACAATGTGTACATTGGAGTGGTTTGCCGGTTTGCTTTTGAACAAGGTATGCCTGGTTTGAGACAAGATCAATGGCTCTACCTTTCAACTTCTTCTCTTCTTCCAATAGAACACTCTCTATTCCCTCCAAAGTGGGATCCTGCATGTACTTTAAGGTCGGCATGAGTGTATCATACTCGGATGGCATTGACTTTAGGAGGATGGCTATGGCATCACTCTCCTTGACTGGTTCATTGATGGCTTCGAGCTGGGCCATCAAGCTCTTCATGGTGTTGATGTGAGATGCAAGTGTCTCATCAATCTTGTACTCTAGACTGTAAAAGTCTACTTTGAGATTGATTTTGCTGTGGAGGCCTTGAGCACCAAAGGATTTATCCAGTGAATTCCAAGCAATTTGTGAAGATGTTCCATTACCAATGTAATGTATATAACTATCTTCAACTCCAAGGCAATGAGAGCTAATGCTTTCTCATCCTTGGTTTTCCAAGAGACTTCTCCTTCTCGTGTGGCAGGTTTAGGTATAGTACCATTGTACCATTGACTATGCCCCAAACTCCTTCTTTCATTAGTAAAAACCTCATTTTGACTTGCCAAGTGTGGAAGTCATGACCGTTGAATTTCTTGATGAAAGAGGATGAAATGTAAGTTGACTCCATGATTGGATTTGAACAATGCAAAATATTAAAAGCTAGAATCCCCCTTCACCATATAGATGCATAATATTACTCAAGAATTCCCCAAACCCATAAACCTTTGCATAGTAATAATAACTGGGCCTAGACTTAATTTTCATCCTAGGTTTTCTAGTTTTGCTTTTGGGTTTCAATGATTTCTTGATATAAGCTTCATTAGATGATTCAGCATCCGAAGGCATGATTGTAAAGAGGTATTCAACTCAATATGCATATTAGAATGTCATCTCAATAGATAATTACTATTAATTATATGATGATTAGTAGAGATGATTAATTCAAAGAGAAAAACTGCCCCCTAAAATAGAGTGAGCTTTGAGCAATTGAATGAAGCTCTTCCCAAATGAGAAACATAAAATGCTTTAAACTAAGTGAAAACCAAGGTATTGGCTTTAAGCTCAGCACTCAAACATGTCAAGATGCTGCTTCAATCTCTGTAAATCTTCTCTGCAACATAGCATGTACTGTTACTGATAAATTAGTTCAATCAGCAGCTACAGTGGACCATTGCTCATGAAAATCAACACGTGGGAGCTTCATAGCATCAATGTTATGCTCACAAGAGGAATTAGCAAACCATTCATCGTACGGCACCAATTTGAGAAATTTTGCTGCGCAGAAGCGTGCTATTTGCAGAGCTGATTTCGCCGCGTGTAGTTTGTGGGAGCTCAAATGGAGCTAGGCGTAGATTGAGCCGGCTGTTAGCTTTCTTTTGAATCAAAAAGCTTGTGATTTGATGGACTATAGAGCTCATATAAAGCAAAAGACCAGCAGGGGGTGAGTTGAAGCTTTAATGGAAAGCTTGAAAAATGAAAAATCTAATTAATGTGGTTAATTACTATGCCTAGGGATAATCATGGCTCTAATACCATGTTGGGAAAAGCATAATGAGTGATAATTCAAGCTTAATGTGAGCATGGAGTGATGAAAGAGCTATGGTGGTTCAAGATAAGCCATGGTGGTCATATGAGCAAAAGTGTAATTAACTAGTACTTAATCAAAGATTAAGAGAGCATAGTGACAGCACAATAAGGAGCATCACATAGCATATAAATTCGTGTTTTTCTCATTAGGAGGGCCACCATTTTATAGCCAAAGTGTACATGGTTGAATGACATCATTGCTTACATCTCATCAAGAGCATCCAAGGCCATCTCCCCCCACATGGCTCCCTAGAATATAGCCTCCAGAGAATCTTCAGAAACTCGCCTACTTCAAGTGGGGGTTGACCCTTTCATTCACCTGGATTCTCTTCATATTACTTGATCCTTTTACATTTTATTGTGTGCCTTAACCTTAGACCATGACATTGATCATATATTCCAACAAGGGATTAAGCTACTTATGCAAGTTTTCACAAATGTTGAAGGAAACAAAAAATTATAACTTCAAGAGAAAAATTAGGCCCTTACTTGTGTCTCCCACTTTCGATCAAGACTCCCCATATCCTCATGATCCATGGAGCTCCATTGCTAAAGAAGACTAGATCAAACAAACATATAACTACCGTGGTCTCAAGAAGAAGACAAGAAGAGGGAGAAGAGAAAGCAAGATAAGAATCATCACCTACATGTAATTCTTGACACTTCTCATGTAGAGAAAGAGTCTTCTTTATTTGTGGATTTTTCAGTGATACTAGATTTTCAAAGAAAATATACAGAAGCAAAACTTAAATGTAAAAATATTTAATACATCATAAATTTTGTATGGATCAACATGAAAAGAAGGCTCAAGTAGATAGAGCAAATCTTTAGAGTAGTATCAATGCTTCAACTACCAATGAGGATATTGATATTTATGAAATGTCAACAAATGACATAGATAATTATGAAGTTAGAATCCATGGGCTTATAAAGAACTTATATGCCAGATATATTAAAGAATTTGAGAACATCATTTATCCTTCGTGCTGCCCAGATCACCTTTAACACAAAAAGCAAGATGGGAGCATGCGGATTTGAACCTGGGGGATCAGGAGAGCAAGGCACATAGAAACAACAATAGCAACAACAAGCCAGGCTTCATGCCAAACTATTTTTAATAGCAAGAAGGTGATGGTAGAGCTAGATGAAAACTTTCAAAGACTTCAAAGAGAATGCATATTTTTTTAAGAACATTCTTGTGCCTTTCGAGTAGTTTATGAGTGAAGTTGAAGATCTAAGGCTTGCTAATCAAGAACTTGAGAAGAGAAATGCTGAGCTTGAAGGTCAACAAGTTCTTGATTTGGTAAGAATTACAAAGCTGAAAGAAAGAATTACTTCTAGAGAATTGAGAGATGTTGTTAGAAAATTAGATCAATATGAAGAGGATATTTAGAGGCTCCATACTCACAATGTTGAATATGAAGAATTGATGGAAAGTAAGGGAAAGATTTTGGAAACACATGTTGCAAAATTGAAGACATCAATCTAAGTATTGGAGTGGGAGCTGGAATAGTGTTCCACATGCATACTAGATGCATGTGGAAACTCTAAGATCTAGACAATTATCTCTACCGGCAGCCAACTGGCCTGTTGTGCAACATATAGTGGCCCATTTCAATAATCATCTCTAAGTGCTCCGAAAGGTCATCAACAATATTCGGAACATGCTTCAAATCTAGGACCTTTTGCAATCAATAGAGGATCTCCTTCAACTCCAAGGAAGTTCCACCACTCGCTCAGTAATCATCTCTAAGTGCTCTAAAAGGTCATCAACAATATTCGGAACATGCTTCAAAGCTAGGACCTTCTACTACACAGATGATGCTGATATGAACAAAGTGTAAAAAATCATGATTTAGGATACACATAACAACAAACAAATTTTTTAAATTATCTATATTCTATATTTCATTATTATAGACAAGTTCATCCTTTAGTTCATGTTCTAGACATAGATTTTAGACAACCATGAACTAGATCTGGATTAGGTTTTCAAGATAATCTATATAATCAAGAAGTTACAGAATCCAAATTTATTTTCACTTATTCAAATAATCCTAGTCATCAAGTGGGTTCAACTTTTATCCATGAGGTGGACTACCCACTGGGTGTGCTAGGTGTTAGCTTAGGAGATAACATGCCATAGTAACTTTATAACCTTAACTTAGAGGTAGTTTAAGAATAGGATTCTAACAGTTGTAGATGTCATTCTAATTCTCAAAGTTGATAACTATATACCTACTTACAAGCACTCATTGTAATCATGTATGAATGGATGAATGAATAATCAAGAAGAAGAAGTGCTTTGAGTCTACTTTCTATTTTTTGCATTGTTTGTGTAGTGTCGCATTCGCCTGCAGTATGTATCAACAAATTGTTTATTGTTTAATTTTTCTAAAATGTTTACTGCTGCTAAGTCTTTTATTAATGTGTTGGT